>NC_140975.1:63180311-63212811 GCF_056783735.1 Eptatretus burgeri | reverse complement strand
GTGGAAAGGAGTTCTTGCAAGTACTGGAGAGGCTGGGAGAGACAGCACATGCTCCTCACTCTCCAGATTCCCCCACTCCAACTCATGACACGGGCTTCACTCGAGAACTTCCCGGCTCTAACCACCATTTCTCCCACAGAACCCGGTTCGACATGGTCCCTCACATGTCGTCAGCAGGCACGGCCATCGGTTACCCAGCTCGAACACACTTCTGATTTGGCTTGATTCAAAAGAAAACGAGTAGCCTTCAGCTCGACATCTATCAGTGGCGAAACTGGTGAAGAGAAAGAGGAAAACGGTATTAATCAAATAGTGCATCTAAACTCGAGAGTTCAGACCTTATAGAACACCTTACCCCATGCAGGTCAGGTCAGGTATGGGAGCATGCGCCGGAGCAGCACGTCATGCAGTCTTGAGAAAAATAACTTGGGAAGTAAAGGATCTTTTAAACTCTTGCTTTGTGTTTTGCACTGAACAAGCCATGCTACGCGCCGCCATATTTCTCTGATTGGTGAATCCGCAGTGACATGAGATGGCGGAAATATCTCTCCAAGTACAAATACTGTGAAACAGAAGGTTGTTTAAATTTCTAAAAAATTGATTTGTGTCCATGCCTGGTGTTGGCTTAATGGTTAGGGGTGGCTCGGGTGGTTTGGGTGGTGGGCTTGGGATCCTCGGTTCCTGAGTTCAAATCCTGCTCAGCCATTGAATTAATACCAGGTGGGGTTGATTCAGCCTGTCATCCTCCTGAGGTTGGTGAAATGAGTACCAGCTTGCTGAGATGATTGAGCCATTCAAGTATCCTGTGTTGGGAGTGGTGACCAAGCTGTGAGACTATGTTGGCGGTACTGATGCTCTGTACAGAGTATGTCCCCAATGGATTGATGGATGGATTGTGTTCTATCGTGTTCAAGTGTATAATTCATTTGGAATAAAATAAAGGTTTTAAAAGCTGCAGAAAAATAAGTTTACTGCTGTTAATGGACCTTATTTCACCTTATTTTCATTTATTTACTTCACCTCATCACCTTATTTAACATGTTAAACTAGAATGGCACTCGATAGAGTGCATCCCTCCACCAGGCTGTTTATGTTTTGAATCCTACTAGAAGGCCGGATCAGCATCCCGACCTGAACCAAAATCGAATCGGCTTGTTTTTCTCACTTAACCAACTCGTCCACCAAGTGTTGTTGTAACCCATGCACAACTTTTTGAAATATCAGGCTATATATCGTTTTTGGCCCCATCTATCAATGGTGAAGAATCACTTTGAAGATTTTTTTTTTAATTCTTGGATCCAGATCCAGATCCGGATCTGTATCTTCACCAAAATCTAATCAATTCGTCCTTGGCACACACACAAGTTTTCCACCATAACTTTTTGAGATATCCTGCTCACAGAGACAGACAAACAGATAGGGGTGAAACCATAACCGCCAACCACCTTTGGAGATGGGGGGGGGGGTGTAATTCGTTCTTTATGCTTGTTGTTTGTGTCCTTTATGACGTCCCTGAAAACCTTATTTCCTGAAACGATTTTCCAACTTGTTGAAAACATTCTGCACTTGCTGCTGAGTAATTTCATGAATTGCATTTGTGATCGTAGCCCTAAGTTCGTCCAGAGAATGTGTTTTGGATGCAGTCAAGCCTTGTGGAAGAGCTAAACACTGAACAGATCTGGAAGCACCAGAACAACACAAAAGTAACAGCAGAGAGAGGGGGGAAACACCAACATCACGGTTGAAGGATAAATTATGGGAAGACTTGGACAAACAATGGGTGTGGGGAGGAATGGGGGTCGGGGAGGACGCATGGTGTGGACAAAATTAGAACAGAAGCAAACTCTCAGGAAGGAAAAACTGCAAATTTGGAAGTAAGTATGCTTGCCGGTGGGGTTTAACGGGGGTAGACATAATCATCGTTTTCGATGGTGGATGATCTGAGATGGTGGTCAACGCCAGTCTTGAAGACCAGGAGGGAAGGGTGAGCTTGAAGAGAATGTGGAAGTTGATTGCACAGGCAGGGAAGAAGAGGGATTCTGGATTTTGGGAGTTTCACCAGAAGGGGTTGATGGACCACGTGCACCCTGCTGATAGCTTGGGTGACAAAGCACAAAGAGCATAGGGTGCAATACCAGCGAGAAGGTGGTGGAAGACCACCAATGTCTCTGCGATGGGAAAGTGTGGACTCATCAACTCATGTTTGCATTTTTTTTTTTTTTTTTTTTTTTTTTTTTGTATACCTTGGTCGAGGCTCGTATGAGAGCTAACACACAACTCACAGCAAGGAGGCATGAGACAAGAGGGGTGGGAGTGGAAGGGACAAAACATTGGGGAACAGACACAGGTGAACTGTGGAAGGGAGAGGGATGGGGATGGGACGGGAACATGGCGAGGGGAAGATGGACATTAAAGGGACTTTCAGGAAGGAAAGCAGGAGAATTGAAGGAAGTGGGCTTGGGTGGATTATCGGGGTAGAAAAGATCGAGGATTTGGATGGGGGAAGATAAGAGGTGGTGGTGAACAGCTGTTTTGAAAGCCTGGAGGGAAGAATGGGAAAGAATAGAGTGAGGAAGTTTATTCCAAAGGCGGGAAAAAGAGGAATGAAAGAGTGAAGATGAGCAGTGATTCGTGATTTTGGTAGTTTTACCAGAAGGGGGTTGTTGGCGGACCTTGAGCGCCCTGTGGAAATGTGGTGGGGACAAATCGCAGAGAGAGCAGGGGGGGCAAGGCTGGAGAGGAGTCGGTAGAAGACAGAAAGACCACCGACCAACCTGCGGTGATTGAGTGAGAGGCCCAAAGACTCAGCTTCATTGCGGGAGATGCCAATGATCTTAAAAGCCCTGGTTTCGACAGCGTGAAGTCGAGAAAGGTGGGAGGCAGGAGCACCAGCCCAGAGGGGAGAGCAGTACTCCATCAGGCTACGGACAAAAGCTTTGTAAGTGGTCAGGAGCTCAAGAGGGCCGAGGAAGGACTTTGCACGACGGAGGATTCCCAGTCGGCGACTGGCTTTTGAGGCGAGGTTGGAAATGTGACTTTCCCAGGAAAGGTCATGGCAGATAGTGAGACCCAGAAGCTTGAAAGAAAAGACTTCTTCCAGAGGATTGTTGAGAAAGTGGATGGGGGGTTTGTAAACGGTCCTTTCGAAGAGACATAGTGAGAGTGTGAGATTTGTCTGGATTGAAAGACATGTTCCACGTGTTGGACCAGTTTGTGATTTTATCCAGATCTGCAGTGAGCGAAGAAGCTGCTGCTTGCCGGTCTGAGGGATGACAGATGGAACGGCAGAGGGTGGAGTCATCGGCAAAGAGAAATAGAGGATTTTCCAGAGAGTCCGAGAGATCATTGATGAAAACCAGAAAAAGAACAGGGCCCAGAACGCTACCTTGAGGAACTCCAGCCTGCACAGGAAGAGGGGATGAAAGAACTCCATTTAGGGCCACACGTTGACTGCGACAGGAGAGGAAGTCTGCGAGCCATGAGTGGAGATGGCCTTGAATACCATGGGAAGAGAGTTTGGTGAGTAGGGCAGGGTGCCAGACTGTGTCAAAAGCACGTGATATGTCCAGGGATACGGCTCGGATTTCCTGTCTGGCATTGAGGACCTCCATCCATTGATGGGAGAGCAGTAGCAGCATATCTAGGGTAGAGTGACCTGGTCTGAAACCAAATTGATGATTGGAAATCAAGCCATTGGAGAAGAGGAAGGATTTCATGTCTGAAGAGATGATGGATTCCATCACCTTGCTGATGATTGGGAGAAGGCTGATTGGTCTGTAGTTACAGGGATCTGTTTTTGCACCTTTTTTATGCAGGGCAGTGATGTTAGCAGATTTCCAAGCAGATGGCAGATGACCTTGGGAAAATGAGAGGGTGAATAGAACAGAGAGAGGGTGAGCAAGAGCAGAAGAGCAGGCTTTGAGGACACGTGGGCTGATGCCGTCTGGACCGGTTGCAGAATCTGACTCGAGGTTTGAAAGCAAGCTCTCCACCTTGTCAGGAGAAAGGATACAGAGTCCAGGGACAGTTGGGTGCGACTGGGTAAAGTGGGTAGAGATAGTGATGGGTTTGGGACACAAGATTTAGCTGCAAACACCGAGTTTAGACATTCAGCTTTATCACGTGTGGAATCAGCAGTGCGGCCATTTGAGGTAAGGGAGGGGATGGAGGGGGAACATACACCAGAAACAGATTTGATGAAACGCCACCAGGATTTTGAGGAGGGAGAGAGGTTTGAGAGTTCAGACTTGAGATGAGAAAGATGTTGTTTTCTGGCTCTCCTGAGGGTAGCTACACACTTGTTCCGAGCTTTGTGGAAAGAACTGAGATTGCCCTCAGTTGGGTTTGCTTTCCATGAGGCAAAGGCAAGTTGTTTCAGGACAACTGCCTCGCCACAAGCTTCAGTAAACCAAGGGCGGGAGGAAGGGTAAGACAACTGAACACGAGAGGGGATAAATCTGTGCATGAGGGAGAGCAAGTTTCTTTGAAAGAATTCCCAGGATGAGTTGATGTTTGAGAAAGTAGTGATAGGAGACCAGTCTGTAAGTTTAATGGCTGCTCGGAGACCCTGCCAGTCGGCTTGGAGTGAAATGCCAGACTCGACGGCGGTGAGGTGGTTCTCTGATAACAGCCAGAGAGATGTCCACTTTAACAAGGACGTGGTCAGAAGAACCAATTGGAGCGAAGGAAGAGCAGCAGATATTGTCAGGGAAATTTGTCAAAATCAGATCCAGAAGAGATGGAGTACCATTGGTTGAGATCCGGGTCGGGAAGTTGACCGATTGAGTCAGTCCCAATGAGTCACAGAAAGCTTTTGCTGATGTCCCATGGCAGGTGAGAGAGGTACCCACACCGAGCCAACTGGCGGATGACAATTGAAGTCGCCACATAAGAGGAAGAGAGAGTTTGGATGAGAAGATAGAAGATGGTCCATGTTTTCGGAGAGTGAGGTGTAGATGGAGTCATCACTGTTCGGTGGACGGTACAGTACACATATAAACATGAGGTGGGAGTGGAGGGGAAGCCGAAGCCAGAGGTATTCCTGGGGTGTGGGGGAGTGAGAGCAGTGCAGGGAGAGTGAGGAATAGAGTCTTTGATGAAGAGAGCAACACCTCCACCAGGACGAGGCTCAGGTCTGTCAAACCGTAAGAGGGAGTAACCAGGGAGAGATACTTGGGAGTCAGACACGTCTTGGGAGAGGAAAGTTTCTGTTAGGCAGATAATGTCTGGTTTGTCAGTGGCAACCTGCATGGAAAGATCTGAAAGGTTTGAGCGAAGGCCCCGGATATTTGAGGTCCACACTTTTAATGAAGAGGTAGGGGAGGTGGCTTTGGGTGCAGGAGGTGGAGGGGGCGGGGGAGGGTAGGACGAGGGACGAGGGGGGGAGGTAAGGAGGGTTGCTGAAGGAGTGTGGGGTATTGCAGAATAGCGAGGGGAGGGGGCCGAATGAGGAGGAGAAAAGGCTCTGTGGTGCTGGGAGAGAGGGGGGGACAAGAGACAAGGAAGATGGCAGTTGAGTATTTGAGGAGGTGGAGTGAAGAGATGGAGGTGAGAGGGCAGTGGAGGGAGGCAGGTTGGTGGATGAGAGGGGGGGGGGCAACTTAGAGAAGGAAGAGTGAGGGGGGTGAAAGGTGGGAGAAAGGTGAGGGGGTATTTTTTGAAAGAGGTGAGAGGGAGGCTTGGAGGGAGAAGAGTGGGATGGTTGCTTTGAGAGTGAGAGTGAGGGGTGAGGGGGGTGAGTTGGCACTGAAGTTGGAAAAAAAAGAATGGTTGATGGAAAGCGAGCATCCATGGCAAACTGTGGTTTTTAAAAGTTTTAGGTCAGAGATGCGATTTAACACAATTCTTGATGGATGCAATGAAGGCGAATTCAGAGCATGGAGAGAAGAAGCGCTGTAATAGTTGGATTTTTTAGGCAAGGAATGAAGGAGAGGTCGAAATGAAAGCAGTCTGTTGAAATAGCAGAAGAGTAGTGCATTGTGAAACAGTAAAGAGTACCACATGTGTGAGAGAGGAAGATGAAGCATCATAAGATCGTTTTTGTTGTTAATATTAATGTATGAGAGAGTTCAACAGATTAGGTCATGGAAATGTAAAAAAAAAAAAAGAAATCGAGGAAGACGAGGAGGAAGTTAAGAGGAAGAAGAAGTAGCAGAATCGGGAGAAGGTGAGCGTGTTGTTGTTGTTGTTGTTGTTGTTGTTGGGTATATATATATATTTTTTTTTTTTTTTTTTTTTTTTGAGATAAGAAAGAGATTAGTTGGGAGAATGGGGGATGTTTGGAAAGTGGGGAGGATGAAAATTGAAGGTAATGGGGAGGATAGAAATTGAAGGTAATGGGGAGAAAAAACAAACAAACAAAAAAAAAACGATCGAACACCAAGTGGAACCGGTAGGCCTCAAGCCTAGGACTAGGCCTCAAACACCAGGTAAGAACGTCGACATAAATACTCACAAAATAGCACGATTTTTGAAACAAAACCGAACTAGGAACACACATTAACATGTAGGTGAGAAAATTAAACAGTTAAAACGGGACAAATAACAACCGGAACTTAACTTTGAGAATGTCAGCAGGGAGCCCCGAAGGAGACCTCTTGCCGCTCAAAACCGGAACCGGAAGTGAAGAATGCAACTGGAGATAGGCCCATCGGCTCGTCTTCATCGCGGGAGATTCCAATAATCTTGAAGACCTTGGTTCCTTCAAGATTAGAAAGAGGAGACCAGTCCTGAAATGTGATGGCTGCTTGCAATCCTTGCCAATCTGCCAGACCCGCTGGTGCTGAGGCAGTTCTCTGAGGATGTTGAGTCTCACAAGCATATGATCAGATGAACCAATACGCGACTTTACAAATGACGTATGAATGCTGAATGAGAACTTTTGCGCATGCGCCGTGTGGGTGTCTACACTGACTCGGTTCAGCTCGCTGGGCACTTTTCACTTGCCGTTGCTAGTGCGAAATGTGTCATTAAAATCGTCTGTTAAACATAATTATCAACATTAAGATGAAAGAATGCAAATTTCAAAGTGGTAAACCATAATTGTTGTGTTCCTGAATATAAATCTGACTCGCGGAAACAGAGGAAATGTGAGAAATGTCCTTGTTTGAGAGGTGTTGTTTCATACCATTTACTGTGAGTAGATTCTAATGTAGACCATGTATGTAACACACATAAACACACACCCACCCATGGATGCTTCAACTTTTAGCAAGAAATGTGACAATCTAGTATAATTACCCTCACCTGAGGAGAGGGTATTGCATTTGGGTCTGTTTGTCTGTTTGTCTGTCTGTCTGTCTGTCCGTTTGTTATCTTGCCAAAACGAAGTTTTTGCAAGATATGTTAGTCAGCTTGGATGTTTTTTTTTTGTTTGTTTGTTTGTCTGTAATGACGAATAAAAAATTCTGCAGAGCACAGTTATCATTGGAAATTTTTGTAACTTCGCATATCAGAGGCCTGTAGAGGTCCCTTTCAGTGCACAAAAATTTGAAGGTCAAGGTCAAAGGTCAAGGTCACTTTGTCGCAAATCAGGGGAGTCGACGAAACCCTTATTTTTTGAGTAATTTTAATCTGATCGTCTCCAACCTTTATGGGAATGTGGTATATGGTCTGGCGCTCAGCTGATTAGTTTTTGGTGGCGATTGGCCTTGACCTGCATGGTTAGCGCCTGAGGTCAAACATATTTGACCCCAAGGTCAAATTTTCAAGTTTTAGGAACCATATCGTGTAGTACCTCAAATTGAACACCTCGATGAGTGCTTTCTAGATATGTCAAGCTTGAGACATTATGACGTCATTTGGTGACGTTATGAGGCAAACATATTTTTCATGGTTACCCTGGAGAACAATTCTCATCGGAATCTCTCGTAGGCAGATATTCCTCAAGGAGTCGCTCCTGGTGGATAGCAGCTCTGTTCACCTCGGTGTGACCTTAAAGAAGTCACACGTGGTCACCTTTTGGCAAGATATGGGTCACCCTGCAGGTGACATTGGTTTATTTTGGTTGTTTGTTTGTCCGCACAGAACTTTTATATTTTTCTCCACAACCGCTTGTCAGAATGAGATACAAATTTTCACCTTTGATGCGACTACTCATGTGGAATGTTGTAATGATAATTATGATGCCATTGGTCACGTGGTGTGGCAGCCATGTTGAAAAAAGGGGGAAAAAATTGGACCTCTGTTTCTCTGAAACTGCACGAAGGAAAAAATTGAAACTTGGCACATGGCAAACACTCCTCATGGGAAATGAATGTGATTTTTTTTTTCTAATGTCATAGGCACCTTTGTTATGACATCATCATTGCATATGTAGCACACTACATCTGATCAGTATGAAAATTTTTGACGGTCATCTAGGGATAAAATGGTCTGAAAAAAAAATTGATGACATCATCGGTCGGTCACGTGATTTGGCAGCCACATTGTTAAAAGAAAATACCTTCAAAAATGTTCTCCTCTGGAGTGGCTGAACAGATCGAGGTGAAACTTTACACGTATGACCTATCCATGAGGAACCAACGGTTCACACATATGATGTCATAGGTCACATGATTTGGCCGCCATATTGAATTTCCATGAAACCTATTAAAAAATCTTCTTCTCCAGAACAGCTACACAGAAATGTTCTCCAAGCCTTGGGTTAACCAATCGACACAAAACTTCAAAATTATGATCTAGTTGTGATGGGGAATACATGTTTTAAATTTCAACTTGATCGGACACATGGTCTGGCAGCTAGAATTCTTTAATTATTTTGATCTTGCTTCTTTTTTTAAGGCTCCCTTGGCTGTGCCTGGATGGGTTTGAGTGAAGAGGAGAAGCAGCTGAAATGCGAATCCTATCTCGGTTCCTCCTGATGACTTCATCTTTTCTTTTTGCTTATTCGGGTTCCTTCTGATGACTCTGATGCAGGACTGTACCTATTTGGTCTTCTATTTGATTTGAATTGAATTTATTTAAATCTCATTATCAATCCAAATGAATAATAATGAAAAACGTCATGGGTCAGGGTCAGGTGTCTAATCAAAGCAGGGTTGCATCGAAGCGGGACGTCTTGGTACCCGGTCATCAATACCAGCAGTTATAAAATGGCAGTTCTAATTATGTCTCTTATTATTTACGTAATACACTAGAATACAAACACCACACAAGTTACACCACACAAAACTAGTCCTGGTGAGGGTCTGCAATATCTGATTGCTCTTTCTAGTTTCTCTTCTAGTCCTGAAACCATAACAAACCATACATTTATAACAGCCCTTGGTTTTCGATGTTACATCACGGTAGATAGCTCCCCTCTCCCCTCCCAACATAATTAATAGTAAATGTCATCATGTTAAACTTACCCTGTACATGCACAAGCCCCAGATATGTCCTTCTCATCAGTGTTCGGAACACCCTATTCGAGATGCACAGTTCATTCACTGGTAACGATCCATTGGGCGTTTGTGTTACACACGTCCCTCCATTCCACTTCCACCGACCCACATTGTTGGGAGTTTGCAGTACGAGGAGCTTCCCGTTCGGAGAGCTGAGAAAGTTATTCAAGTCTTTCATTGCGCCAAGGCACAGGCCTTCTCTCAAGTGCTTTTCCGAGTATTTTTGGCTTCTTTCCGAAGCTTGGTGAGCCATTCCAAGTAAGAATCCTTCTCCCAGACATATAATACATTTTATATCTCCCCGATCTCTTCAACTTCCTGCGGTTACTGCGCATGCACACCAATAATTTTGGGGCGGATTACGTCATCTTGAAAGCGCGGTATTAGATCGGAGGAAGAGCAGGAGACATTTGTGGGGAAGTTAATGTTTTCTGGATGTTATACCTATACTGCAACAAGATAGCAGTTTATATTTTAATCGAATTTGATCCTCTTTTGTTTCTCTGATGAAGGGTTAATTCTCCCCAAGCCCATCCCTTCCTTTCCAGGTTATTGTGCTTTCCCCCCTCTCCCTCACTCTCTTTTTCGTTTTTTATTTCATTCCCGGTTTTCCCTTCCTCTTCATACTGTGTTGAGCTTGTATCCAGCTTGTCTACCCCCTGTGACTTCCTCTCCCTCCCCTTCATCTTATTTTACGTCCAAGTGTCCCTCTGTTGTGTCCTGCTACCTTACTGTTGGTGTGGTTCCCTGCTCTCCACTATGTTCTTGTTCAGCTCTGCTCTGTATTCGAGCATTACCACGATCCTCAGCTTTGCATGAAATATAGTGCTCATTGTTATATAATTTTGGACGTTTGCATCACCTGGAATACCATATTATTCCTGCTTCTTGTGGCAGAGAGACAGGTTTAGTGCATGAAATTCATCGATTTAGTTAGCACCATTAACACCCCAATGTCGAACGTCAGGTTCTGGCTCACCAGTTCCCTAATGATTTGTGCCAAAAAAAAAAATTCCCCAGCTGACCCTACAAGAAGGTGGGAATAATTGTGGCCCTTAAAGGAGAAAAAAAAACTGGAATATTAAAACATTAATCTAATTATACTGATGTTGCAAAAACATTCCTTGGTATTGCTTCTCAGAAACATGTCAACCATACCAACTGCGGTGGTGTAATGGTTGGAATGTCTTCTCTGAGTCTGGGAGGTTGGTGGTTCTAAACCCTGGCCTAGTCATAGCAAAGACTAAGGAATGGTACTTGCTGCATCCTTGCTTGATGCTTGACATTTTAAAATGATAGAGCACAGACAAACAACCATCGGCGAGCAACCATGGCACAGGCTTGCTTGGCCTAACAGCCTCATGCGTTGAATTCCTCCAGAGGGAAAGTTACTGCAGTTGATGTGTTGTTGTCTCTTTGGGTCTGGAGATATACGATAGGGTTACAAGCATTTTTTTACATTCAGACACTTTAGGTTGTAAATTTAGTGCAAATTCATGAAACCAACCTTTTTAGCAGAAAATAGCTTAACGCAAGTGGAAATCGTAGACTGATTAAATGTCATTGGATCCTAACTGTAAAGCTTTTCAGGATGTTATTTTCAAATGGTCTTATTTGACCCTTTCTGAGGTTTACATTGCGTTTGACGTGAGCGTTGGCTGACAGTGACAGGAACGCCACCTTTTGAATCTGAAGCATAATAATTCAAAACGATTTTGGCCCAAAGGCCTCGTAAATAACCGAGGGAGAAAACCGGTAAATTATCGGGTTTGAAGACATGGGTGAGAGGCCGTTGGAAGGCTCTTTCCAAGCAGGAGGAAACATCATGTGAATACACCACACTCGGCATAGCCTCACATCATCGTGGTTAAAGACTCTGGAGGAACAGGTCAGATACCTGCATGTACAAAACCTTTTAAATGAGGCAAAAATTCCTCTTCCGTTCGCATAAAGAAATTCTTTATCCGATCTTCATCAAAGACTCATTATAATTTGAGCCTCGGGATGACACCGATTCAGTTATAGACCCGGAATGATGTAAATCGAGCAAAAGGGGTCAACCTTGCACTCAATCCTTGCCAAAAATTTGGAATTCTGCCCAAAGGCCCTCTCTTATTAAAAAAAAACCCATAAAAAATGAAAAATCCTTAGGTTATACCATCTTTTATATCTGCAACTGTAGACGACACGACTGAAAATTCTACATTGAATTGCCTTGAGCAAGGAGCCCACAACCGTGAAATATATAGCACTAATATAATCACAATAATTGACTCAAAAAGCTCAGCTCGTATCCAACGCATCAGCTATTGTTTCCATTAATTATTTTGGAACACAATGGCCTATCACCATGCACAGGAAACAGGAAGGTGAGGGTATATTGCAGGTGCTGGGCACAGTGTACTGGGACAATCTTGGAGCACAGATCTCATTTAGATCTGATTTGGAGGTGTTACATCACGGTAGAGCCGTAATTAACGGGAGTGTGAAGGTGTGATTATGTGGTGTGAGATCGAGCTGGAGCTGTGCACCATCCCTCTCACAACCCTCTCGACTCGGCACCACCCCTCCCCTATTTCCTTCTGCCCCCCTCCCCAAACACACATGCACGGTATGTACAATTTCGGTCTTACTTCCAATCCCCAACTTTCCCTCACTTTCTGGCCTTTCATGACCCCATACCCCTCCACACACCTGACCGTAATTCCATAAGCATCTCCTACCCATGACTAAAACAAGGTGTGTCAAGGTGTTAGTGCTTTGAAACCAAAGGCAGGGAATCTTGCATCTCTGCAGCTTCTGGGATGAGCAACAATTATTATTCATTACCTGCTTTTAGCAAGTTGAACAACACTGCAACGACAATTTTGTTTTTTTTTGTCGACAAAGTCAAGACTTGTGGAAGAGCTCGAACACTAAAACAGATCAGGAAGCAACAGAAGAAGAGGAACAGTAGAAAAAGGAGTGAAACACCAACAACAGGGTTGAACGAAAATTAGAGGGAGACTTGGAGAAATAAGGGATGTGGAGAGGGAGGAAAGAGAGGTAGGGCAGGATGCATGGGGTGGATAATATGGATACATAAGTAATCTCTCAGGAAGGAAAACGAGAAATTTGGAAGGAGGTAGGGGTGTAGTCGAAAAGATAATCGTTTTGTATGGAGGATGATGGTGGTGAACAGCACTCTTGAAGACCTGGAGGGAAGAATGAGATTGAAGAGAATGTGGAAGTTGATTCCAGAGGTGGGGAAAATGAGGAACGAACGAGTGAAGGTGAGCAGTGGTTATGGATTTTGAGAGTTCAACAGAAGGGGGTCGATGGTGGGAATATGTGCACCCTGCAGAGACCAAGGGGTGGGGTAGGGGAGACAAAGCATAGAAAGAGCAGAGGGTGGAAGACCAGAAAGGAGCCAGAAGATGACAGAGAGACAACTGACCAGTCTGCGATGGGAAAGTAATAGTCCCAAAGACTCAGCTTCAGCATGGGAGATTCCAATAATCTTAAAGGTCTTGGTTTCCATGTCATCAAGCTGATCAAGATGTGAGGCAGGGGAGCCAGCCAAGAGGGAAAACAGTCCTTCATCAAGCTGTGGATGAAGGCCTTGTAGGTGGATAGCAGTTCAGGTGTGCCAAGGAAAGAGTTTGTACAATGCAAGATGTCCAGTCGGCGAATGGCATTTGACACCAACTTAGAAATGCGGTTTGCCTAAGAAAGATCATGGCTGATTGTGATACCCAGGAGTTTGAGTGACTGAACTTCCTCAAGAGAATTGTTAAGAAAGTACATCGGAGGGTTTGCCATACAGTCCTTTTAGAGAGAGACAGAGACAGACAGACAGAGATTTGTCTGGATTGAAAGACATATTCCATTGTTTGAATATCTTGTGATTATTCTCTGACCTGACCTGGATCCCTCGAAGCGATATTAACCCCTTGGTTTCACTATTTCCTCGAGTCTATCACGCTCCAATGTGAGCGTTCCCATTTCTCTGGGAGGAAATATAGGCACATGCCAGGACTTTACGGTTGAGTTGGCGTGGCCCCACATGGCTTGCCATTGGAGTAGCTCCATTGGGTGTATGCCTGGTGTTGATTTAATGGTTAGAGTGGTGGGTTTGGGATCCTCGGGTCCTGAGTTCAAATTCCATTCAGCTGTTGAATTAATACCAGGTGGGGTTGATTCTGCCTGTCATCCTTCTGAGGTTGGCAAAATGAGTGCCAGATTGCTGGTAACCTGTGTCAGAGTGGTGACCTGTCCAGGATTGTGCCCAATATCCAAGGAGACTGCTTGGGCAGCACCAATGCTCTGCACAGAGTCTGGTCCTGATGGATGGATGGATTGGGTGTGCCTTCTGCACTATCAATTTGGGACTCCCAGGGTCCTTCCAAAACTCCATTACCCCACTCCTATTCTTTCCAGTGGCTTTAGACATCAAAATGGCGTGAAGAGAGAAGCATCTTGATATTTACCTAACATTTTTCAAAACACTTTTTCTCCTCCTCCTTCTGGAGGACCTCCTTCTTTAACCTCCTTCTGGAGTGGTTCGACATAACCAAGATGGTTGTCTGTCTGGCTCACTTGGCTGCGCCTGGATGGGTTTGAGGGTAGTGGAGTAGCGGCAAAAACCCAAGTCCTATCCAGGTTTTTCCTGATGACTCCATCTTTGCTCTTCACTTCTACGGGTTCCTTCTTTGTCTTCCATTTGATTATCTGCCGCTCTGCATGCTGGTGCTCTATTCAGGTTGGAGGTAACCCTCATTTGCTCGCTGTGTTACTATACAATCTTGTGGAAACCAGTATAAGTGTGAGTATTAAAGAGACATTGTTGGATTTTTTTTTTATTCCACCCCCAATTTTTAGTTGTTAACTTACAATAATAAACAGCCTTTATAAATGTATGTGAAACAAACTGCTTATCTATCTATAATTCCAGCAATGTGTGTGTGTGTGTGTGTGTGTGTGTGTGTGTGTGTGTGTGTGTGTGTGTGTGTGTGTGTGTGTGTGTGTGTGTGTGTGTGTGTGTGTGTGTGTGTGTGACCACTGTTTCTCGACAACCTCTGGTCCGATCTAATTGAAACTTGCCAGGTATATTGCTGGGGACCCGATGATGTGCCTTTTCAAGGTTTGATATTAATCGGACAAGCGCTTCCCAAGTTATGGCCATTTATTTACCAAACCAATGGGAAGACACGTTGTTGTGTGGGCGTGGCCGATGGGGAAGAGAAGCACAGCCGCGTTCTCCATTACGGGTTACAACGTACGGGCTTCCGGAGAGTGATGACTTCGTGTATTCTAATAATTTCTCGATTTCTTATGCGCATTTATAGTTAAACACAATGGCCCAAGTCATGATCGTTTTCATATTAGACGGTGTATAAATTTCGGTAACATTAGAGTGCTGGTATGCTCCGAACCAGGAAGTAAATTTTTTCTCTCTCTTCTCTTCTCTTTTTGTTTTTCCTTGCCACGACATTGCGAAAAGGTAAAATACGTTGGCGCTAATTGAATAATTGGGTATTAAAAATAAATTGCGAATAATCGTAACTGCGAATAATATCGAACTTCCGGGTCACGCACTTACGGGTACGTGAGAGCGAAGAAACGGCCTGTGTGGTTTATTTATTTATTATCATTTTTTTTAATTTATTTATTTATTTATTTTTACGGGCACGTACTCGTTAAGTAAATAACAAGAACAGTGCCATTTTATAGCATCAGTCAGTACTTTGTGTGTCCACCCGCCCTTCTTGAGGACCACCAACCTTTTACCCGTGCTTCTTGGACACGACAGAAGCACTCTCACTGCCGCATAACTGCCATATATCAAAAACACCTTCCTGCCACGTTATTAAAAACACCACACCGCCATGTTATTAAAAACACCTCACTTCCAAGTTATTAAAAACACCTCACTGCCATGTTATTGAAAAACACCTCATTTCCACGATATTAAAAATACCTCACTGCCACGTTATTAAAAACACCCCACTGCCATGTTATTAAAAACACCCCACTGCCACGTTAGTAAAAATACCTCATTGGCACGTTATTAAAAACACCTCACTTCCCCTTAATTAAAAACACCTCACTGCCACATTATTATAAATACCTCATTGGCACGTTATTAAAAACACCTCACTGCCCCTTAATTAAAAACACCTTACTGCCACATTTTAAAAAATACCTCATTTCCACGTTATTAAAACACCTTACTGCCACGTTATTAAAAACACCCCACTGCCACGTTAGTAAAAACACCTCACTGCCACGTTATTAAAAACACCTCACTGCCACGTTATTAAAAACACCTCACTGCCACGTTATTAAAAACACCCCACTGCCACGTTATTAAAAACACCCCACTGCCACGTTAGTAAAAACACCTCACTGCAACTTTATTAAAAACACCTCACTGCCACGTTATTAAAAACACCTCACTTCCACGTTATTAAAAACACCTCATTTCCACGTTATTAAAAACACCTCACTGCCCCTTAATTAAAAACACCTCACTTCCCCTTAATTAAAAACACCTCACTGCCACATTATTAAAAATACCTCATTGGCACGTTATTAAAAACACCTCACTGCCCCTTAATTAAAAACACCTCACTGCCACATTATTATAAATACCTCATTGGCACGTTATTAAAAACACCTCACTGCCCCTTAATTAAAAACACCTTACTGCCACATTTTAAAAAATACCTCATTTCCACGTTATTAAAACACCTTACTGCCACGTTATTAAAAACACCTTACTGCCACGTTATTAAAAACACCTTACTTCCATGTTATTAAAAACACCTTACTGCCACGTTATTAAAACACCTTACTGCCACGTTATTAAAAACACCTTACTTCCATGTTATTAAAAACACCTTACTGCCACATTATTAAAAATACCTCATTTCCACGTTATTAAAACACCTTACTGCCATGTTATTAAAACACCTTACTGCCATGTTATTAAAACACCTTACTGCCACGTTATTAAAAACACCTTACTTCCATGTTATTAAAAACACCTTACTGCCACATTATTAAAAATACCTCATTTCCACGTTATTAAAACACCTTACTGCCATGTTATTAAAACACCTTACTGCCACGTTATTAAAACACCTTACTGCCACGTTATTAAAAACACCTTACTTCCGTGTTATTAAAAACACCTTACTGCCACATTAGGCCAAAAAAAAAAATGTTGCATTGGCGTAACCCGCCCGACCCTAAAAATTCCGCCGACCCTACGTTTTTTTTTGGGTTTTTTTGCTATCGATTTCAAGTATCTTGTTGATTGCGATCGCAATCGCAAAAACCCGGTAGTGTTTCGGACAGAACCCGCCGACAAAAAGGGTGGTACTCGAGCCGGGGGAGATTTTGGGAGGGATTTATTAGGATTTATTAAATTTTTGGATTTATTATCCAAAAATTTTGGGATTTATTAGGAAACAATAAAAATAAAAAAAGATCCCGACCGACCTACCCTATTTTTCAGTGACCCGTTACGCCAATGCAACATTTTTTTTTTTTTGGCCTTATTAAAAATACCTCATTTCCACGTTATTAAAACACCTTACTGCCATGTTATTAAAACACCTTACTGCCATGTTATTAAAACACCTTACTGCCATGTTATTAAAACACCTTACTGCCACGTTATTAAAAACACCTTACTTCCACGTTATTAAAAACACCTAACTTCCACGTTATTAAAAACACCTTACTGCCACGTTATTAAAAACACCTTCCTGCCACATTATTAAAAACACCTCACTGCCCCTTAATTAAAAACACCTCACTTCCACATTTTAAAAACACCTCACAAGCATGGTATTAAAAACACCTCACTTCCACATAATTAAAAATACCTCATTTCCACTTAATTAAAAACACCTCACTGCCACATTAAAAATACCTCATTTCCATGTTTTAAAAAACACCCCACAGGCATGGTATTAAAAACACCTCACCTCCACATTATTAGAAACACCGCCCCACCACGTTATTAAAAACACCACCCCACCACATTATTATAAACATCTCACTGTGATGTAACCGCCATGTGATTAAAAACACCTCACTACCACGTGATTAAAAACACCTCATTGCGACGTAACCACTGCATTATTAAAAACACCTCACCTCCACATTATTCAAAACACCTCACTCCACCTTATTAAAAACACCTTCTCACTACATTATTAAAAACACCTCACTGTGATGTAACCCCCATGTTATTAAAAACACCTCCCCACCACATTATTAAAAACGCCTCACTGTGATGTAACCCCCATGTTATTAAAAACACCTCCCCACCACATTATTAAATTTAACCACCACGTGATTAAAAACACCTCACCTCCACATTATTAAAAACACCTCCCCACCACGTGATTAAAAACACCTCATTGCGACGTAACCACTGCATTTTTAAAAACACCTCACTCCACATTATTAAAAACATTACTGTGTTGTAACCTCCATGTTATTAAAAACACTCCCCCACCACATTATTAAAAAAAACACCTCTCTGTGTTGTAACCTCCATGTTATTATAAACACCTCCCAACCACATTATTAGTAACACGTCACTGCGACGTAACAACTACATTATTAAACACACTTCACCTCCACATTATTAAAAACACCTCGCCACCACTTTATTTTTTTTTTAAACCTCACTTAGATGTAACCGCCATGTTATTAAAACCACCTTACCTTCACGTAATTCAAAACAACTCCCGCCGTGCAATAAAAAAACACCTCACCATGCGTCACTATCGAGAAAGGCTCGTTTTCACCGAGGGTGAGTGAGCGAGTTGCTGTGTTATGATTTACATCAAGCAGAATTCAAACATTTACTTTGCAAACTTATTTGTAATATTCATGATCATACATTTTTATAACCAATTGAAGTTGAAGATTCAAGAATAAAAAAAATGAACATTCTTTTTCAAAAAATGACTTAAAAATATTCTAAAATATACCCTGAGGACATACACATGGGAGAAGTAGGTGCAGCCTGTAAGTTTCGTATGATTTCACAAAAGCTTGAGGGAGTCGTTCAGTGGCAACACAGGATAACACAGACACGATACAAATATATACAGGGTGTAAAAAATTCTGGAATCATAGGTTAATTGTTTTGGTTTTTTTCAGGATATAACTTGTGAAAATGGATTACACAATGCAAGGCAAAGCTGAACTGTTCCTCTTAAATGATGCAGGTTTAAGCCATAGAGAGACTTGTCAAGAACTCCATAGCCGTATGTATGTATATGGTGAATCGTCGTTTTCTTTTCCACCATATGTTCGACGTAGGCTCGACATTGTCCGATCACTGCCTGCAAACGCGTTGTCATGTTCTCCATCACTTTGGGAAACATTTCCTGAGGAATGTTCTGGATTTCTCGGTGGATGTTTTCCTTCAGCTGATCAAGAGTCTGAGGCCTAGGGTTTCCATAGATCCTGTCCTTGAGATACCCCCACAAGAAGAAGTCTGGAGGAGTAAGGTCAAGGGAATACGGTGGCCACTCAACGTCTTTATAGAGGTAAATAAAGCGGCACTAAAAATGTTGGTTGAGAAAATGCCTTGTTTCCCTGGCTGTATGGGGTGGTGCCCCATCCTGCTGCAACCACTGGGTTCTCATCTGGATCAGGTTGTTTCTCCTACGGGCCTGAGTACGTAGCTCAGGCAGATAGAATTCCTGAATCATTTCACGACAGTTCCTCTGGTTTACCGTGCAAGTGCATCCCTGGTCATCTTCAAAGAAGTATCGACCAATTATCCCATACCAACCAACCACCACCCACATGGTGACTTTGAGAACAGATCGAGGCACCAGTTCAGTTGATGCATTACCAGGATTTTCAGTTCCCCAGTACCGAAAGTTTTGCTTGTTTACCTCCCCGGACAAGTGAGCATGGCATTCGTCTGTCATGTGAAGTTTTTTGAGGAAATCTGCATCTTCCTCCAACTTTCCTGAGAACAAATTTGCAAAGTCTAGTCGTTTGCGTTTCTGTTGATCAGTAAGAACCGTTTCCGTTTGAATTTTGTATGGAAAGGCATGAATGTCTTGGCGAAGGATCCTCTGAACGGTGCTCTTATGAATGTTTGTCTTGGCAGAAAGTCGTCAAATCGATTTTTTTGGACTCTGAACGACCGCCTGTGTCACCATTTCCACATTTTCTTCACTACAACCTGTCCTCTTCCGACCACTGTGACCCTTGTGAAGGTCACAGATGGTTCCCACATTGGTAAACTTTGCGATGGTGCACTTTATTGTCCGAAAGTTTGGTGCGTGGCGCAAGTGGATACAGAAATGTCTCGAGTAAAGACGTTGCACCTGTATGACACTTTTCGTCTGGTGCCAAAGTTCAACAATTTTCGTCCGTTGTTGTACGGTCAGTCTTTGCATTTTTCTGGCGCTTGCTTGGTATCAAAATAAACTTCAGGGTCTCTGCAACAAGAAATGAAGCATTAGTGACAAAATTACTGCTTTTTAGGATCAAACAAAGCATTTTAAAAGTTGAATATTTTTTGGGACACCATATATGTATGTATGTATGTACATATATATATATATATATATATATATATATATATATATATATATATATATATATATATATATATATATATATATGTACATACAGTAATCCCCCGTTTCTCGCGGGGGTTACGTTCCAAACCTCCCCGCGCAAAGTGAAAATCCTCAATGAATGGACGCCTCCCCAAAAAATCGATTCGCCTGGTCTGGTCGGTTTGGGTTTGAGGTGCCTGAGATTGACGAGTCTGGTCTGGTCAGTTTTGAGGTGCTGGGTCTGAGCAGTGCTTGTCCAACGGCGGAAAACCTTTTCCTTCCCTAAGCATATATCGAGCACCTTTACCTTAACCTTCTCCTGGAGCGTCCCAGGACCTTCCTCTGGCGCTTCGGTTCCTTGCCAGAAGCCTTAGAAGGTGCAGGGCGTTTGGGCGGCATCGTAGGGCTTGGAGAAAAAACGTAGAAAATATTCGAAGTTCACAAGCGAAACTTTGTCTCGTGTGTTGTGACTGGTCGAGCGCCACGCGTTATAATTTATTGCTTAAATAATTTATATTTTATATATTATCACCGCGATGTACCGGGGGAATCCGCAGAAAAAAATTAGTTACATTCCAAGGGAAAACCCGCGATGAACCGGGGGCGCAATTGGTGAACCGCGATGAAGCGGGGGTTGACTGTCTATGTATGTATATGTGAAAAAAAAAATATAATATATATATATATATATATATATATATATATATATATATATATATATATATATATATACACATACATACATACATACATACATACAGTGGTGCCCCCAGAATCCGAATTTAACTCGTTCCAAGAAAATGTTCGGATTCCAAAAAGTTCGGATTCCAAAACGATTTTCCCAATAAGAAACGAGAGGGGGAGCACTCGGTGGAGTGCAAAACTTCCGCCGCCAATACCGCTCGGTCACTCAAGTGAACCTGATATCCTATTCATTCAATTTGACGTCAACAGTGCTCACAGAGTTATAGTTTGCATCTTTCCCTTTTACTTTTAACTTTTACAAACTCAATTCATTCGGCATAACGAGATTCCTTGAGACTGAAATTGATTTTGCATGGGTATATCAACCTGAAGTTCCAAAATCAGCCACAATTATAATTTTGGCATGTTTTTTTTGTTGGAAATCACATAACATGCAGAAATGCAAAAAAAAAAAAAAAATCGAAATTTTGTTGAAAAACAATTTGCAAATTTTTTTTTCTCTAACAATTTTTTTTGGGGGGGGGGCGGTTGGAAACCACTTAAAACATGTAGAAATGCAAAAAAACAAAAATTCAAATATTTTTTTCAAATTGGCTGTCATAGCGGCCATTTTGGATTTTGAACCAAGTCCAACATCGAATGTCATGATCCGTGGACCAGATCTAACCCCCCCACCAAGTTTCATCGAAATCCGTCGAGGAGTTTTTCCATAATACTGTTCACAAACAAACAAACAAACAAACAAACAAACAGAAAGTGGTGAAAACAGTAACCTCCGATCTTCCATGGCGGAGGTTAATTATAATTGCAGCTGATTTTGGAACTTCAGGTGGATATACCCACGTAAAATCAATTTCTGTCTCAAGGAATCTAGTTATGACGAATGAATTGAGTATGTAAAAGTTAAAAGGGAAAGTTGCAAACTATAACCCTGTGAGCACTGTTGACGTCAAATTGAATGAATAGGATATCGGGTTCACTTGAGTGACCGAGCAGTATTGGCGGCGGAAGTTTTGCACTCTGCCAAGTGCTTCCCCTCTCATTCCTATTTGCTTCACTGCTCTTTTTGGGTGCCATGGTGAATGCACAAGGGTGATAACTGAAAAAAAAATGCACAAATCAAGGTGAAAACACGAGGTAAAGTAGCGATCGACACATGAGAGATGCTTTCACGAGTACTTCCACCAACGAACTGAATGAACAAAGCGCGAAGATGCGGGTCGAACAGGCGGGGGAGATGCACGTGAACAAACAGGAACGCCACATTGTGTTCGGTTTTCGAAAATGTGTTCGGTTTTTAGGGCAAAATTTTCTCGAAAAAATTGTTCGGATTCCAATTTTTTCAAACAATGGGGCGTTCGGATTCTGGGGGCACCACGGTGTGTGTGTGTGTATATATGTGTGTGTATATATATATATATTATATATATAACGTATATATTATATATTATATATATATTATATATATATATTATATATATATATACATTCAAATATATATATATATATATATATATAACGTACAAAAATCTTCTCTGAAATGGCTGAACCAGTCATCACTGACAGCATTTATAAAGTGACAGTTCCAATTATGTCTCTCATTAATTATATAACACACCAGTGCACAAATGCCACACAAAATACACCGCACACACCACACAACACACCACACAAAACAAGTCCTGGCGAGGGTCTGCAAGCTCTGATTGCTTTTTACTTACGAAATCTAAAAATTTCGTAAGTATATTGATGCCTTCCGTTTCTGTTTGTTTGTTTGTTTGTAGGCACGATAACTCGAGAAGGGAAGAAGCTACCAATGTCAAATTACACCACGTGATTCAGGAGGGTGATGGCTAGTGCTGATTAGATTTTGGTCAAAATCGGTCAAAGGTCAAGGTCACAGTTAGGTCAAACATCCAAAACATTCGATTTTTGATGGTTTGGTACAGAATCATCGTAGAAACTTCTGGTTTGCGTCGCTACCTTCTCTCGAGACAGCTTTTATTAGAAAAGGTCAGAGGTCAAGTTGACGATTTCGTAAGTACCAGTCTATGACTGCTTGTTTGTTTGTTTGTGTGTGTGTTTGTGTTTGTTTGTAGGCACGATAACTCAAGAACGGAAGAAGCTACCAATATCAAATTACACCACGTGATTCAGGAGGGTAATGGCTAGTGCTGATTAGATTTTGGTCAAAATCGGTCAAAGGTCAAGGTCACAGTGAGGTCAAACATTTGATTTTTGATGGTTTGGTACAGAATCATCGTAGAAACTTCTGGTTTGCGTCGCTAACTTCTCTGGAGGCAGCTTTTATTAGACAAGGTCAGAGGTCAAGTTGACGATTTCGTAAGTACCAGTCTATGACTGCTTGTTTTCTTGTTGTTGCTTGTATCCTTGTGTCTGTAGTTTCATTGACTTTTGATTGGTCAGGATATCTTACAATCGGTCCATCTGTGTAAGATCCGTTTCAGATTTTCATTTTTATTTAACCCGCTTTCAAATGTGAAAATGGCAAAATGAAAGGAATATTAAGAATACCATTCTTTTCAGCGAGAATGGATGGACATGGATGTACACCTTTGTGGAGAAGTCTGGATTTCCTCTTTGTATTGTATGCAGTGAATATCTGGTTTCCAGCAACAAAAAAATCGAACTTACAACGACATCACATGACAAAACATACAGCTTTTCCATCAAAATATCCAAAAGGTGAAGCTCGGAAAAAGGTCTGTTGGGACCTGAAAAGAAAAATGAAAGTGGGGCAAAGTCAACTACTGGCTCGGTCGAATAAAGGCAGAAGTTTGAATCCCGCAAGCTTTGCAGGCCATTTTGAGATGGTTGGCAAAGGTAGGCCTTTCACCGACGGCGAATATATGAAGAGCTGCATGCTTAACATTGCCAGAGAGCTGTTTGATGAATTCCCCACCAAAGACACAATCTTGCAGCAAATTCAAGACGTGTCGTTATCTGCAAAAACAGTTCAAGATGGAGCTCTGAAAATCGCTGACGATGTTGACAAGTAACAAGTGGAAAATATTCCTTCTGCCTTTTATTTTTCTTGACCAGCTATGAAGCGGACTTCAAAGAAATCAGCAAAACGATGCAACAGCAGAAGTCCCATTAAAATACAGCAATCTTCTTAAGACCCATTGTGCTCATCAGCATGTCGGGCTGCAATGAGATTCCTCCATCCTGCACAGTTATGAGCAACCCTCTCTGCATACTACAGTGAAATTCCCCCTTTCTGATGGAATTTCATTTTCAATACTTCTCAATGTGTTTCTTGGCATCCCCCTCTTCCTCCCCCCATTGGTGTCCAAAACATAGCTTCTTTTGTCAGATGTCCCTCTTGTTTTCCCATTATATGTCGTACCCATCACCATCTTCGTTCTTTCTCAATCTTTAGAATCCTTCTTAACCATCTATGATAGAAGGCCATCAGTTTGCGTTCCATTTCCCTGCTCATTTTTCCATGTCTCTGCACCATACAATAACACTGATTTGACAATGGATTTTAATGGCTTCATCTTGTTCTTCACTGAAAGTTTTTTGGAATTCCAAGTCTTAAATAAAAACTTCACTATTGCTCAAGCTTTGGTTGAACAGAAAACGGTAATGGAAGTCCAATATAAACTTTAATTTTTTACAATTTCATAATTACACTTCTACAATAAAGTAGGTAGGTTACGTTAATCGTGTGTTTAAATTGTACGATTGGCTCTTTGTGCACGAACTGCTAAAGGTTTTAATTTTATTTGGCTCTTCTCCATAAAAATGTTGCCGAGCCCTGCTTTTAGACCCTTTTATATGCAAACCATCCAAACAGCTATAGTCTTATTGCAAAACACAGACTATACTTTTCTCAGCAGGTAATTCACAAACTCTACCCACCCAGAAGGTGGCTACTCTGTTGGCATCACTGTGTGAAAAAAAATTAATGTATCATAAAGAAGCAATTGCAGCTTTTTAGTGAATTTTTAGGGATTCAATGAATTTGCGAAACTTTAATTCAATCCTAATTCAACTAATGCGAAGCACTCATTATTTTGTCCAAATGTTTTCCTGAATTTACAATCTTAAATTGAATTATGTTTTGATGAAACTTCACATTCAAAACACTCAGTTCAACATGTTGACTTGAATTTAATTGTAACTTTGGGAGATTTTCAAAGGATGCTCAAACTATTGCAAAGGATGCTCAAAAAAATGATTCGTACATACAGTGGGGAGAACAAGTATTTGATACACTGCCGATTTTGCAGGTTTTCCCACTTACAAAGCACGTACAAGTCTGTAATTTTTATTATAGGTACACTTCAACTGTGGAAGACGGAATCAAAAACAAAAATCCTGAAAATCGCAGTGTATGATTTTAAAATAATTAATTTGCATTTTATTGCATGAAATAAGTATTTGATCACCTACCAACCAGTAAGAATTCCGGCTCTCACAGACCTGTTAGTTTTGTCTTTAAGAAGCCCTCCCATTCTCCACTCATTACCTGTATTAACTGCACCTGTTTGAACTCATTATCTGCATAAAAGACAGCTGTCCACACTCGATCAATCAGACTCCAACCTCTCCACAATGGGCAAGACCAGAGAGCTGTCTAAGGACATCAGGGACAAAATTGTAGACTTGCGCAAGGCTGGGATGGGCTACAGGACAATAGGCAAGCAGCTTGGTGAGAAGGCAACAACTGTTGGTGCAATTATTAGAAAATGGAAGAAGTTCAAGATAACAGTCAATCTCCCTCGGTCTGGGGCTCCATGCAAGATCTCACCTTGTGGAGCCTCAATGATCATGAGAAAGATGAGGGATCAGCCCAGAACTACACGGCAGGACCTGGTCAATGATCTGAAGAGAGCTGGGACCACAGTATCGAAGAAAACCATAAGTAACACACTACGCCGTCATGGATTAAAATCCTGCAGCGCACGCAAGTTCCCTCTGCTCAAGCCAGCGCATGTCCAGGCCCGTCTGAAGTTTGCCAATGACCATCTGGATGATCCAGAGGAGGAATGGGAGAAGGTCATGAGACCAAAATAGAGCTTTTTGGTTTAAACTCCACTCGCCGTGTTTGGAGGAAGAAGAAGGATGAGTACAACCCCAAGAACACCATCCCAACCGTGAAGCATGGAGGTGGAAACATCATTCTTTGTGGATGCTTTTCTGCAAAGGGGACAGGACGACTGCACCGTATTGAGGGGAGGATGGATGGGGCCATGTATCGCGAGATCTTGGCCAACAACCTCCTTCCCTCAACAAGAGCATTGAAGATGGGGCGTGGCTGGGTCTTCCAGCATGACAACGACCCGAAACACACAGCCAGGGCAACTAATGAGTGTCTCCGTAAGAAGCATCTCAAGGTCCAAAATCCCTGCTGCAGTCTGTGCAAACCTGGTTAAGAACTTCAGGAAACGTCTGATCTCTGTAATTGCAAACAAAGGTTTCTGTACCAAATATTAAGTTCTGTTTTTCTGATGTATCAAATACTTATTTCATGCAATAAAATGCAAATTAATTATTTAAAAATCATACAATGTGATTTTCACGATTTTTGTTTTAGATTCTGTCTTTCACAGTTGAAGTGTACCTATGATAAAAATTACAGACCTCTACGTGCTTTGTAAGTTGGAAAACCTGCAAAATTGTCAGTGTATCAAATACTTGTTCTCCCCACTGTATATCAACGAGACATATAATTCATTTATCTCTGATATATGGATCTCTATTCTTCCAATTTTCTTTCTCAAAGTAACGTGATTTATACTCACCCCATCATGTTTTGTTGTTTTGACAATCTTTTTCAGAGTTGCATCAATTACCTATTTGCTAATCATTTGAATTTTCATAAACTCGTTTTTAGTTTGTGTAACATAATTTTCTTCCGTCATTTCCTCAAAAAGAAAGAAAAGTCTTCTTTTAAAGTTTTGCACCAAAAACATGCCAACAATCCTCGTCGTCATCGATGAATCATCGTCGTCATCATCATCGTACCAACTCTTCACACACGTTCTGCTGAAGCAGGTTTTTGGCAACAGTTATGCTGATCAGAGTTGCCAAGGCTTTCCCCGTAGTCAATCAGGACAGGAATTTGGAATTTATTCAAGATGTTGGCGACAGCTCGTCTAACCATCATGAAAAAAAAACAAACTGAGGGATCTTTAATGTCCATCGGAGACCAGTGCCGGCAGTCGAGTCCTCCAGCTTAACATCCTTCCGATGGACAGTCTGCGTATGATGCAGGATCGTAGTTTATTGGTGGGTTGAGATTCAAACCCATGGGCGAGACTGCTCAAAGGCAACTGCACATACCTTGAAGCTATCTTGCCAGTTTAAATATTTTAATATCTCCACGAATAAGATATTATTATTAATCTCAGACTCTTTCAATGTGTGGAAAACAATTGTTTTGGGGTTTTTTTACATTGTATGCTGTGAACTTTCTGAGGTTCATAAAGTGGTTCTTTCAATGTGTAAAGATCTGAAATGACAAAGGGACCTACAATTATGATGATAATATGCTTTGAATATCTTGAAAATTAAATGAAATGTTGAATAAAGACTTGGTATATTATGGTGAAGGAACAATTTGTATCGAGTTACCCCATGGACGTGAATCGGAAAGAGGGGTTAAGCAATTGGCTCATGTTCGTCTGTCCGTCTGTCCATCCATCCATCTTGTATAAGTTTATGATCGAGGAACAACTTATTTAAATCAATTGTTATATTTTGAGCATGAATCAGAAGACGAGTCTTTCGTTTGACCATACTTTGTCTCTGAATTTGTCCTGATTGCACATGTGCAGAGAGGAGTGAGATGATATTCTTCCTCTGTTTGCCTGTCTGGCAGTAAAACAAGATTGAAAGACAATTAAACAAAAAAGCATTGCTGAAGTCGCTTCCACCTGTGGGGGAGTGGGGGGGGGGAGGAATAGAAATGAATGAGTGGAGGTGAGCAGTCATTCTGGATTTTGGAAGTTTCACAACAAGGGGGTTGCTGATGGACCACATGCACCTTGAACATGCACCCTGCAGAAACCTAGTCAGAACAAAGCACGGAAAGAGCATTGCATGCAAGACCAGAGGGGAAGCAGTAGAAGATCGAGAGACCACCGACCTGTCGGTGACATGAAAGTGATACAACCACTTGGAAAAGCTCACAAAAAGTGTCTATTTCTCGGTAGGCCAAAAAAAAGAATCTTGCAAATCTTAAAGGTGAACTCTCCAACCAGTTTCCTTCCTCAGTCATGGGGGGTCCTTGCCAAGTCCATCTCTGGTGTTTGCTCCCCCCATATCATCTCAAACGGCATCACCTTCGACTCTGTTTGAGGTAAGGCAGAATGTCCAAACTCTGTGTTTGCTTCCAAATCTCATGTGAGCAAGCCATCTTGCTCGGTCATTCAAGTTCTACTTTGGCCATCTTTCATCTGCTCTTTGACATTGACCTTTGGCCATCTCATGTCTTTGTCCTGCATGTGAGACGGTTGTGATGTTTGCTGCCTGCAAGTCACTACCATCTACAATAATGATGCAAAACAGATCATATCAACGACAGAGCAGTAAGCTTTACAAGCAAAGTGATGGACTCCGTCATTGCTGCTGATGTCGTCTTTCCTGTTTTAAAACACCCTGATCTCTGACTATTAGGATTCTCAACTCTTTGAGCCTTGAACCCTGTTTAATCCCATGTACGTTTCCAATCCGACATTTTTTTAAGCATCCTTACAAAGAATGTTTTGAAGCACCTTCACAGCAAAATTCATCCCTTTCGACTCAAATCCAAGGGAATGGCAATGCTAAATGTGTGATTTTCAATGTTTCACTTTTGACCACTTAAAATCAGAATGTGGGGTGGGGCTAAATCGAAAATAAAGAGGAGTTTTGGGTGTATTGGACCAAGGTACCTCCTTGCCAAATTTGAAAAGCTTTGGTTCATAAATGATGGAAGAGTGTGTGATTGTATTTTGTTGGAAAGGAAAAGATGATGAGAAGACAAAGAAGAAGGAGAAGCTGGACAAGAAGAACTCTCGTCTCTCAACTCTGATCATGCTTCTGCTACTCTCTCAGCAATGGATGGAGGCTCAAAATCTCAATCAACAGGTCAGGACCATCTCCCTGGATGTATCTCGTTCATTCAACACAGAGTGACATCCTTCTCCGCTTTCCCGGCTCACTGGCTGTGGCATATAAGCCTTCATACCTGGCTTTTTGACTTCCCCCATTTACATAATTTCACGCTTTGCTATAAACTATAGCATACAAGTCCTGCTATGAACCCTATCATATCCTCTCCCAGTGGATTCTGGAGAGCCCCTAGGCAGTATCTTGTGCTCAGTATTGTTCCTCATCTATATAAATTACCTTATTGATGCTCTGGGTAATCTCTCTTCCTTTTTGCTAATGACTCCACATTGTGCCCTACAGCACCCGATCCCACTCACAGGTAATACAGCAGCTTTGCTACTCTCATGCTGATTTGGAATTGATTAGGTGCTGGTCTGATAAATGGAACATATCCTTCAATTCTGGTAAATCTCAGTCTTACCCCGACTCTCCAGAAGGATCGTCAGTCGAACCTCCTGATGTATTTCCTTACTCAGCTCCTGTAAGAGCTTCAGTCTCTTGAACATCTTGGCCTCACCATCAGCCATGACCTCTTCCCGGCAGACCGTGTATCAAAGGTGGCCTGCAAAGGCAGCCGCAGACTGGGCATAATCCATCATAGAGAAGCAGGTTAAGACAAAGTAAGAGTAAGAGTCAAAATGAGCACATGTTGGGAAAGGGTGAGATGTCAGAGAGCTCACCATGTTTGCATAATTAAATGTACAACCTCTTCGGATACAAAGCAAAAACTTCAATACCATCCTGTCAAATATTTCTGTATTTTAACTACTTTAGTTTTACTTTATGGTGTGGCTTTTGTTATAACACATGCAGACCATCAATGGAATATTTTGACCTAAAGGTCCCACCACGAGCCTAGGTCTAGGTCTTCGTCGATCTGCATACTCTTCTTCTCATATATTCCATAGTCCATCCATCTTTAGTGACTTCCAGTAGTAAGCGCTCTTATTCCTGAAAAGTTTCTGATTTTTATTATGATTCATAACTAGGAATTCTTCATTGGGCTATAATGGGATGGCAGGATGGTCGAGAGGTATGCACACTCACCTCTTAGCTGTCCACCACAGGTGTGAATCTTGGTCCAGCGATAAACTGTCTTCCCGGTTCCTCACAGGCAGGGTGATTCATCAATGTGTGTGCCATCCCTCAAATGGACGTTCGACTGGCATCATCCCATCAGCCAGCATTAGTTGGCGGACGTTAAAGATCCCATAGTGTCCTGTGTCCTTCGTGAAGAGGAAGCGAACTATCACCAGTACTTTGAACAAATTATAAATTCCTGCCCCAATGACTTAGTTGAGCATCAGGCCTGGCCAGATGGTTCATGAAAAACCTGGGCCAAAAATTTTCCCCGGTGATTCCCACAAGAACGTGGGAATAATTGTGGCAGTTGAAGAAGAGAAAGATCATTGGGCTATGGGGACCAGGCCTCCAGTGACGCACAAAAAACTCTCTCCAAAGACCACATCGACAAATGGAGACAATTCATTAGTTGCGTTTGCATCAATCAGGAGCTTGTTCCCATCACTCCCCTCCTTTCCAAGATCCTTCACCCATATCTGGCCCTCGCTTCTTAATTATGCAAAACTCCATCAGACTCATTTACAGCCCAAATGAAGGGCAGCAGTTTCCCGCTGAGCCTGCGCAGCTTGCTAAAAGATTGCCTCTTTCTCAGGGAATCCCTGTCAGGCATTTTCTCAGCTGCCCGACTTGGCTCTCCTGGCCGATCTGCATCTCCCACTTTCACTGTGCGTCCTTATCCTGGAGATAATCAAATAGCTGGTCGAATCGAAAAGTCTTATTGAAGATTTGATTGTTGATGCTCGTGTGACTATTTGTCATTTTATTGAAACGTTTTTTTTTTTGGCATGCTTGTTCATTGTTTCATTTTGAGTGAATCCCAATTCAAACGTCAAGGAGTTTAAATTTTGAAAACCACAGTCAGTCGGCCTATCGGTGTTCTCACTGGGCTCATGATGGCTCACTCATGTCTCGTGATGTAGGAAACCCAGGTTCGAATCTCAATTACCATCATTTCTCAATGTCTCCACATACACCTGAAATGCATGTTGAAGGACATTGATGTCAACTAATGTGATAAAAGTATAATTTCCATGCATACAGTGCATGGATGTATGCATTTACAGGTATGATGACTGTGATGTGCTTGACCTCGAAGTGGAATTATCAAAAGGTTTATTGCGTTTAACTAATTTCACGAATTTTTTTCCCATTGATAAGAATGACTAATTTCTTGCAAACACAGACACGGGTTAAAATGTTGAGCAAAAACAGACAAAGGCTTGTAATGAGACATAGCTTTCATTTTTCCACTTCACAGCACGATCAGTAATCAGCAAACAAATTGGGTTGTGCATCAGCGACGAGGGAATTCATTACAACTAACAGGGCTACATTGTGAGCTCATTTGATTGGTGACCATTAAAAAAAAAAAAAAACAGCAACACGTCTCTGTCTGACTGTCTGTCTCGCTTCATCTTCCCGACACGAACTTGAGGCATGTTTACTCTGGGTTTGATTCTCGACTGGAATTTACTTCTATACAGTGGTCATGGCACTTCGTAGGGAAGGTGTTGCATCAATCGTTTGGTCGTCTTTCCGAGAGGATGTCAAGACTGCTCTGTCCATTTGCAAGAAGATTCCCTTTTGGAACATTGACGACCCCGCTGCATTGCAGGCCATTTTTTGTTGGGAGCTTGGCATTGCTTCATCGAACGAGTTGTTCTTAAGTCATGATGCAACCAGTGGACTGGACTAAGAGGCCTAATCAAAAGGGAGGGGAGATGTATTGTATATTAGATAGATATACTTGTTCAGAAACAAGGACACTGTGGACTAACAATACCTGCAATGCCTCCGATGAGGGTCCTCAAAGTTCAGGGTTGAGGGTCCTCAAAGTTCAGGATTTTAACTTGAGACCGACTAATCTACAATGTTGAGTAACAAAGTTACAACGATGACATGATCCTCACAAATAGGTTGTGATGCTGGAAATGTAAATCTCACTGTAAATGGTATGATGAGGTGACAAGAAGACATCTTCATTTACTCCTGCTGTAAACAATTCATCAACACATTCATGGTCCAGAGGTTGTCCGATGTCAATGTAACCCTGTGAACATGGACACGTCCCAAGTCTGTCCATTCATGCTCGATCTCCATTCTATGAAAATGAATGATGTCATAAAATGTCACGTGATCGGAATCAATAAGCACACCACTTGAATATCCATCCTTTGCATTTAACACCTGTAAACAAGCATGAGAGCCTAGTGTTGGCTTAGCGGTTAGGGTGGCTTGCTTGAGATATTCGGGTCCTGAGTTCATGCCCTGTAAAAACCATTGAATTAACACCGGTGGGGTTGACTCAGCCTGTCACCCTTCTGAGATCAGCAAAATAAGTACCAGTGTACTGATGGAGGAGCACAGCATCAGTGGCATAGTCGCACCCCAACAAAATGATAGCTACCCGGCAGCCAAGCTGCCATATCCAAGAAGAAGAAGATCTTGTTGGATTCCCCACCGAACTCTAAACTGTTGGCTTCGTTCTTGACAAGCATGGTGTTACATCATAAAGTCTCTAAGTTAAAAGTTAAGCCTGGTGTCCCATCTACTAGCATTAGTTATTGGTGGTTAAATATCCCCTTTGTGAAGAGTAGGTGAATTGCTGGCATC
>NC_140975.1:63147811-63175311 GCF_056783735.1 Eptatretus burgeri | reverse complement strand
CACCAGATGGGGCTGACTCAGTCTGTCATCCTTTTGAGGTCCGCGAAATGAGTACCAGTGTATTGGTAGAGCGGCACAGCATCAGTGGCACAGCTGTACCCCAACAAAATGAGAGCTTCCTGTCAGCCAAACTGGAAAAATAAGAATAATAATAATCATAATGGCCGTCTCCACTCTGTGTCGATTATAATGTCCAGTTAATTTCCTTGTGTATCCATTGTTGCTGTTTCTAGGCTTAAGCTATTGTGAAAGTACAAACAACCTTTATTTGGAGGTTAATATAAAATAAAAACAAGAAGATGTAAAAATCCAATTTGAAGTTCAAATGTTGGTGTCGAATGCAGATCCTAAGATCGTACATCTCACCAGTGGGATGTTGTTTTCGCAATCGAGGAAGGATTTTCTTTTGTTTCCAGTCTAACGATTTGTCAGAAAACAGAAGAATATCGGGATTGGAGCGTCTGCTATGAGTCTGGGAGGTCGTCTGTTTGATTCCAACCCCGACAGAGTCATACCAAAGACTTTAAGCATGGTACGTTGTGCTCCCTTGCTTCGCGTTCAGAATTAAGAGGAGAAGAGCATGAACACTCCCCACGGGTTGGAATCCCTGGGGAAGGAAGGCAGGAGTGGTGGAGAGATTATTCCTTAATTTTTAGTGCAGGCATGATGGGTCGAATAGCCACCTCCTGCATCAAATTTCCTTGTTATTCTGTGTTCATTGCCTCGCTATTTGCAGAGAGAAAAGTGACATCATAGGATGGAGTCACCAGCACCTCTAGTTCCATCACGTCCCTCAAGGTCACTTGCTGTGTTTGTCTGAAATCAAATTGACCAATATTGTCCAATGTCTCTGTCTGCAAATGTAACCTCCTCCATAGACCTTAGAATCTGTAAATAAAAAATTTTCTCACTGGAGAGTTCAAAGAACACCTTACCTCTCATAATCTTGAGAAGGACATATTAAAGGTGTTTTCAACAATTGCTTTGTGTTTCTGAGCACAATCTATATTGGCTTTGTTCGTAAATTTTGAGTAACAGGCACGATGGCAACCAGACGAAGCCGATTGGTCAAACGGAACAATCCAGAGCTAAGCCTTCTGCCGACTCTTCTTGGAGAACCTGACGATTTCGGAATGATCTTTGAGAAAAATATGCAGTTAATCAAACATCTTTTGGACAAAGTTAGCAAGGTGGTTGCATTGCTAGACGCTGCCATTTTTGTCAGATTCTCAGTTGTTACCTCTAAGATGGAGTCACCAGCACCGACTGTATAATTTACCGTGCACGCTCAGAGCGTAGGGTAAATTTGAATGGTCGAAATGGTGTAAAATTTTGCCCAAATACTGCTAAACTGGAGGTTTTCGGAAGTGCAAACAAGGCGATTAGTGTTCTTCAGTGTTCAAACATGTAATTCAATAATTTAAGTAAAATAAAAGATATAAAGGCTGTGGAAAACCAAACAAAGCATTGAATCGGAAGTTTACCACTGTTGAAGCAGCGTCTTTTATATGGACACCTTATTTAACACGTTACATTAGTTATTCGTGCCTGTTGTTTGTGTCCTTTATGACATCCTTAAAACAGTAAGTTTCCAATTTGGAATGATTATAAATTTTGTTTCACTGCCAGACAGGCAGACAGTGTAAAAAACATAGGGGCAATACCCCTGGGTGCTCATCTGGTAATGGCTGCATAAGAAAACCATCGAACCACTGGTAGGCATGGATAACCCACAAAATATTTAACGGATCAGAAAGCAAATACATATTTTGGGGAGCAACACCCATAGACCCCCTTAGGACCCGATTTTTACCTCCACCACCAAAGGTAAAGGAGGTTATGTTTTCACCCCAATCTGTCTGTCTGTTTGTTTCTTGCAAAATCAAAGATTTTTCAAGGATATTGGTCAATCAATGTTGTTCTTCTATCTGTCTGTCTGTCTGTTTCTATCTATTTGTCTGTTTATCATCTACAGGTCACAATTCTAAACTGATCATCATGAAACTTTTCCAAGTTGAAGAGATAACCTCAACTGAGAAGCCTATTGATTTTGAAGTCAAATGTCACCTTGAGGTCAAATTTCTAAAATCGGCATTTTTCATCTGATTGACTTGAAATTTGAACATTTGCATTATTGCATCACTGGATTTGGAAACAAACTATTTTTGAGGTCAAAAGGTCAAAGGTCAACTCAAGGTCAAACTTATAAAATCGTCAATTTTCATCCAATTGACTTGAAAATTAAACAGCAATTTCATAGTGCATCACTGAATTGGGAAACCTACTATTTTTGATATCAAAAGGTCAAAGGTAAACTCAAGGTGAAACTTATAAAATCGTCAATTTTCAACTTAAAAAATCATCAATTTACATCCTATTAACTTTAAAGTTGAACAGGATTTGCATAGTCCATCACTGAATTGGGAAAGCAACTACTTTTGAGGTCAAAAGGTCAACTCAAGGTCAAACTTCTAAAATCATCAATTTCAATCTGAAAAATAATCAATTTTCACCTGATTGTCCTGAGCTTTGATTAAGATTGTCAATTTTAATCTTAATGAAATGGACAATTTGATATATCCATGGCAACTTTGGAGGGGGGGGGGTGGTTGGATTTTCCAAGTATCCTGCATGACATCTTTTTATTGTTTGTCTATTTGTCTGTCTGTGTGCAGGATATCTCAAAAAGTTGCAGACGGATCTGGATGAAATTTGGTGGGGAGGTTGGGTGTGTAACAAGGAGAAATTGATTAGATTTTAGTGAAGATCCGGATCCGGATCCGACTACTAGAATATTGCAAGTGATTCTTCACCTTTGAGAGATTGAGCTATTGAGAGACTGGGATTGAAACTAATATATAGTGCGATATCTCAAAAAGTTGTGGATGGATTCAGATGAAACTTGGTGGGCAGGCTAAATGTGTAGCAAGGACAAATTGATTCGATTTTGGTGAAGATCCGGATATGGATTGGAAACGAGAATTATTTAATTATTCAAGTGATTTCACCATTGAGTGAAAGGGACAAAAACGATATATAGCATGATATTTCAAAAATGTATTGGGCTCAATATGTTCCCGTGGATCTGACATTATGTGGTGGAGGTATGCGCTCTCTTGATTGCCCTTCTAGTTTTTTAATGCCTTAAACAAAGTTTGGTACATACACGGTGATGAATGTTGTGGTAAAGTTTCATTGAAATCGTATGTGTAGTTTTAGAGAAGTTGCACGTATTTGTGGACAGACAGACGGACGGACGGACAGATGGACTGATGACACGCCATCCCATAGGCTCCCCAGAATTACGTTCCATTTGAGCTAAAAACGATCTCACTCCTCAGTGCGCATGCCCTTTCAGGACAATATTCCGTACAATTTGCCAAATTCAGAGCCAAAGTCATCCTAAACTGCAAATTCGTGTTCCAATGCATGTTCCGCAGTGTTCAAAATCTATAATTCAATTGAAGTTAAGCACAGTAGTTGTTCGATCAGAGAAAAGGACGACTAGATGGACAGAGTGAACCAATTGCTTAACCCTGCCTTCCGCTGTGCGCGTGGGGTAAACGTAACAAATTGTCTTCTTGTAGATGTCATGGAACTTTGCTCAGTCTGGTTGGGTTGATTAGTTGACCATTCCTTCTTCTTCGTTCGTATGCATCATTAGCTGGGGGTGCAGCTGTGCCGCTGATGCACTGCCCCCTGTAGGTTAGGCCAGGAATTTGGAATTTGATCCGAGGGACGGCACACATTGATGCCTTGCCCTGCTTGCGGAACGCCAGAATGACAGTTTGTTGCTGGGCCGAGATTCAAATCCAGACGAGACGACTCGGAGACGAGGGTGTAAGGAGGAGGAGGATTAGTGGAGAAAGAGAGAGTATATTATATAATACCAGGTGGTATTTCGGGTTGGTGAAATAACTCAAAAGATGACGTGTTTTTGACTTTGCACAGAAACCAAGTCTTCTTTTCTTTTTTTTTACAGCAACTGAAGCCTTATTTCACTCGCACGGTTAAGCAGTTTTCCCTGCAGCCCTGCCAGCCATCCATCCGCAATAACATTTACCCATTTCTTCCCGAACCCTCATCACAAAATCTGCCACAGACAGTCCTGCAGAATGGAACGTTACGTGAAAATGGGGACATTTGTTACACCGACCGTGGCATAATATTCCATATTGTATTTGCAAATTGGAAAATGTTCCACATAGGGAAAATAAAGATGGCCTTGAATCCGGCTTAACCACTTTGCTTTATGCCAAGCTCAGGCACTTCATCTTACTTCGTCTCGTTCTACTTGTGTTTTTCCTTTTATAGGCCATGGAAAGGAAAAGGCAGGGCCATGGGACACCGAAAGCTTTGCTTGAGCGTTTCGATGATCCTGTGCGTAAAGGGAAAGTAGTTTCTTCGAGGATTCTGGATACGCTGCCTTTTGGGGACTCTTGGGATAATGAAACAAGCAGAACTGCTGAGTTGTAATCCAAGGCTTTCTGATGTAAATCCAGGACTTCTGACCCCCTGCTTGAAGGCGAGCCACCTGTTGGCTCAAATGTCATCGACGGAACACTGTTCTTGTACCTAAAGAAAGAGAGGGAGAGAGAGAGACACCTGTTTTCTATAGCCCAAAGGTTATGGAGGAGCTTTTTACAAACACTCTATGCAAGACGAAGATGTTACACATGAATTGCAAGAACATGACTAGACGATGAACAAATATCCATAGGGGATTTGAACCTGGGATATTGTGGCATTGTGAGCTATGTGCTCAGATGAGAACACCAAACATGCTGACATTTAGTGTAATAAAAATTATCAGCATGAACAATCTTGAGGATAGTTTGGTAAAAAGAGGAGGAAAGAGTCTACACTGGATCATTTAAACCATAAATGATTGGCCCAAAGCTTATGAAGTGTTTACGAAGTTCTCGGAAAAGGATATTTGGCAGTAAGTTAGAGCCAAGGTTTGCTGGTCTTTATAAATGAGGTGTCATAAATATTTTATTCGAAGAAGGTGCCAGCTGGAAAAAAAAAAAACAACCCCATTAACGCATGGTGGTGGTGGCCGTCTACGGGGAAGGTGCACCTGACCCCAGGTAAGAACACCTGTCGGATGCGACTGACCTACGAACTGTTGCCCAGGTCATTTAGTCATGGAGAATCTCTGTGTTAATGTGGCCAACATATCCATGGAACCTGGACTTTGTCAGGGAAGCGTTTTCAACATAAATCCACGAACACTTGGGTGTGTCCAAGGTCTCAGCAAGATGAGTCCCACAAAACTTGAGCACTCATGATCGACAGGAATGGCCGGCATCACGTCGCAAGGTTGTTGAACTATTTGACACAGATCCAGCAGACTATATCACTTGTGTGGTAACTGTTGATGAAATGGGGGCTCTCTCACCCCTGAGATTCCAACAATCTACTGAAATCCATACAATGGTAGCACAAGGTTTCACCGCCACAAAATAAACTTCACATCCATCCCTCAACCAGCAAAGTCATATCCTCGATTTTTCTGGGATACCAAAACAATCCTGCTGATTGAATATACTGTATGCCTCCAAGAATTACAACTACAGTGGAATATTATACCAGACATAGATCATGCTCGTGTTGTCGGCCATCAAGAACAAAGCAAAGGGATGTTGACCAAAGGTGTGCTCTTCATTCCTGACAATGCACCTGTGCACAAGTTGCATGTTGCACAGACCACCATCGATGGCTGTGGTTTGTTGAGCACCTGGATCGCCCCCGTACATCCCAGACCCCGCCCCAAATGAATACCATCCATTTGGATGTTTGAAGTTCCACCAAGTCGTCTACCAGCTCACCAATGAGGATGAACCGACTGAAGCAACCGAGACTTGGCTGCAGGAGCAATCGCAAAACATCGATATTTCTGCCATAGACAGTCTTCTTCTTTTTCTTCTTCTTTTAAAAGGAGCACGTGGATGTTGGTAGCATCGTTTGCTGGGACAACACCTACTGTTGGCAAGAGCAGGAATTTGGAATTTGGTAATGGTGCTGGCGATAGCTCGCTTACTTTTCACGAAATGACACCGTGCGGTATTTCACGTCCACCAACAAATTCTGGGAGACAGGAAATGGGACGTCCGGTTTATCGTCCATCCGAGGGATGGCAAACACATTAATGCCTCACCCTGTTTTACGAAACACCATGGTGACAGTTTCGAGCTGGCTCAGGATTCAAACCCAGGCTCGACAGCTTCGAGGCAAGTGTGCGTACCTCCAGGCCATCCTGCCATCCTGCATAGACAGTGTTGAGGACAAATTGTGCAAGAGCATTGAAGTCAAGGTACACTACATTGAAAGGTAAACAAAATGCCTTGTTGTATCTTGGACTACTGCTGGAATGTCGTTCCTCAAACTTATTGAATGCCTTTCGTACGTAAAGGTTTCATGCAGTTTGGAGTCCCTTCGCTCTTGCTTCCAAAAAGTTTCCTTTGTTAAAATATCTTGCAGAGAGGGGCACCAAATCCGGGAGATAGATCAACTTTCCTCTCAAGTCGTGGCTTTATCATCAAATTTTACTCAACAATAAATAAGGAGGCAAACACGAATTAATTAATATATTGTGCAGTACATGTGAGCACCTCCAAACATCCATCCATTGGGACCATACTCTGTGCAGCGCATTGGTGCTGCCAAAGGAGTCTCCTTGGCTATTGGGTACAATCCTGGACGGGTCACCATGCCAACACAGGATACCAGCAAGCTGGCACTCATTTTACAGACCTCAGAAGGATGACAGGCAGAGTCAACCCCACCTGGTATTTATTCAACAGCAAAGGGGGATTTTAACTCAGGATCATAGGATCCCAAGCCTATCACTCCAACAATTAAACCAACACCAGGCATACTTGTACCAGGTTTGATTGAATCCCTTCAGCTGTTCTCAAACATCTCATTTTTACACGACATGACCTTTGAGCTTTGAACTCTTGACCCCATAATCGAATCAATTTATATATTCATCATGATACATCCTTGTAACAAGTTTGACGAGCACCTTTAACCCGAACAGCACCTCTAAACATCCAGCACCTCTAACCCTAACAAGACCTCTAAACATCCAGCATCTTTAACCCAAACAGTACTTCTAAACATCCAGCACCTCCAAACATCCTGCACCTTTAACCCTAACAGCACCTCTAAACATTCAGCACCTCCAAACAACCAGCACCTCTAAACATTCAGCACCTCTAAACATCTAACACCTCCAACCCTAACAGCACCTCCAAACATCCAGCACCTCTAACCCTAACAGTACCTTTAATCCTAAAAGCACCTCTAACCCTAACATCACCTCTAAACATCCAGCACCTCCAAACATCCAGCACCTTTAACCCAAACAGCACCTCTAAACATCCAGCACCTCAAACCCTAACAGCACCTTTAATCCTAAAAGCACCTCCAAACATCCAGCACCTCTAAACATCCAGCACCTCTAACCCTAACAGCACCTACAAACATCCAGCACCTCTAACCCTAACAGTACCTTTAATCCTAAAAGCACCTCTAAACATCTAGCCCCTCTAAACATCCAGCACCTCTAACCCTAACAGCACCTTTAATCCTAAAAGCACCTTCAAACATCCAGCACCTCTAAACATCTAACACCTCCAACCCTAACAGCACCTCCAAACATCCAGCACCTCAAAACATCAAGCACCTCTAAACATCCAGCACCTCTAACCCTAACAGCACCTCTAAACATCGAGCACCTCTAAACATCCAGCACCTCTAAACATCCAGCACCTCTAACCCTAACAGCACCTCTAAACATCAAGCACCTCTAAACATCCAGCACCTCTAACCCTAACAGCACCTTTAAACATCGAGCACCTTTAAACACCCAGCACCTCGAAGCAGTGACCGAATCCAGGTTATGTTCTGTCCCCCTTTGAAACACTATTCTCTAACTGGTAATACCAATGTTTTTAATTATGTTCATTTCTCTTTCAAAACTTTTCCATTCGAATATTTCCTTTGTCCTATGAAATGATTTTGGGTGCACTAATCCAAACAAGATGGTTCTTCTCGCTCATTTATTTATTAGGTACGAATTTTTCCCTTCACTCCCCATCCACCCAAGTCTGTATGATTTATAAAATGTCCTTCCCTTCCCCTCCCCTAACATCACTCCATTTCCTCCCAACCTCCTTTCACTTCCTCTCCATTCCTCCCACATTCCCTGTCTCTCACCTGTATTATTTCTCTCGGTTCAACACCCTATCCCCTCCCCTTCCCCCCCTCCAAAACTCCCACTTTCTGAGTCCTTCGTAGATATCTAGTCCCTCATTACCTTACAGGAGGTGTAACCAGCGATTCAATCCAAAAGACCATACCATGAAGTTGTACCCATCATTGAGTCCACACTGACAACAATGATTTTAACTGCCGAGCACAGTATACTTAGGAGTGAATATAATCTTGTAAATGATTTCACCTTCTCCTTTTGCAGTCGAGACAGAGGTTCTCGAAATGAAAGCCCATTGCTTGTTGGCCTCCTTGCATCCGAAGCTTCAGGGGAGCTGTTGATCGCTACTGAAAGAGCTATAGATCCCTAGAGGTGAACCGCAAGCAGGAAAAACGAGTGGTTTGCGAATTGGCACAGCCATATGGAAGAAACATACTCAACTTAGGAGCGCTGGAAGGAAAGTGGAGGTATAGGGTTTCGCGGCTACATCCGTCTAGGGAAGACGAGAGCCAAGTTTTTGGCGTTTGCTCGGCTTGCCAGCAGAAGGTCATCAGGACCTGGGAGACCCTTTTGGACAGCCAAGAACCCCGCAGCAAACAAAGCGAGCCTGAAATGAGAACCTGCCTGAGATTCCATCAGGCCCAATGGCCTAAAGATTTGTGCTCAATCATCTTAAACTCTACGGTTGCGCCGGTAATTTGTCATCGTCTTCTGCAGCCCTCCGCGAGCACTGGAGGGACCACAGAAATGGTTCTGCGTGTGTGTGTGTGTGTGTGTGTGTGTGTGTGTGTGTGTGTGTGTGTGTGTGTGTGTGTGTGTGTGTGTGTGTGTGTGTGTGTGTGTGTGTGTGTGTGTGTGTGTGTGTGTGTGTGTGTGTGTTATTCAGAAAACCATGGGAAAGAGGGAGTTCTGTTCGTCTTATAAAAAGGAAATTGATAATAGATTGTAGAGGAATCTTCGTTTCATGCAATAAGCTTTTCTTTTTCTTTCGGGAAAGTTGGAGGAAAAACTTTAAAAAAAAAAAAAAAATCTTAAAAAGCTTCACATGTTTTTTTTTTAATGGATTGGTGTTTTATTAATTTTAATTATTTATTTATTTGTTTGTTTGTTTATTCATTTTTGTATATGAAATTCTTCATTCACGAATTGACACTCACGGACAGCATCAAATCCATAGTGGAATATATCTGGTAGGTTATGGATGGGTGCGACGGAACAGGAATATCTGACGATACGGGTACACCGAGTTCTCTTTGTTCTGCCCACAAACACCTTTCATCTTACCTGTTGCTCACTTTTGTCTAAATATTCGTGGTGCAGCATGTCTTCGTTTGTGAATTACCTTCGTCATGAAAGAAAATAAATAAATAAAATAACGTTACGTTATGTGACCAATCAACTGACATTGTTTTGCATGAAAATAAACGTTTTCGTCGTTGACCCTATATTTTGAAGAAGCCACAGACTATGGCAATTACATTTATTGTTTATCCATTTGGGCTGGTAGGATGAGCCGTCCAACCTAGGTTTAAATCTCGTCCCAACTATAAAGTATATAACCATCACGACCTGTTGTCCTGCAGGCAGCGCAAGGCATCAATGTGCTGTCCCTCGGATGGAGATGGACGTCAAACTGGGAGTACCAATCTGCTGGCATTAGTTTCTGGACGTGAAAGATCCTTTGGCGTACTTCGTGAAGAGGAGGTGAGCTATCGCCGGCACCCTGAACAAATTACAAATTCTGACTTTAACATGGAAGAGGAAGAGGGAGAAGAGGAAGAAGTGGAAGAGGAGGAAGAAGACGACGAGGAGGAAGAAGAAGAAGAAAAAGAGGAAGAGGAGGAAGAAGAAGAAGAGGAGGATGAGGAAGAAGAAGAAGAAGAAGCATAAGGTAGGAAGTAGTCTATCTTTTGCATCTATACCCTTGTGTCCAGTATATCCTTAACCCCATTCGATTCCAACCCACCAGCTTCCCCGATTCCTTGACTTGCCTAAAAATGGTTTTGATTAATTCTTAAATTTATATTATTTTATTATTCTTGTGATTCCCTTTATATTATTGATTTTTAGGTCATCTCTTCGAGCATGACCTAATAATATTGGTGTTGAGAGGAGTGGTGACGATCCGTCCGTCCGTCCGTCCGTTCACAATGAATTTGAAGCGGGAGATCTGGTCATTAGTGATCCTGATATAGGTCGATGAGACGTACACGATGGTATGACTTTCAAGGTCACCGAAGGTCAAGGTCATGAGGCCTTTGAAGTTGCGAAAATGACGATTTTCAAATTATATCAACGCCATTTCTCAAGCGATCTTGAATTTGATTGTGGCAAATGAATCTATGGGACAATATCTAAATTTGGTCAGGCCAGATTTTCGATATTCGCTTTCGTTTTCGTGTCACGTGACTTCAAAGTTGGCAAAAAATGCGAAAATGACGATTTTCAAAATCTATCTCCTCCTACATTTCTCAAGCAATCTTGAATTTGATTGTGGCAAATGAATCTATGGGACAATATCTAAATTTGGTCAGGCCGGATTTTCGATATTCGCTTTCGTTTTCGTGTCACGTGACTTCAAAGTTGGCAAAAAATGCGAAAATGACGATTTTCAAAATCTATCTCCTCCTACATTTCTCAAGCGATCTTGAATTTCATTGTGACATATAAATCTATGGGACAATATCTAAATTTGGTCAGGCCGGATTTTCGATATTCGCTTTAGTTTTCGTGTCACGTGACTTCAAAGTTGGCAAAAAATGCGAAAATGACGATTTTCATGGGAAAATGACGATTTTCAAAATCTATCTCCTCCTGCATTTCTCAAGCGATCTTGAATTTGATTGTGGCATATAAATCTAAGGGACAATATCTAAATTTTGTCAGGCCGGATTTTCGATATTCGCTTTCGTTTTCACGTCACGTGACTTCAAAGTTTGCAAAAACTGCCCTACCTTCAGGAGGCTGTATATTTTCTCGCAGAGATGACCGTCACTCCCGCACAGGGGTAATATTTGTTGAAGGATTTTAAATGTTTTGGGGCGAGTTCTACCTGCTTTGGAACCTGTTCTCTGATTGGACGATGTTCACCAATGGTAGTGCCTGTTTAAACCGCTCCTCTTTCCCTTGAGCGGATTTGAATATCATTGGTGTGTTTAGTCACCAAACACCCAGCGCTTGCCAAGCCAGTCATTCCTCATCAACAGTTTCAAATGGAATGCTAGCTTGACTGCTTAAGCCGCTTGGCGAGCGCTCCACACAAAAAAACCATGGTAGCTGAACACACTCCTGATATGCTCATCGGTTTGAAGCATCTAACTTAGAGACGTGTTCTTGTTACGTTGCACTGATTGCCGAAACACTGTTTTTTAAAATTATTTTAAATCACAGCAAAGATGATACTCATCTACCAGAAATTAAGCAGAAATATAACAAGTTTTGAGACGTGTATTGTTTTAATGGTACATTTAGACGTGTCCATGTTTTGGATGAAGAGGACAAGCATGTTGATCTAAACACTCCATGCATAAGCAAACATGATGTCAATGGAAGCCAAAGTTAATTTATCACGTGAAAAACAACATGGCTGTTTGAAATTAGCATGCAAATTGGTAACGATGCAAGTCTACAAAAGATCACTGACAAGTTTGCATTGGCAGGGATGGCTTTCAATAACGCGCGTGACCACCATTGACCTCAATACAATCATGGAGACGGCTTTTCATCAACCAAATCGGACGATTCGGCTCTGTGGCTGTGTGGTGTTGCGCCATTATCTCCGACCACAGCTACTTCCACAAGACCAAGAGACCACGGGTGGACTTTGGCCACCAGAAGCATGCCTCGCTATGCATGATGTCCAAAGAATGTTCAATCAGATTAAAGTCCAGAGATCGTGTCGGTTGTTTCCATGCGAGTGATGTTTTGGTCCTTAAGTGCAGTATTGACAACATTTACATGGTGTGTATGGGGCTTGTTATCAATTAAGATCTTGAGACCTTTCTTTTTGGACCAAAAGGATGTCTACAGGCAGTGATCCCTTGCTGTATCTGAGACTAGTCATGGAGTCCTTCCAATGGGGCCAAGATCAATATACGACTTTGAAAATGATGTAATCAATCCCACAATGCTTGGTGCACATGCGTAGAAACCCCTTAGAATCGGCAGTGTTTGGGGCACCATAAAGTACATCGCGTGTGCGAGATAAGGATTATTACCTAAAATGGCTCACAAAGCTTCGAAAAGAAGCCGGAAATACTTGTGAAAGTACCAGAGAGAAAGGACTGTGCCTCTCCACAACGAAAGACTTGGATAACTTCCTTATCTCACTGAATGGGCAGGTGCTCATGGTGCAAACTCTCAACCATGTGGACCGGTACAAGGCCGGTAACGGTACGAACACTCGACGGATCACCACCAGTGAATTGGCTTTGAACCTTGTGGGAATGCCTCCTGTGAATATGGTCGGCTTGGTGATTTATTTAATGCACGTCTGCAATGCGTGACTTTCTTGTCACTCATTTGTGGAAACCCCTAGTAATGAAGTGAATCTGGTGGCCTAAAAATCTATATTTTTTTTTTAAGAAGCTGGAAGTACTTGTAAATGTACCTGTGAGAAAGGGGTGTGCCTCTGCATAACAAAACAGTTCAAGAACTTCCTGATCAACTCGTCCAAAAGGTTGATATGTTGCGTTCGGTAATGTGCGTCTGTGAAAGGCCGAAGGTTCGTAGATGGGTGCGTTATATCCAAACCTTCGTGCTTCTTAACACTGATGGAAAGGTCATTTGTGGGCCTTGTCATTGCACAGGGTAAGATTAAAATGATATTTTCTATTAATCATGTTTGGGAGGAGAGGGTGGGGTTGAAGCTGTGAATGCAGTTATGTATTTTTGTTTGGTTCTGGGGACACAAGAGGAATTACACTAGAATTTTGCATGTATTGGTGAAAGGAGAAGCATCCGTGTGTGTGTGTGTGTGTGTGTGTGTGTGTGTGTGTGTGTGTGTGTGTGTGTGTGTGTGTGTGTGTGTGTGTGTGTGTGTGTGTGTGTTATAACCATGGCTGCTGCTAGCTAATTGTTTTAATAGGAAAAGACAGGAACCCGACTTCTTATCCACCGATAGTCCTCGAGTTCAGTGAGTCCAACTTTCGTTCAGGAACAGAACAATTATGGTTAACCAATTTGTAATCGCCACTCTTGCGTTTAAATGCTGAAAATTATGTTATTTTTATTTAATTATTTCACGAACAGATTTCACGTAACAACGGCAGGTTAAAAGTACCCAGACGAGCAGAAACGAGTCACGGAAAACGCACACACAGCACATGCGTGAAAGGGCTCATTAGCATTCATACGTCATTTTGAACGTCACGTATTCTTCACCCAACTTGATTGAATACCAACACCTACCATCAGTCTGCCCCCCACCAAACTGATCATGCTGCCAAATGGTAGAATTAGGGAAATCTTTCCCTACCTCATCTCCAGACTTGCATGTCTATCATTGAAGTTTAGGCATAATGTGGACACATCAGTGAAAATAACATGGTGCCAACAGTTCACTTGTGATGTTTTGTCATACATTGCATGTGCTGATATCGATGTTACTGTGGCTAGAAAGATGCAGAGCAGTGGTCTTCCGGACCACATACCACAAGCAGCAAGCCTGTTCCAAACTGTCCGGATGGAAGCTCAATGGATGATTTCTCTTTGAATGTCATTTTAGAAGGGTATTGCTGTTGAAAAGCAGTTCCTTCTGGCAAGCTTGAACAAGTTATAAATCCTCAGGAGGGGTTGTAACAACCTTGGGTGACCTGAAGGAAGTAGTGGGTCTCTGTGAACAGTCCAGTATGACAGTATCTTGTTGCTGCCCTCAAAATTCCAGTGATGAACATGTACTAGGAAGTTCTGAGTCATTCCCCCTTGAATCATCCTGATAACACGAGCTGTTAGTCATAAAAACTAATTTGGTATTTAATGGTACTTGGCAATTCCAATACTAAATGAGACCACCTGGGCGAGCAATGTATGGAAGGTATTGACATGGGATGTGCGTTGACTTGTAAGCAGATTCTGTAGGAAACATGATTTGCAGGTGAATTTCCAGGATTGCTCAGTTCAGGTGAAAAAAACTTATTATCTTACATGCTGACATGCAATTTCCTGATTGGGTTTCTTTTCTCAGTCGCCATGATTGGCATACACATGACTTATAAATGTCTCAACTGTTAATCCATAACATATTTCATGGTTTAAAAGTTGTTGCTTAATCGACAGCAGGCAACGAGGCTCCTTGTTACATTATTAATGGCTGGAAGGGTAAGATCACATTAACTGCTATGGACGAGCCAAAAACATTCCTGAGAGGTTCTCAGCTTAATGGGTCGAAATGTCTTTTTTGTGGGGCTCAGCTGATGACCAGCCAACGAGCGCTTGTCGAATTGCATATTGTTACAAATTTGGAATTCGATTGCACACAACATACAGGTTCCTTTAGTCAGCTATGTCGATAAGTGCTTGTTCCTTAGATAGCTCACCTTCCATTGTTTAAATGTTCAGAAATCGATTAGATGCGCTGCGGATCGATTTAATAGTTAGGGAACGAACAATGGAGACATCGCTCCCCCTCTTCTGCGAAGAGGAAGAGCCACCCTGCCGTCCCGTGACTCATGATGTCAACAACTCCCTCCCACCCGTGGCTGAGCGGGGGATGGAGCACGAGCGCATGAGTCATGAGTCACGCCGGGAGTGGGGGAAGGGCGGGAGAAGGACAAGAGGAGATCTTTTCTTTTGATCGTGTTGGGCAGAGTTGGAAGGGCAGAGTTGGAGAAGGGAGTTGAGGGGAGTCATTCAGCAGACCGTCGGGTCCTGCTTGGCTTGCATTAGGGTTGATACCTTCGGAAGCTTTTTGCTTTGGCTGGCTCAGTGAGCTTCGGCTGAGGCCTGGCTCGGGAGAGCTTTTTGCTTCGAGCTGCTTTGCTTGGAAGAGAGTTGAGTTGGTCGCTCGGCTCAAGCTGCGAGTGGTTTCTTCTTCTTCTTCTTCTTCTTCTTCTTCTTCTTCTTCTTCTTCTTCTTCTTCTTCTTCTTCTTCTTTTTCCTGGTTCGTGGAGCTCTTTGTTCTCCATTTTGGTTCCCGGCTTGGTGCAACTCATCGACCTCTTCTTGGAGGTGGTTCCTCGGGGAAGCGACGCATCGACGGGAATGATTGGCGCCTCGTCTCACCAGCACGTGTTGAGAAGTGCGGGAGGATTCGCGGGAGCTCGGGAAGGATCGCGGCTCGGCGATTGGATCCAGCTCGCTCTCGCTGGAGCCCGGGTCCGACCAACTTGAAGACCACACAAGGTGGAGAGGTTCGAGATAGGTTCTGGGTTTCAGCTCACCTGTCCTCCGAGCTGGAGCTCGTTATTAAAGGCCTCTGCCACCATTTCTTGGGTGTGTGTGTGTGTGTGTGTGTGTCTGTGGGCCCGTCTAATAAGTAGGAACTGCTGTTAAGTGCAAGTGACTGTACATAATAAGTAGACGGTTGTAGTTCTTTTGTCGTGCTTTTGTTGCTTGTATAATTGCATACGTGTTTTTCCTTGTTTAATTGCATACGTGCTTTATTATAATAAATGTCCTTGTGTGAATGTAAACCTGTTCGTTGCGTCCATTCCCTCATTGAACTGCCCCATCTCGCACTCGGAATATAGTTGGTTTTTAAATAGCCGGTAAAGTGATCGGGTCCAACAGGACTGCGCGATAATACCCCACTCGGTTATCCCAAAAGGAAGCGAGCTGCTTAAGCGGCTCATCTCCAAGCGGTCCCGGTTGAAGTACAATCTCTCAGTAACCGACCCGCGCGAATAATTTGGTGAATCGAAGATTTGGCGATCGGACCCTGTAGCGTGCGGGTCGAATGCGGACAAGGTTGTGGTGTGGTTAAAAACACACCCGTGGCTGGTTTCCGGCGTTGATCCGGAAAGCCGCGACTGGATTGTCCGTTCGGTGGGCGAAGCGACCGCTATTGGTTAGACGCGGTCGTTCGTACACTGGCGGGCGGAAATCTACAACACTGGTGTCAGGAGTGAGATACAGATTCATTCCCTCCACACTAAATTAACGGGAATCGGACCAAGGGTGTGTGGAACGACCCTCGGTTCCCATGAAATTGTGGGGCTTTAAATTTATTCCGAGAAGCAAGATGGCGGTTCAAGGCGAACGGGAGCAGGGTGGTGTAGATATGTGTATTGATGTAGGATCCATGGCCTGGGATGGTTCTTTTTATTACCCCACCACTAATGGTAATCAGTGGGGCCGCTCACCCTATACTGAGCATGAACTTTGCCGGCAAAATAGCGGCGCTGCCACATCTCAGCGCAGCACGGAGCGGGCTGCTATAATTAGCACAGCAAACGGCAGGATACGAGGCGGGGCTCCCAACCAACGATTGAAACCACGTGATCATGGCAGGCGAGGCTGGCGCACATTAGCGGGCTTCGGGCACAAAACAGAGAAATATCTGGGAAAACTAAAAGAAAACGGTGAGAGAACGAATGAAAGGAGAGAGAGCAAGCATGCAAAAGAAGTGTGGAGAGCGAACTGAAGAAAAGAAAAGAGGAGCAAATTAGTAACACCCAGGATAGAAAGAACTTAGAAGAAGAATGGAAAACGAAGCTGGAAAAGGAAAAACGGAAACACGATGTGGAATTGGAACTACTGAAGGAAGAGGTAAGAATAGCAATCGGAAAAGGGAAAGCCTAGAACAGGAGGTAAAAAGAGGAAAGTATTGGGTCAAAATTTGCAAGGAATTCGGTGAGGGAATGGATGAAATGAGGAAGAAAGAATGTGAAAGAGGTGTGGAGATGAGGACGGAATTAGAAAAGAAAGCTTCTGAGTTACTGAAAGACCAAAACAAAGAAACGGGATTACAAAACGAACTGAGGATGTTAAAAGAGGAAAGAAAGAGAACAGAGAATGAAACTTTAAGGAACCACACTGAACAGATCAAACAGCTGGATGCCAAGGCCAGATTGCAGAATAAGGAACAAGAGAGACAGTGGAATAAAAAGCAAAAAGAGTATGAATTTGAAACTGAACAACAAAAGGAAAAAACAAGGTTGGAGTACGAGGAGATAGTGACAGAACAAGGAATGAAACAGGAAAGGGAGATAAACCAATTGAGGGAAACTATGAGATTGGAGAAGGAGGAACAAGAGAGACGGTGGAATATGAAACAGACAGAAGAACGAATGAAACAGGAAAGGGAGATCAACAAAATGAAAGAAACGATGAGTTTTGAGAATGAAGAACATGAGAGATGGTGGGGTAGAAAGTAAAAACGATATGAATTTGAAATTAATCAACTCGAGGAGAGAGCAAAGATGGAGTCCACAGAGATGGAAAAGCTCCGAAAAGATAATGAACAACTAAAGGGGCTCAGAGAGGAAGAACGACTCAAATGGGAAGGAAAATGGAGCCAGGAAGAAACGGAAATAATAAACGAGGTGACTGAGATAAAACAAGTAGAGGAGAAACTACAGGTAATTGACGAGCACACACAGGTAGAGGTAGTGGAGGACAATGGGGGTTGAGCTTGAGGAATGTGTTGGGACCCGATGCAAGCAGCAGGATAGCCTCCTTCAGGAACGAAGGGAGGCAATGTGCCCCCTTGAGGCGGATCGCGCCGAAGGTTAGTCCGGTCGAGCCTTGCGAGGTAGAGGGGGCGAGTGCTGTGAATGGGTGCACGCGGAACTTGGGGGGTATGGAGACCCCGGGAGCGCTTGAGGTAGCGCAAATCCCCAGCATTGTCGTCCCGGTGTGTGTGGTTACAAGTGTGGCGAAATGCGTGCTGGAAAGCATGCATTGTGTGAGTAGTATGGTGTGTGTAAGTGTTCTGGCGTGTGTAAGCGATTCCCTGTGAGTGAGTGAAACCCCGTGTATGGAAGAAGCACGATGCGTTGTAGTTATTTTGTCGTGCTTTTGTTGCTTGTATAATTGCATAAGTGTTTTGCCTTGTTTAATTGCATACGTGCTTTATTATAATAAATGTCCTTGTGTCAATGTAAACCTGTTCGTTGCGTCCATTCCCTCATTGAACTGCCCCATCTCGCACTCGGAATATAGTTGGTTTTTAAATAGCCGATAAATGGAATTGGGTCCGGCAAGGTCTGGCAAATAATACTCGCTGGGTTAACCCAGAAAGGAACGGACCGCTTAAGCGGTTCGTGTCCAAGCAGGCCTTCACAGAGGTACGGTCCCTCGGTAGGTTACCCGTGTGGGTACTTAGGTATATCGATATTCGGCGATTGACCCTATTTCGTGCAGGTAGAATACGGACTGGGCCGTGGTGGGATTAAAAACCCACCTGTGACTGGTTTCTAGCGTTGTTCCAGAAAGTCACGACTGGATTGTCCGTTCGGTGGGCGAAGCAACCGCTATTGGTTAGACGCAGTCCTTCGAAAGCCGACGGGCGGGAAATCCGTAACAATATGTGAAGTTATGTAGAGTGCCTGGATGTCCCACACATCTAACTGACATATCATTTCCACGATCAACAGGTATGGTTTGTGAACTGTTCTCACAATGTGTGTTCTGCCTTCCCCAGTGCAAAAACTTCGACTTATTCAAACCACTCCGGTTTGTATTCCAGCAGAAGCTTAGGTAACTAATCTTGGCCTGGTAGGATTGGTGGCATTGCAGGAATGCCATCAGCTGTCCTGACAACATGGTAGATTTTGGCAATGCAGTAAAGATTCAAATCGGTTAAAAGGCAGGACTCAGGAATGAAATAATATTGTTGCGGAGTTGGTGTTGCGGGTGGACCATGAGGGAGGGGCTGTCTCGGGTTCCTCTCTGGACTCACTGGGAATCTCAGGCCATCGCACACGAATAACTTTGTGTCGCAGCAGGTCGCTAATCGACCGCGAATGCCAATAAGTTGACCACGTGACTTAGGGTCCTCCGTCTAACAACGGTTTACTTTAGGACACATGACCTCCTTATCGAGGAATCGCACCCTCCGTACGTACTTGCGTTATTTAGATTTACCTACCGGATCAGATGCAGCCGAGTGGAGCTGCCAAGTATATACCAGCTCTTTAACAGATTCTTGTGGGATAACGTCCCGGCTAAGCGAGAGTGCAGGCCATGCTAGAAGAATGAAGGAAAAGACAAAAACGAGCTGGGAACATTTTTAACAAACACATTTATTTAAACCAGGAACAAGAAAAGTTACTTCGCACAGTAATGGGATTTATTGCAAATGTACATCAGGGAAAGCAATACAAGGGATTTTTGGGGTGTGGAAAAAGGCAAACAATATTTACAAAAAGACAGTGCAGAGTCATCCTGAAAATTCTTATACAGTCTTAACTTATGCTAGGACACACACACACACACACACACACACACACACACACACACACACACACACACACACACACACACACACACACACACACTATCCAAGGAAAATTAGAGCTAGTCCAGAGAAATACAAACAATTGAGGATTAATGACCTCTCAATACCTGGCTCAGATGGCAGACCTACACAGCCCAGAATACTTAGGAAAGGGGATGAGGGAGAAATACTGAGGGTGTCTACGGTGTGTGTTTGAGAAGTGCAATGCAACATGGGGTGTGGCGTAGTGTAAGAGGAAGAATGTGAGGTGCAGATCAGTTTGGTTCACTCTTCAGTCACTCTTGGGTTTTGCTCTGAAAAGAACAGTTGGTTGGGCTTGCCCACATTGATGTCTACTTTGGACACAAAAGAGCAGAGAGATAGATGATAGAAGAAAGATGCGTCAGAGAAAGGATCCGATTGTAAATCGTGTAAGTGTCGCTGCAGGACGCATCCTAAATGAGTGACGTGGAAGCAATCCCGGCTCTCAGCAGCAATGCGTAACCCCACGTCTGGTCACGCTGACTTGATGCTTGTCATTGCTCTGTCTATCTCCCCGACAAGGTCCAATGTCTGGCAATATTTCTCTCCTGCGATGCTTTTAGCGATCTCTCCAGCTCTGTCCTTGGTGATACTCTGCTCAGAAATGAGCCGCGTTCATCCCTGTTATAAGCCCCAGACAAGGAGAGGAGCCAAAAATCACATCAAAAGAGTCTCCAACAAAATTGAGCCCCCTATTGGTCCATAGCTGTCGTAGCCACACCACACCATGCCCCCGAGTGTGAGAGAAAAAGAGAGAGAGAGAGAGAGAGAGAGAGAGAGAGAGAGAGAGAGAGAGAGAGAGAGAGAGAGAGAGAGAGAGAGAGAGAGAGAGAGAGAGAGTTCAGTAAATGGAACAGATGAGTATAGGGGGTTAATGAGGGGGAGTAAATGTGGGTGGGGGAGGAGGGGTACAATATATGTAGGTTGCCTTTTTTTTTTTTGTATACCTTGGTCGAGGCTCGTATGAGAGCTAACACACAACTCACAGCAAGGAGGCATGAGACAAGAGGGGCGGGAGTGGAAGGGACAAAACAGTGGGGAACAGACACATTAGGTGAACTGTGGAAGGGAGAGGGATGGGGATGGGACGGATGGGATGGGGAAAGAGAGAGAGAGAGAGAGAGAGAGAGAGAGAGAGAGAGAGAGAGAGAGAGAGAGAGAGAGAGAGAGAGAGAGAGAGAGAGAGAGAGAGAGAGAGAGAGAGAGAGAGAGAGAGAGAGAGAAAATTGGGGATAATAAGATGCCCCACACTCTGCCCCCCCCCCCACAACGGCAATATCTGACTGCGGTGACCAGTGCCCCCAGCACACTCTGTCTTTAATAGTTGATGCTCAGTCGATGGACTCTGATTTACCAACAACCACAGGGTTCGCACCAGCTCCCCCGGGGCACTGAGAGGGTAAACGGCACCTCCACATGTCGTGCCAGAACCATCCTGGAACAGTATCGGTGCAACACTCCCAGCACCCCGCACCACAATCAACACAGAGTCATAAATCTCAGACACAGTAAGCGAGGTGATGTGATGACGCTTGATCTATGATTGACGACTGATCTGAGCGAGCGATCACTTGTGCTTATATTTCCAGCCCTGTTACGTAACTCCTCCTTTTTCTCTTCTTTGATCTGCTTGGATTACCTATGATTTGTGGCATCATTGAGGGGCGTGAATGTGCTGTATTCTGATCTTTCCACAGGAACAAGCACGATGCCGGGGATCATGCCAGGGAGAGTTGTCGTGCGTACAGGGAGACGAAAGAAAGGGAAGAATACACGGAACAAGACGGAAAAATGGAACTGAAAATAAACACACGTGAGATCAATGACTATCTATTACACATGCAATGCATATCCATTCACATGGAACACGATACATTTCACAAAACAGACACTTAAGAAATAACTGGCACATTAACTAAAGATTATTTAGCCCCTAACAATCATTTCTGTAACAACGCAAAGGATCCACAGTCTCCACTGTACTATATACTGAGTGTAAGGAGTGGTTGCAGGCTCCTGTACGACCTTAAACAAGGAAACGAGGAGGCTATTTGGCCTGTCATTGCCGTGTTGCTCTTCCAAGTTATATTTTTGCAGCAATTTTAAAACAAAGTTCTTCTTGATGCTTTACTATAGTCTAAATATCGCGATCTTGATTGGGTGACCCAACTTGTGTAAATATTTATATATGAGCGAGCTGTGTCTGTGTGGTACCTTTTCTTTGATTTTTTATACAATTCCATAGGCTTGTCCAATTGACCCGAAAATTGCTGTGCCACTTTATTGTTACACACGCAAGGTCAATGTCACAATAAAAAAATAATTCAATTCATAATCAAATTAATGCTTAAACAAAAATAACCCGCTCTTGCCGATCAGCGTCTGCTTGGCGGGGAGAGGGCCGAAACTTGGCTTACACCGTTGCGTTTGAAGGTCAATTCTTTGTTGGCAATCAAAGTAATTGAATTTAAGTATTTATATTCCATATGCAGAATGGAAACTATTCCTGGTGTTGACTTAATGGTTAGGGTGATGGGCTTGGGATCCTAGGGTTCTAAATTCAAATCCAGTTTGGCTGTTAAATTAATACCAGCTGGGGTTGACTCAGCCTGTCATCCATCTGAGGTCAGCAAAATAAGTACCAGCTTGCTGGGATGATTAAGCCATCTGAGTATCCTGTGTTGGAGTGGTGACTTGTCCAGGATTGTTCCCAATAGCCCAGGAGACTGCTTTGGCAGTAATGATGCCTTGTATAGAGTGTGGTCCCAATGGAATGGAATGGAAATTGATATCCAGAGTCCACAATTGTCACGGGATTATACTGAGTCTATCAAGTGGTCACATGATCCTGTACACCCTTAAACAAGGAAATGAGGAGGCCTTTTGGCTCATCCTTGGCCTTGGCGAGAATTGTGTGGCACTACTGAATTAATTTTTGCAACCAGAAACGTAGTTTTGGGCTCGACGTTATCTCTTCTTTCTGGGTGTTTCTTCCCCTCGCCCATTCTTCCTTCAAGTGTCCCTCTGTTGTGTCCCTCTACCCTACTGTTGGTGCTTCTCTATCCTTGCTAATGTGTTCATTTATTTATGTCTTCACTTATTTATGACAATCTTAGCTAACAACAATATTCTTGATGCTTTACTAAAGTCTAAATAACAAGATCTTGATCAGTTGATACAACTTGTACGTCATCTGAAGCTCAAGCAGACTAAATGGAGGATGGTGCTAAAAACTTTCAGCATTTGTTTCCTTCATGAAGAGTTGGTTCAAACTGTTAAGATGAAAACATATGCCATGTGGTTTGTGGATCACCTCACCTATTGAAATGGATGATATGAAGTTTGAAGAATGCATTCGAGGGCCATTATTACCTCCACCACCGAAGGTGAAGGAGGTTATGTTTATAGCCCTTTCTGTCTTTTTGTCTGTCTGTCTGTCTGTTTGTTTGTTTAAGTGCAGGATATCTCAAAAAGTTCTCTGGATTCGGAAGAAACTTGGTGGACAGATTGGGTGTGTGACGTGGCCGAATTGTTTCGATTTTGGTGAAGATCCGGATCCGAGAATTATTTAATTCTTAACGTGATTCTTCACCATTGAGAGATAGGGCCAAAAATGATATCGTACTGTATAGCATGATATTTCAAACATGTAATGGGCCCGATATGTTCTCGTGGATCAGGCATTACGGGGCAGGGGTATGCGCTCTACCGAGTGCCCTTCTCGTTGAATGTGTGATTTGATCTCAGGTGCACTAATTAATATGGCCATTTTCAAGCTTGCTGGTGGCCCATACCAGTTCCTGTACAACTGTTGCCTGAAGAGCTGAAGTCGACCTGTCGTTATTGCTGCACCCTTGTACCTTCTCCTTCTTTTTTTCTTCTTTCATATGCATCACAACGCTGCGAGTAGAATCATTCCTGGGAGCACGGCTGTGTCGCTGATGCAGTGCCACCTGTATGTTAGGGCAGGAATTTGTTCATGGTGTCGACGATAGCTCGCCTACTCTTCACGAAGGACACCGTGGAATCTTTAACATCTACCGATTAATGCTGGCAGACGGGAACCCCGTTTTCCGTCAATCCGAGGGATGGCACACGTATCGATGCCTCGGTAGCAAGACCTGTGGTTCTCCAAGTAAATTTTCTGGAACACACATGAATAGAAACAGACTTTACATTGGACAATGCTTGGTGAGAAGCTTGATGCTGGGGTGGATGAAGCCTTCTTGCACTGTCATCAATATTGTGGGTTTCATTCCCATAGATGCTCAGCAGAAATTTCCGCACCTAGCAATGGAGTTGCAACTGGTACAGAATTGATTCTTAGCCACAGAGTTGTGAATGCCCCGATGCTCTGTGAAGGGGATGAGCTATCATCACCATCACGAATGCTCAGTGAACTGAAGATCAACGGCTCACCTCTCTCTCTCTCTCTCTCTCTCTCTCTCTCTCTCTCTCTCTCTCTCTCTCTCTCTCTCTCTCTCTCTCTCTCTCTCTCTCTCTCTCTCTCTCTCGCTCTCTCTCTCTCTCTCTCTCTCTCTCGCTCTCTCTCTCTCTCTCTCTCTCTCTCTCTTGGGGCTCTGTCGGAAGGTGGGTTCAATGCTGTCAAAGCATCCCACAGTGGTCACGGCAGGAATTTGTAATTTGTTCAGCGTGCCGGCGATAACTCTCTTACTCTTTGCGAAAGACATCTTGAAATAGAGAAACAGTAATGGGGAAACAACTTGACCACAGATACATTTTGTGAAATCATGGAGCTTAATTATGCAAGGGGCTGTTAACTTGATGATAATATGCTCATTTTTTTGATTATTCTATTTTGCTAAATCAGTATGAATTGATGTTTGGACCGGGGCTGACATTATGTTTACAATGATTGTTTTTACTCCGCACGTGCGAAGAGAAAAGTCGGGTAAAACAATTGGTTCACTCTCCGTCTGTCCGTCTGTCTGTCTGTCTGTCTGTTTACAGATGTCGGTCTATGGTTGAGGAACTACTCAATTTAAATTTAATGTTTTATTTTGAACACTGTAGAACACGAATCGGAACACGAATTGGAACACAAACCCGCAGTTTAGCAGTACTTTGTCCCTGGATTTGGCAAATTGTACGGAATCTCGTCCTGAGTGCACATGCGCACAGAGGAGTAAGGTAATTTCTAACTCTGCCTGTCTGGCAGTCAAGCAAAATTTAAAATCTTTACAAATAGGAAACTTACTATTTTAGGGATGTCATAAAGGACACAAACAACAAGCACAAAGATCTAACGAAAGAGGGTTAAATAAGGTGGTGTAATAGACGCTGCATCAATGGCAGTATACATCCAAATACTTATTTTCTTCAACCTTTAAAATATTTGTTTTATTTAAATTTAATGATATACAGTCATCCCCCGTTTCTCGCAGGGGTTACGTTCCAAACCTCCCCGCGCTAAGTGGAAATCCGCGATGAATGGACGCTTCCCCAAAAAATTGACTCGTCTGCTCTGGTCGGTTTGGGAGTGATTGGGTTTGAGGTGCCTGAGATTGACTAGTCTGGTCTGGTCGGTTTGGGAGTGATTGGGTTTGAGGTGCCTGAGATTGACTAGTCTGGTCTGGTAGGTTTTGAGGTGCTGGGTATGAGCAGTGCTCGTCCAACGGCGGCAAACCTTTTTCCTTCCCGAAGCATATATCGAGCACCTTTACCTTAACCTTCTCCTGGAGCGTCCAAGGACCTTCCTCTGGCGCTTCGGTTCCTTTCCAGAAGCCTTAGAAGGTGCAGGGCGTTTGGGCGGCATCGTGGGGCTTTGAGAAAAAACGAAGAAAATATTCGAAGTTCACAAGCGAAACTTTGTCTCGTGCATTGTGTGACTGGTCGAGCACCACGCGTTATAATTTATTGCTTAAATAATTTATATTTTATATATTATTACCGCGATGAATGGGGGGAATCCGCAGGAAAAATTAGTTACGTTCCAAGAGAAAATCCGCGATGAACCGGGGGCGCGATCGGTGAACCGCGATGAAGCGGGGGTTGACTGTACTTGAACACTGAAGAACACAAATCACTTTGTTTGCACTTCAAAAAACCTCCAATTTAGCGGGACAGTGTTTGTACAAAATATTACGCCATCTCGACCAATCAAATTTGCCTCTTGCGCGCTCAACATTGGGAAATATCGAGATTCAGACAAAATTGCAGCTCATAGGAAATGTAGATTGTGGTCAGAAAAACAAAAATAGTTTCAAAGACCCTTCCCATGTCCTTTTTCTCAAGACTGGTGTTTTATGAACTCTCTAGTTTTTGTGTGTAAAGATGAGCAGAGGTCTTCGACGGGTATTAAAATGGAGCAATAAACGTCAGGTAAACGTATTAAAACATTTTAAAAGTTAGGATCAGGTAAACATATTTACCCAGCAGGTTGGTTGAGTGCGTTAGGGTTAGGGCTAGGGTTAGCTGTAAGTGGTGCTCTGAGTGATGAGGAATGTACTTTTTGAATCCCATTTTAACCACCCTCGGTGATGTGACGGTTCGTGAGTGTGGGAGGTTTGGGGTTTGAACCCCGACCGAGTCATACCGAAGAGTTAAAAAAATGGCACGTGCTGCTTCCTTGCTTGGAGTTCAGCATTTAAAAAGGATATAGCATGGAGAGACAACCATAGGTTGGTGATAAGAGTGTAGGCTTTGACGGGCCTGGTGGCCTCCTCCTGCATCAAAGTTCCTTGTGAAAGAACTCGTATTTTTATGAAAAAGCACAAAATTTACCAACAGTTCAACGAGCAGGCAACAATGGCCACTCCGACCAGCAGGGGTCCCTGCACTGCAATGGAGATTTCAAACCGCTCTCAATGCGAGCCCTTGGGGAGTTCCCTACGGTCGGGCTTGCCAGGCACCGTCTTCATGCAATTGTTGTCCCATCGAGTCAAAGGGCTGTTTAGTGTGATCTTATCCGATTGTAAACACAATATGATGTACTTGTTCGGTCCATGACTCTGTCCATTGCAGGTGTGACTCGTGCTTGATGGAATGGTTTTGGAGAATGGGATAGTTTTTATTAGTTTGGAATCCTTTGGAGAATGAGCTGAGCATAAGGTCGGGTGGCATAGGTCAGGAATCCATTTCGTTCCGTCATCTCGCCTCATCCTCCTCATCCTTCTCCTCATCGTCCTCACCCTCCTCCTCCTCTTTACGCCATTATCCAATTAAGCAGTGGTCGACAGAAGCCTTCCCACTTTCCAGAGTTTTGTAAAATTGGCCAAAGTATTTCACGAACCGGTTGGCCAGGCCTGACGTTCAACCGAAGCTAATTTGGGTCGGAATTTGTAAAAAAAAAAAAAAAAAAAAAAAATTCCCAGGAGTCCGGTGATAACTCGACTACCCTCTGAGAAACATAATGGGATCCTGAACGTCCAGCAAATAATGCAAGCAGATGGGACACCCTGCTTAATAGCCATCCGAGGAACGGTGCACCTGCCTGTGTAACACCGAGCTGTTTCTCGTCTGGCCAACAATCGAACCCAGACTGGAACAGCCCAAAGGTGAGTGAGTGCACCAAGGAGTCTCCGGTTCAGGAAAATCTGTGAAGTCGGGTTCAACCAAATATTCAATTTCACTTTCCTATTACGTTCCACGCTGCGGTTTAAGAAAGTTGTCAAACCGAGCTGTTAATTAATAAAGAGTTCCTTAGCAGACTCGTAGTGATTACACATCTCAAGGCCCCTTGAATTGTGTGTTCAGAGCGTCAATTGTTATTATTACGTGTTTAATTGTTGCTACTTATATGTTAAGCTTAAAGTGGATTTAGTGTTTGCAAACCCAACACTTTCAATTCGCTTGTTACGTTGCAGGGATTGTTTGCTCGTAGATTACGTCACAATGGGT
>NC_140975.1:63117811-63142811 GCF_056783735.1 Eptatretus burgeri | reverse complement strand
ATTAACATTTGGAGGTTTTACCGTTGCATCTGCTGTACCTGTTCACATGGAATTAAGAGGTGTTTTCCCCATTTGGAAAATTTACTTGGCGAAGGACGATAAAGTTGTGCATGCCATGATTAATACGTGCTGACGGTATGTCAGGGCCACGGTACATGGCATGGCATGGTGAATGTCACGGTACATGGCATGGCACGGTATATGTCACGGCACGGTACATGGTATGGTGAATGCCACGGCATGGTACAAGGCATGGCACGGTGAATGTCACGGCACGGTGCATGGCATGGTACATGACACGGCACGGTATATGGCATGGTACATAGCATGGCACGGTGAATGTCACGGTACATGGCATGGCACGGTATATGTCACGGCACGGTACATGGCATGGTACATGGCATGGCACAGTATATGGCATGGTACATACCATGGCATGGTGAATGCCACGGCACGGTGCACGGCATGGCACAGTGAATGTCACGGTACATGGCATGGCATGGTATATGTCACGGTACATGGCATGGCACTGTGAATGTCACGGCATGGCACGGTGAATGTCACGGCACGGTACATGGCATGGCACGGTGAATGTCATGATACGGTACATGGCATGGCACGGTGAATGTCACGGCAAGATACATGGCATGGCACGGTATATGGCATGGCACGGTATATGGCATGGCACAGTATATGGCATGGCACGGTGAATGTCACGGCACGGTTAATTGCATGGCACGGTGAATGTCACGGTACATGTCACGGCACGGTATATGGCATGGCATGGTGAATGTCACGGCACGGTACATGGCATGGCACGGTGAATGTCATGATACGGTACATGGCATGGCACGGTGAATGTCACAGCACAGGACATGGCATGGCACTGTGAATGCCATGGCACGGTACATGGCATGGCACGGTGAATGTCACGGCAAGATACATGGCATGGCACGGTATATGGCATGGCACGGTATATGGCATGGCACGGTATATGGCATGGCACGGTGAATGTCACGGCAAGATACATGGCATGGCACGGTATATGGCATGGCACGGTATATGGCATGGCACGGTGAATGTCACGGCACGGTGAATGTCACGGCACGGTGAATGTCATGGCAAGATACATGGCATGGCACGGTATATGGCATGGCACGGTATATGGCATGGCATGGTGAATGTCACGGCACGGTGAATGTCACGGCACGGTATATGGCATGGCACGGTGAATGTCACGGCAAGATACATGGCATGGCACGGTATATGGCATGGCACGGTGAATGTCACAGCACAGGACATGGCATGGCACTGTGAATGCCATGGCACGGTACATGGCATGGCACGGTGAATGTCACGGCAAGATACATGGCATGGCACGGTATATGGCATGGCACGGTATATGGCATGTCACAGTATATGGCATGGCACGGTGAATGTCACGGCACGGTTAATTGCATGGCACGGTGAATGTCACGGTACATGTCACGGCACGGTATATGGCATGGCACGGTGAATGTCACGGCACGGTACATGGCATGGAACGGTGAATGTCATGGCACGGTGAATGTCACGGCACGGTACATGTCACGGCACGGTGAATGTCACGGCACGGTATATGTCATGGCACGGTACATGGCATGGCACGGTGAATGTCATGGCACGGTGAATGTCACGGCACGGTACATGGCATGGCACGGTGAATGTCATGGCACGGTATATGTCATGGCACGGTACATGTCACGGCACGGTGAATGTCACGGCACGGTACGGTATTATTTTGTGCGCACAATTCACGGAGCTCCTGCGTGCGCGCAACTTGCGCTCAATCATGCCCTCCCACCGTGTGGCCCCTCCCATTGGTTTGGCCACCCCCAGGCTCTCCGTATTCCCTCCTCTCGTCACCCCTCACACAACCCCCCGATGTGCCTCATGGCCCGGAGCTTCACGTAAAACCTACCATCCAGAGGCGGCCGTCGCCAATCGCGGTCGGAAAGCCTTCCCACAGCCAAGCCGCCTGTAGATCGCGAGTTGAGCTCACGGTGGAGTCGGTGAGGGGGCGAGAAGGCCCCTCTTTGGTTTAGCTCGTCCCTGCCTCCCTCCACCTCCTCACCCATTAACTCCCCCCATCACCCCCACATCCTCCATCCAACCTCGCGTTCTCAGCACTCGACACGCTTCGTCCCCTTCTTTCACTACACCCACTCTCCGCACCCGAACCCCCCCTTTCCACTCCAACATCGGCCTAAGCACCCCTCCTCCTCTACCCCGCGCCCACCCCGTGTCATTCTACGTAGTTCTCAGGCCGCGCGCAGCCAGTGCAGTCGCGCGCCTCGGCCCGGCCATCGCTCACGGCGCGCGCTCATCACCTCGGAGCCTGAGCGTGGAGCCGCCATGGGGACGGCAGGTAGAGCGACCTTCGCCTGAGTATACGGATACCCCTTCGAGGTGGTTTCCTCGGGAGAATCACGTCGGCTCCAGGACGCCTTGAAGGAACCTGGTCGGAGGCTAATTCCCGGGCCTCGAGCGGCTCCAGCGATCTGCGGCGACAACCCACTGTCCCTGGTTTCTGGGTCTTACTCTTCTTCCTCATTTATTTCCTCCACCACTGCCTCCTCATCATCTCCGCTGTTCCCACGGTTTGGGTGCTGGACACAGGTCGCATGGCTCAGCGGGTAAGCACCGTAACTCTCCGCAACTATCCGTGTATACCGCTTCGTTTACTGGACACAGACCCCCCCCCCCTCAAATCTTATTCCCTCCTTCCCCACCTTCTTCCCCCTCATTCCCACTCTTCCTCCCTCCCCCCTTTCTCTCTCTACCATAGGACTACCTGGCGTACGGTACACCCCTTTTCACTGATGGTGGCGATTGTTTACCCATTGCATTGTTGTTCTTCTTTCAATCGTCTCATGAAGTACTTTTTCCCATGCCTTGAGCTTTATTCGTCATTTTTATTCTTCATTATGTAATCTGTGATGATTGTTGGAACACCCCTCTCCCACTGCCCCCCCCCAATCCCCCGTTTCCTTTGTTTCTCTTCTTCACCACCGTTACATTTCCTTCCCATCCTTCCTGCTGTCCTGTCCTCTCATATAGTGTCTACCCCCTGTACCTCTGACACCCTCAGTACGACGAGTTGAGTCCATACGGGACTCTTGACGGCGTCGGGGTTCCCGGTCCTTTGTACGGAGACCCACACGGACCGCGGCCCATACCATCGGTGCACCACCTAAACCATGGACCGCATGGGCCCATGTCGGGTCATCAATACGGACCGCACGGCGGTGTCTTACCGGGAGGGATGGGCTCACCAGGAAATGATGCACTCAAGAGGGATAAAGACTCGATCTACGGGTGCGTGTGCGTCGTGGAATTAGTCTACTCCATTGCACAGCATACTAAGGCACAGCAAACTGTATACGTCAATGTCAGGAGGTCTTCGTGAAAAGCCCTCTCGCAGTTGAGTGCAAATGGCACGGCAGAGCTTTACGGCCCTCAATGTTCCTCCTTGTGGTCCTGCATAGGACCTTCACAATACCTATCCTGAACCCATCTCCCGACTCTGACCATCACCTGATTCCCCACAACGAGATGTTGCTGTTACACTTCCATTGCGGTGCTTGTACTGTAGGTACACCTCATTAGGTACTCCATGCACATCTTGAGGACCCTCCCCACACCCCCGTAGTGGACAAAACCTCAGATGTCCTCTTGACGGGTGTACAACTACCCCACATGTGGAGCCGCAGCTGTCAATTGCATGTTTACATTTTTGTGAAAGTCGGGAAAACTTGAGCGAACTTTCCGCAAACTTCGAAACTGTTCAAACTCCGAACACAAGGACCATTTTGAGTATTTCGCCACTTGTCCCTCGTGCGTACGGTAGTGTTATCCAATAGTTTCTGTCAATTATACCTTTGCGGTGTACAGGTATATCAGCACCTGGGCAAACAGCGTAGCACATGTTGGGAGGGAAAGGTCTCATGATATATGTAGGAATTGTATTCATGGCAATGCGGCGTTCTCGTACTTACACCACACACTAGTTCACCCAAAGCGGTGAATTGATGCCACGGTTTGAAAAGGACATACTTGTAAACAACGATTTGTCGCTACACTGTGTATATTTCGGTTGTAGTTTTTTCAGCCGACAGTGATATAAACTTGGGGATTATAACGTCCTGATAGAAACCGACAATAAAGTACTAATTAATTCAAATATGAAAGTAAAGTAATGCATCCCCCCCCCATTGCGGATGTATGGTGATATACAGATACAAAAAAAAAATAAACCGCGATGTTCGAGGTAATCCTTTCGCGCATTTTTTTGATCCACCTCCGGCAGTGAGAACCGATTGCTGCAAACACTCCTCCATTTTCCTCCCCTTTCTGCTTTGCTCGTTATGTCCAGCGGATGCAATAAATATTGTCAATCGTACGTGTTGCAGCGAAGTATTGTTATTCATACGTCGTATAGTTACGGCTTTACAGGGGATACGTTCGGACCATTTGCTGTGTAACTAAACGAAAAGAATACAGCTTCACTCGTGACATCATTATATAGATTGTCACCACGGTCGCTTTCGCACACTCAGCACTGAGCAGTCACGCCGACATATATAACACAGCGCAAAGTGCTTCTCCGTGCTTCTTCTGCACAAGCTCCGCTACGTCGATCTATACGTATGAGGAAACCAGGGCCAAGTGGACCATTTCCAGCTCGATTTGCGATTTCCAGCGGAATTGCTTTCCCGCAGAGCTCTCACCGGTTATGTCCACCTTGGAAATTGCGACACTTTTAATTCGACGTCATAATGCTACGTTTTGTCACAAATGGAACTCTTCCGGATTGACGATAATAATATCACTCACACACTTTCTCGAGTTCTTTACCTTTATAAGAACCTTTTTTGTTGATGTTGCACTCATTGTAACGCCTTGCACCTGTACAGAGCCGCCTGGGCGACTTTATCCACTCTTCTGCCTAAGCCTTCTCGATTTCGTAATCTCATAATCAAAGGTTTTGTGTAAATTATTTAATGACTTAATTACATGTTGGATCATCTGGGTTGTCATTCTTGCCATGCCATTCTGCACTATCATTTTACATCGTAGCCCACTGTATTGCGTGCCGTGTGATGTCTAGCATGTTGCTCTGCAGACCGTGGCGAATACCTGATACATATGTATATATACATATATATATATATATATATATATATATATATATATATATATATATATATATATATATATATATATATATATATATATATATATACATCCACACACAATTTATTTTGCATGCTATTTTTGTAACATTCTACAAGCTGAACAAGCTGTGGCAAGGTCATGCTGTGCTATGCCGTAGCGCACTAACTGCTGTGCAAATCCCACTCCGGGGCTGCTGAATGATGAACGCACTGGAATGAATTGGATTTCCTTTCACTCTATCCAAACGGATAGTTGTTCTGTATGTACATTCGCACGGTGACAATTCATCCAAATTCCCTTTTGCCTTGCCTTGATGTGCTGTTTGTGCAATGGAGGTGGAGGTCGGATCCTTGCCGTGCTGATCCACTTGCAGTGATGGTAAAACATGCTGTACCCTCCCGTGTTAAGTAATAATGTGCTTGACCCCCCTCCCCACTTCAATTACACCCCCCTCCCCTTCCACTCCACCCTAGGCATCCACTGTTCCCTCTCCTCGCGCTCGTATTCGAGAAGTGCGAGCTGGCCACGTGCACTCCGCGCGAGCCGGGCGTGGCAGGAGGAGACGTTTGTTCTTCGGAGTCTTTTAACGAAGACATCGCCGTGTTCGCCAAGCAGGTGCCGAACACGCGCCGTGTCGGCTTGGCTGAGACCCTGCAGCTCGTGCTGTGGCTCAGACCTGCGGGAATTTCTGCATTTAATTGGCGGCCTACATGCTTGTGTCACATTTGGTAACACTTTGCTGTGTGTGTAATATTGCTTATGAACGCACACGAAACATCTTGCACGTACGCAAAAATATGCACCACACTTATCTGGTGCCAATATTCGAGATAGTTTTTGTCCTGATTCGGATGCTTCCTTTATACACTAGACTGTACTAATAGCTCGTTTAACCATTCCCAGATTGTTTCAACTCAAAGAGTTTCCATAGCGACCGCCCCATGAGCGTTATTCCCAGAGACGTATCGATATCACGTATTAGTACTGCAGTCACGAGCGATAATCGGCACTTGGTGGCGCGTTACAGACTTGGTTATCTTCAAACTTCTCATGTCCTTGGTCTATATAAGTTTCTATTCATCTGTATCCTTTGTATCATTGCTACAAAGGCATGAATGTGAATATATATATATATATATATATATATATATATATATATATATATATATATATATATATATATATATATATATATATATATATATATATATATATATATATTCCCACTAAATTTATGACAGCTACATAGATTTCTGTTATCAGTAAATTATTTTTAAACAATAAAATATGCACTCGCACCTTACATCATAAACTCACAAATGTGCTGCATTTCCGATGAGCGAAGTGAGCTGCGCTTTTCATCGGTGCAATCTCGCTAAGTGCAGCGACAATAATGAACCGGCGCTTTTCGTATACTGCAACAATGACAATGTTCACTGGATGTTAATTCAGACTATATATATATATATATATATATATATATATATATATATATATATATATATATATATATATATATATATATATATATATACATATAATGTATATATATATATTGCAATATGAGTCGCGGGGGTGGTTGTGGTTTGATTTGGGTGAATTTGATGACTTTTTCAGGTCCGTGCAGAGAAACCCCTTTTTTCATCGAATCCAGAACTGGACAATTTGGTAAGAACACCGTCAAAAGGCACGATAATTGGTCAGGAAAACGGATTTATTGACGCATATCATGGTGACAACAGCGCTCCTTTTTGTGTACAGGTTTTAATGCATCACTGACGTTTTGGGTTTGTTTGTTTTTGTTGTTGTTTTTTGAAAGTCAAGTGGATAAATGACTTCCACACTTAATTTGCAGATGATACAAGCAATACAAGTACTTCGTTTCCATCTCCTGGAATTGGAAAAAGTAAGTCCTTCATTTTTCATTCTCCAAGTTCTCCACATGTTCCCACTTCGAGCTTATTTGTCTGAATTTTTCAAAGCCGACTTGCTTGATCAGTCGCCCTCTCGGTGAGAATTTCAATTGGGTGCTTTAAACCATCCGAGGCCGGCGGGACGTCTCTCTTCTCTGTGAGGGCGACCCACGGCGTCGAGATTCGAGACGACTCTCGGAGCGCGATTCGTCGGGCTCTCTGCGAGCGCATTTCACGTTTTCATCGGTAAGAAACCGCCCTGGCTGCCAGACCGATTCTCTTTTCTCTGCAGTCGCAACATTACCCCTTATCCCCGACAAGAGTGCACTGATTGTGTACGTATCGTGTACGCACGGCACGTGCACAACTCCCGTCTGCGTAATAACAATGCTAGCTCCGATAAGGCACTCATTTATCGCTCCTGCGGGTTGAGCCACACAAGTCCTTAATCCTTATCGAGTCTTTTTTTTGTACATTTCCTGAGAACAAAACAAAAAAAAAGGAAAGGAAAACAAGTTGTGTGTTGGGCTACAACACTCCATGCGCTGAAATAAATCAGGAGTCTCCATTGGCGCATGACGGAATCAAATCTCGATGTCCCCTTGTGCCAGACGACGCCTGTTTTATTTATATCCTTTCCAGGTCACCATCCGTGTTATGCTCTTTAATCACCACTCAGATAATAGGAACGCCACAGTCTTTGGGAGTAACTGCTATCCTTTGATGTATAGATTTACAGCAAAGAGGTATCCAAAAATTGCTCTTGAAATCTACACCTAATCACAGTTTTTGTTGCGTACTGTCGTGACAGAAGAGTAATTACAGGTTTGATACACCTTCATTACGTTGTCGTTATCGACAATGTGAGCCGTGCGCACTAAATTGGTGTATCGTGCCAAATGAAATACCCAGGTGTAGTGCATGAGACTTCTGCGCTATGCATTGCGTTTAAAACCCAGCTTGGCCTCTCTTACATGTCACTGAATCCGAGACACGATTACTCCGTTCACTCTTGCTGTGTATGCTGTGTGTGTGTGTGAGTCCAGAAAAATAGCACAATATATTACATCTGCTGGTTCCAAAGATAAAAGATAAAATTCAGCTTTTTATGGGATATATATATATATATATATATATATATATATATATATATATGTACAGTATATAATTACATTTCTCAAATTGTCTGTGTGTATTTGTAGCGAAACAATTTACCTTTCAAAGCCAAAACATGTTAATTTATAACAATACCTGCAGCCGCAATGACTTTGACCTGTGTGGTTATGGATGCTCGTTTGCAATGTTATTTACCTACAGAAATACACAGATGAACCATTAAGCACTCTGCCAGTAATTACCGCATGAGAACTGGAATGGCATCCTTAAAGAGGCCTTGAGGCCTAGTCTAGTCGGTCTGCCATGTGCAATAAAGCAGTATGGATCATCGTGTTTTGGCAATGCCGAAGCATCACCGAGGCGAAGCGTGCGAGATGATTCGGCTCCATTGGCACCGTTATGCTCTTGATCCGCTCTGTCCCAATCGTGATCCACACCGCATTGGCATGACTGAGGATGTTAAGATGGCTGGGAGGAAGAGAGAACATTTAGCAGAATAATGATCATCATTATTATTATTATTATTATTATTATCATCACCATCATGTTGCACACCCTTCTACTATAAAATTAAGACACGATGGTTGTACAAATATGTTTGGTTCATACAATTTTGCAATAATTCTTTGGATTTAAAAATGTGATTTTTTTCTGATATTCTTTTTGTTTATAAGGTGCTAAAATTCACTGCAATGTTTGTTTTTAAATTACGCACTCGCGTCTGAGCTGTCTCGCTTGGGTTTGAATCTCGACGCAGCTACAAACAGTCACTCTGGCGTTTGGCATGTAGAGCGAGGCATCGATGTGTGTGCCATCCATCGGAGGGTCATTAAACCGAAGGATTGTCTGCCAACACTGCTCGTCGGTGGATGTAAGAGATCGCACAGTGTCTTTCGTGAAGAGGAGCGAGTTATCGCCGGCACCCTGAACAAATTACAAATTCCTGCCACAGTCCGACCGTCTAGCTTTACGGGCAGCTGGTGCCAGAAAGACATGGGCAGAATCACTTAACCAGGCGAACCGTACAAAGAAGTTGAAAGTTCCACGGTGTTTAACTATCCCAGGCTCACACTTTTAAGAAGAGTCAGCAAGTTATCATCGGTAAACTGAACAAATTACAAATTCTGCCCAAATCACCTTCAGTCCAATGTCACACCTGGCCAGTCGGTTTGTAAAAGATTTGGGCTAACAATGTTCCCCGACTGACCACACAAGATGTTTGGAATTATTAGGGCCATTTAAGAAGTAGTAGTCGTCGTAGTAGTAGTAGTAATTTGTTTTTAAATGACAATTCTGGTGTTGTATAACATAACAGGTTTTCTGGTACTGTATTACATGATGGGCTTCGACCAAAGGTCACTACGTATCTATTTTCAGCATCTAGGCTGAGTCTGAAACAGAGGCATACTTAGAGATGAGGGGTGAAAATCTAAAATCAAAATCTCAATCCTTTAAAAACAAAATGTATCCTTTTAAACATGAAGCTGATATGCAGGTGTACGTCTCACAAATCCTTTGGTGCTCCTGGCCAGGTGCACGAGCTTTGTGACAACTTCTGCCATCGCTACATCAGTTGTCTCAAGGGCAAGATGCCTATCGACCTGGTCATCGACGATCGGGATGGAAGCAACAAGGGTGATGACGAGATCTCACGGCCGTCATCAAGCAACCTTGACCAAGTGAGGGCCTTTGCATTTACCCAACAAAGTAGTCGTTTTACAAATCGGAACCTTAATTAGGAAAAGGTATCTTTTCGGATCGATCGTATTAGCTCCATGCTGCAAGTCTCATGTTATTGCTGAACGTTTTCTTCTTTTCCTTTTAGTCCCAATAGTTTTATTGCATTTAGCGATTGGAGGATTAGTATTCCCCTGGGCTATGAGATGAGCTCCAACCATAACCCCCACCCCTCCTCCATTCTAATATGGGCATTGTTTTATTAATGGAGTAATATGAGCTTTTACCCATAAACCTTTGATCTATCAGCCAATGTAGCTTTCACTGGTATACTTTAATTTGATGGAGAACCAAGTACGGAATTAGATCATATTCATTTTAAACCATGTAGGTTTCATCAAGTTCACGCAGCTAATCCCAAGGGAAGATGGTTCATTGAGTTGTATGGTGCTGCTGCCTTCAGCAATAGACTCAATGTCCTACTTGAGAAAGTTGACCTTTTCGATTTTGTACGGTTGTCTTACCAACAAATTTCACTTTTGATCAGAACCAGCGGGAGTCACGATGATGGGTGTTTCGGAAATTGTAAGCGCGATGCGCACGTCCTCTGGAACACGCGTGTAAATTGACGTGTAGCAAGTTTCGACAGGTGATGAGCAACTAAACGTATTTACCATTTGACATTTATATGCAAGAAGTTCCTTTTGTGGGATGCAAAGAAATCCTTCACGATTTCAATTGTGACATGATGCATGGGGGTATTGGAAACTGAATTGAGACTAACACAATGGGAAGACATGATACGGTGATACGAGGCTCGGATGTACAGTGTCTTACTCGACACATGCTCCGAGCACAAGAAAAACACCTTTTAGCAAACCCTGAGGGTGTGTTGGTGCATCGGGATACATCGGCTGCCTGACGACAATCTCTCCCTGGAAACCTTGCACGCTTGACCTGTGCTGGTCGAGGGAATGTTCTGTGGATGGCTCGTATGGATTATGGCTTGTATGGATTGTGGATCAGACAAAAGGGTCGTGAGCAAGGGTTCCGTTGTCTTTCTTCTCACGCTTTTGTCGGTTGCCTTAATCTCATAATGCTAGGTTGTTTGTCACGAAAGGACCTCAGTCATACTGTGGAATTAATGGGGCTGATCCCTGAAAGTCGTGATATGGTTTCGTGGCTGGGTGGGAGAGAATCGACCGGATGTTAAAGAAGTAAAATCTAAACTTTTCAGCTCTCTGAATATCAATGTAAGATGAAGCACCTATCAGGCACGTATGGTCTCATGGGATAGCGGCGAGATGGTGCACTCAGCTTTGCGATGTCCGGTTTGGGTTCGATTTCCCACCCAACTGTGAACCAAAGGGAGATATTTAATATTGGAGCAATGACAAAACCCCTCTGCATAAATTATTATCCCCATTATTTTTTTTTTAATTGGGGGAATCATAATCGGCTCCGTCTGTCTGTCTGTCCGTCCGTCACGCAATCTCCTCCTGAACGGTTGTGCAGAAATTCACCAAACTTGGTCATTATTATCACTGCATGACACGAAGGTGCAAGAGGAGTGTAATTTTGGACCCACCCCCTTTGGGCGGGGTCAATCGGTCAAATACCGAAAAATGCAATTACGGGTACATTTTAAATGAAACTTTGTACTGTATATGCAATCAACATTGAGAGACGCATGAAATATGTCGCAATCTTTTTGGGGGGGTTTGAACCCCGATTCATGCCCCAGGTGTTGTGGACTTCGGGTCACAGGGGTCAAAAGGGGAAAAATAAATTTTAACTCAAAAATTTGACATTCCTGGTGGAACATTTTGCCATCTTTCAACTTTGCTCTAAGTGGGAAGCGTGAGGATTGGCGATGACGCGCCATCGATTTTGCTCTAGTTCCCATTATTTCAGCAATTTGAATCCAATTCAGACGTTCGCAGAGAGTGTCTGCTGGCTGCATCATTGCTGAGGTGTGTCTTTGCCGTTGAACCCCTGTACTTACAGCAAACTTCTCCAAACCTCCTATTCCTTTTCTGCCACTTCCTCTCCAACAGCCCCAGGATCACACTGCATATGCAATATTTGGGTGATCCCTTTATTTAATCTTGTGAGTACATTTGTTTTTCAACACTGAAATAATTTAACAATTTCTGTCACTAAATTATTAAATTGTCAAACATATCACACTGCAGGTTTTAATGTAGATCTGTGCATTCGTATGATCTGATCCGATGTTCATACTCAGTAACAGAGTGTCGATGCTGCCGAAGCAGTTTCTTGGCAAGGGTAATGGTGGGTTTTTGGTATCCCTCTCCTAGCAGTAGTTAGGGCAGGAATTTGGAATTTTTGTTCATGTTGCCAATGATAGATCTCCGCCTACTCTTTGCGAAGGACACCGTGGGATCTTTAATGTCCACCAAATAACACCGGTAGACGGGACACCAGCTGAACGTCCATCCGAGGGACCATGCACATTGACGAATCACCCTTCCTGTGAAACACCAGGATGACAGTTCATACAGCCGAGTCGGGATTCAAATCCAGGCCAGACAGCTGAGGCGAGTGTGCATGCCCCCTGACTATCCTGCCAGCCCGCAACCCGCATGATATGAATGTAAAACTTTAAGCGTTTACCAAACCTCAAAATTTTAAACTTGAAATGCTACACTGACACAGCAGAAATGAGCTCAGCTAAAACTAGGTGGTGATACACCCCGAATGCGATCCAGCCAAGACGACATGAAATTGTGAACAATGGAATGTAACGATGAAGAAGAAATTAAAACAGATAAGGACTCGTCAGATAGTGCTATACGTTTCCACGTGCAAGTCCCGTCATGGTGGTGCCTTTTAACAAACCAAAAGCATACAAATTGCCTTTTGTATAGTGGCATGGGACTGTTTGAGAAGGGTGGGACACTGCACCATCTGCTGAGCTTTGGGAAGCTTTTCTTGACATGATGTGGACATGGAAACAGCATAACATGACATGGCAACCAAATTGAAAAACCAACACCGAGGTGGATACTATGTTTGGCCTGATAATTAAAAAAAAACCAATTGTTCATCATTAATATCAGTCAGGAGGTTTTACACTGACAAATTGCTTCTGGACCAAAAACAACCTCTTTTGAGGGTTAAGGTTTTTGACACCTTGTAATACATGAATTGAAAACAAAAGTGAAAATTAAAGTTTGTGGTGCAGAATTATTTTTGAAGTTATCGTTTGCATTGTATTGCATGCTAATTATTTGGTTGGGCGTGGGGAAAGGTGGGGATTTCGGAAACAGGTTGAGTGAAGGAAGATATGTGAAGAGTGGGGAGAGAAAGGAAAGTTTGGAAAGAAAGAAAAAGATAGGCGTATGGGAAGGCGACGGAGCAAGGAAATGGCTGTATATTGTGGTGTGAGAAGGTCGTGGGGGGAAAAAGGATAAAAATAAAAAATAATCAGCCAAATTTACATTTGAAATTAATAGGTAGCCCAATTGATACCACTCATAAAATAACAGGATAGTTAGCTGTATTTTTTGCCCCCTCTGTGCTCTCTTGCATTGTTCCATCAGATATATATATATTTGAGAAAGTTTATCACCAGAATGAGGACAAATGGGTACCGCATGTACGTTTATTTATGTGAAAATTAAAGTTATCGCAGGTGAAGAAATGTGTACGTGACGGATCCTCACCGATACACATGAGACAGGCAATGTTACAGCCTTACTTTGAGTTTAGCGTCTGGTAAGCATATTACAAAGAAAGTTTCAACACAAACATGTAGACTGATTAAGCAGAGGATTCATTAATCCAAGCTTTTGAGCAATGCTCTTCGGCGGGCTTTTAAGTTTCAAATCATGTTTGTAGTTTTGGAGAAGAGAGCAAATATTTATTTTGGGGGATCAACCCTCCCCCCCCCCCGTAGACCCCTTTATTGAGTGAAGATTGTGATGCAGTTGATAAACTTTGGTACATCACAGGTGATGAAAGTTGTGGTCAAGCTTCATCAAAATTGTGTGTGTAGTTTCAGAGAAGAGAGGAAATACCCATTTTACACATCGGAACCCATAACTTCCAAGTTAAAAATATATTCGACAAATTTCAGAAAATAAATAAAAAATACAAAACTACAATATCTTTGTTGGATTAAGTGTCCATCTCCCCCTGATAATAGCAATTGCAAATTAGCTCAGGTGTAACCAATCACTTTGAAAATCAAACACCAAATTTATTCACCTCCACCTGTGTTAAAATGTAGTGTTTCTGATTATTTCAGAATAAAATCAGCTGTTCCTGTAGTTTTCCTCCGCTGGGTAGTGCATTTCACAGCAAAGACTCAACCATGAGATCCAGGGAGCTTTAAAAAGACCTCTGGGATAAAGTTGTGGAAAGGCACAGATCAGGGGATGGGTATGAAAATATTTCAAATGCCTTGAATATCCCTTGGAGCACAGTCAAGACAATCACTAGGAATTGGAAGGCATGTGGTACCACCAAGACCCTGTCTAGATCAGGCTGTCCTTCCAAATTGTATGACCAAGCAAGGAGGACACTGATCAGAGAGGCCACCAAGAGGCCAATGGCAACTTTGAAAGAGCTACAGGCCTTTATGGCAAAGACTCGTCACTGTGTGCATGTGACAACAATATCCTAGACACTCCATAAGTCTCGCCTGTATGGTGGGGTGGTAAGGAGGAAGTCATTAATCAAGTAAGCCCACCTTGAGTCCCGTTTGAGGTATGCAAAACAAAACACTCCAGAGATTGACACTCCAGAGAAAACACACCGGAGATTGTCAAGCCACATGACAAAAGGTTTTGTGGTCTGATGAAACTAAGATGGAACTTTTTGTCCTAAATGCAAAATGTTACATGTGGTGCAAACCCAACACAGCACATCACCCAAAAGAACACCATCCCGACTGAAGCATGGCGGTGGCAGCATCGTGTATTGGGGATGTTTCTCATTAGCAGGGACTGGGGCACTTGTCAGGATAGAAGGGAAAATGGATGGAGTAAAATGCAGAAAAACCCAAGAGGAAAACCTGCTGCCCTCTACAAGAAAGCTGAAATTTGGACGGAATTTCACCTTTCAGCATGACAATGACCCAAAGCACACAGCCAAAGCTACACCGGAATGGCTAATGAACATAAAGATAAATGTCCTTGAGTGGCCCAGTCAGAGCCCCAACCGAAATCCAATCGAAAATCTGTGGCATTACTTGAAAATTGCGATCCATCAACGCTTCCCACCAACATGACTGAGCTGGAATAGTTTTGTACAGAAGAATGGGCAAATATTGCCCATTCAAGGTGTGCAAAGTTTGTGGAGACCTTTCCCAAAAGACTCTCAGCTGTAATTGCAATCAAAGGTGCTTCCACCAAGTATTAACTCAGCGGGTGGACACTTATTCAACCAAGATATTCTAGTTTTGTATTTTGAATTAATTTTCTTAAACTTGTAGAATTTGTTTTTCACTTGGAAGTTGTCGGTTACAATTTGTAAATAAAGGTGGAAAAAGTCTCATTTAATGCAATTTAATTCAAGGCTATAAGGCAACAAAAGGAGAACATTTTGAAAGGGTCTGTAGACTTTCTATCAGCACTGTACTAGCAAATACAACCCGTCACCACTAAATTCAAAACTAAACCATCAGTCCTTAACAGTCCCCTCAACAGAGGGTGAGGAGTGAGGGAGCAGGGGAAGTGGGAGGGTTGGGAGAGGGGGGAGATTGAGGGAGGGTGAGAGAGAGGGAGAGGGGTGGCAGACAGAGGAGGTAAGGTTGGGAGAGAGAGAGGAGGGAGGGGAGGAAAAAGGGGAGCGATGAAGGGAGAGAGAGGAAGTGGGGGGAGGGGAGCAATGAAGGGGACAGGGGAGAGAAACACTTCACCACAAATGTCTGCTGTACACTACGGGAGGTAGGGAGTGTGATTATGGGGTGGGAGTGAAAAGGAATGGGGAGCAAGGATGGTGAAGTGCGGAGGGGAAGGGGGTGTTCTGGATTTACATTTGGTAGTGGGAATTGAAGGAAAGTGGGGGGACGGTCCTATCTGCTGGCATTAGTACAGAATTGAACGAAATGGGGTATGTTAAAACAGCACATTGAAAAAGGATAGCAAAACCACCCATCACTTTCAAACAACACATGCCATTTTTAAAGAGATTACAACATGGGCTTCCTTTGAGGTATGTGACTCGAACTGCGACTGCTACCCCTGTTTACCCACTCTGGAACTGGATCTCTCCGAGGGGTCACACACTGCCTGGAGACATCCAGAGTGCCAAAGACTGTGTGAACTGGACAAATGAACACCACTCTAGCAGCCAGACCCACCCCAATCCCAACACCACAGTCCAAATCCTGAAACCTGGCTCAGGCCAGGGTACCCTAGAGTCAATCGCACCCTATCTCCCATGCTTATAAACACCTGGAGATGCCAGTGTTTTGTGCCTTTATTTAATTTCAGCACACATTTTACAACAAAATGTGATAAGCCCCAGAATCTTTCAACCCGAGCCGAATCTCAAAATGAAAACTGCGGAGTCAAACCCAGTAGCAGCTCTGACCACCAAAAAAGTGCCCATCCGCCCAACCCGCACACTCCCCAACACTCCGGGCTCAAAACACAACACAGACACCGTAGCACAACAGAACCATCTTCAGACCACAACACAACCACCTGTGGGAACTTATCACAACCACCCATTGTTTATCACTTCATGAAAGTTGGAAGAGGGATGAGAGAGAGAGAGGAGTGAGAGGAAGAATGGGTGGGGGAACAAGGACAAACAAAGAGATGGGGGAAAGGGATGGATGTGGGGGGAAGGGATGGATGGGGGGGAAGGGATGGATGGGGGGAAGGGGTAGATGGAGGAAAGCAAGTTCCAAGGTTGTTCATGAACACACGATACTCCAATTTCACAGAGGTGGAGGAGGTGTAAGAAATGAATGATGAATGAATAAATGAGTTCCCACCTGCCGTTCCTTCATCTGCCATTGCATTCCCTGCAGCCTCTGCAATGAGCTTGGGTTTTGGAAACAACTCTCCCCTAATAACCTCAAAAGTACTCCACCAGGGTGTGCATCTCCGAGTGTCATCTGGCAGTGCTCAGCATGACTGCTCCGAGGTGAAGGTTACTTTTTCAACTTTTGTCAGATTTAACGAAGACAACAAAACACACATTTATACATGTACTTAATTTACATTATTGTCACCTAACATTGTCTTGAATGTCAATTTGTAATTTTATTTTGAAAAACGACAACAGCTGTGATTTTAAAAAGAAGTCATTTATACTGCCGTCTACTGTCTCGCCATGGCTTACAAACATTAGTTTAATCCTTCGATCCATCCCTTCCATCCATCTATCCCTTCCCTCCATCCATCCATCCATCACTTCCATGCATCCATATTTTGATAAGGAACGGTGGGTGGGCTTGGCACCGCACGGCATTGCGGGCGCAACACAGGCAGGTGGGGCCTGAATTTTGGATGTCATTCGATGTGTTTTTGATAGTGTTGTGCAGAGGGACATTGTAGGTACTTTTGCCGTGTAGTGCCATGGCTTACAAACAAACATATAAGCAGCTTGTGGAGCACTCGCCAAGTGGCTTAAGCCTTCAAGCAAGCACTCCAATGAAACGGTTGATAAGGAATGGCAGGTTTAACAAGCGATTAGTAATCGCCGATCGGTCATATAAAACACTATGCGTCCGGAGTGTCGAACAATGTCTGAATTGGATAAACAAACTTTTTTTCTTTTTTTAGCAGTCAGAACTGCTGCTGAGGTCAATTCTGCAGTTCAAATTTTGAAATTCAGCTCAGGTTAAGAGATTTGAAAGATTATCGCATGTGTGGAAATTAAATAAAGCACAAACACCCAGAGACGCCCGGAATGTCAATCAATGTCCGAATTGGACAAATGAACACTTTTTTCAGCACTCAGAACTGCTGCTAAGGTCAATTCCGCAGTTTAATGATTGAAATTCAGCTCAGGTTAAGAGATTCTCGAGCTTATCACATTTGCGGAAATGAAATAAAGTCATGAACACCAGTATCTCTGGGTGTTTATATGCATTGTGATGTATGCAGCGATTTGAAGGTATGAAGATGAGGCACTGAATTGTAGAGGAAAGTGAAAAAAAATAATTGAGCGCTTTATTATAAAGAAACCGTTGCGGCCTGTTCCAAGTCAAGGCATTGTTGAGCAGGCCAAACAAAATGGCGAATTAAGACCCCAGCAAGCAAACAGAGGGCTGACTCAACAGTTGACCAAGGATGATGCCTTTATAAAGGATAATTAAATAAGGCCGTTAAATATCTTCAAAAGGAGTGTTTCAATTAACCAAAACACAATTTTCATTCATGCACTACCTTAGAGTTCCCTTCATATGCTTGCCAAGTTTGGGGCCATTTCATGGTTTTAGAGTTATGGAGAACACACACACGCACGCACGCACACACACATTTATTATTATAGACTACCAAGTACAACCCGTCACTTTGCTGATGGGAATATTAAGGGGTTGGGGGGGGAGAGGAGGGAAGGGAGGGGCAGGGGATGAAAGAGAGGGGGGAGAGAGGAGGGAAAGGGGAGGGAAGGGAGAGCGAGGAAGGAGGGAGGGAGGGGAGCTAGCATAGGGGAGAATAATGCCTCACCAAACATTGCTATGCTCTCTTTAGGGGGGGGGAGATGAGGGGAATGTTGGGAGGAGATAAGCATGAGGGAAGGGGTTGTCAACTTGCATTTGGTCATGGGACTTGTGGAGGTAGTACAGGATTGAAAGAAATGGGGTACATTAAAACAGCACATTCATATAGCATGCAAAGTCTGCTGGGAGATGACCATGGGTGGGTGGAGGAGGGGAGGATGTTTTGGAGGAGGCAAGCTTGAGGGGAGCTGGAGGGAAGGCAGCATGAGGAGAAGGGAAGGGATGCGAAGAGAATGCGATGTGAGGGGAAGGGAAGGCAGCACGAGCGGAGGGGAAGGCAGTGTGAGGGGAGGGAAGGGGAAGCAGCACAAGGGAAAGGGAATGGAAGGCAGAGTGAGGGGAAGGAAAGGTGGTGTGAGGAGCAGGGAAGGGAAGGCAGGGTGATAAAACGTGCCCAAACAGCAACATTTTATTTTTAACTTCCAGGTTTGATATAAAACCAGGCAGGAGTATTTAAAATCCATGCCATCCAACTGGCAAAGGCCTGCCTGCATGCATGCTCGCACATGCAGTGACCATTGCACCCCTCCGGTCGGCTGACTCCAAAACCGATTCATACATGCTACCCCAAGGGGAAGCAGTTTTAAATTCAAAACTAAACCGTCAGTCCTTAACAGTCCCCTCAATAGAGGGGGAGGAGTGAGAGAGCAGGAGAAGGATTAGGTGTGGGAGAGAGAGGGAGATTGAGGGAGGGGATAGTCGAGGAGTGGAAGAGAGGTAGAGAGGGGGAAGAGAGAGTGAGATGGGTGGGAGAGAGAGGGACAGGGGTGGGAGAGAGAGGCACAGGGATTGGAGAGAGAGGGAGAGGGGTGGGAAAGAGAGGGAGAGGGGTGGGAGAGAGAGGGAGAGGGGTGGGAGAGAGAGAGGGAAAGGAGTGGGAGAGAGAGAGGGAAAGGGGTGGGAGAGAGAGAGGAAGAGGGGTGGGAGAGAGAGGGAGAGGGGTGGGAGAGAGAGGGAGAGGGGTTGGAGAGAGAGGCATAGGGGTTGGAGAGAGAGGGAGAGGGGTTGGAGAGAGAGGGAGAGGGGTGGGAGAGAGAGGGAGAGGGGTGGGAGAGAGAGGCATAGGGGTTGGAGAGAGAGGGAGAGGGGTTGGAGAGAGAGGGAGAGGGGTGGGAGAGAGAGGGAGAGGGGTGGGAGAGAGAGGGAGAGGGGCCGAAGGGAGAGGGATCAGGGTGGGAGAGAGAGGGATCGGGGTGGGAGAGAGAGGGAGAGGTGTGGGAGAGAGAGGGAGAGGTGGGAGAGAGAGAGTGGAGGGGGGAGAGAGAGGGGGAGGAGGTTCTGGCAGATGTGACACCCAGTTTAACATCTATACGAGTGACTGCACACACATTGATGAATCACCCTGCCTGTGGAACACCAGGATGACCGTTTATAGCTGGGCCGGGTTTCAAACACAGGCTAGACAGCTGGAGTTAGCTTACGATACCTCTTGGCTATCCCGCCATGATGTGGCGACTCATTGCTTTGTAACAACTGAAAACATGTTTTAATCATTGTAATAATCTCATTTATTTTGCTTTTATAACTCCAGTATCGCCACTGAAGCTTGAAGAGCACTCGTCAAGTAGCTTAACCAAGCATTCCAACAAAACGGCTGAAGAAAGTTTAAAAAAACGAAAGTTTTATTTTTTTTTCTGTATTTATTTATGCTGAAGTGACAGGTCTTATGATGAAAGAAGATAGTACAAAAAGAGGAGATATGGTGTAATATAAATTGCACTTTTTCAGCAAACCAGTCACTGCCCAACACACTGCAGAACAATTTCTGTTCCAAGTGAAGACATTGTTGAGCAGGTCAAAAGAGAGACGAATTAAGACCCCATCGAGGGACAACAATGTGACCAAGAATGAGCATTGAAAAAAGATGATTAAATAAGGCCATTAATTATCTTCAAAAGGGGCATTTAAATAATCACAAACGCCGAATTTTCATTCTTCCACGACCTTGGAGTTCCTTTACTATGCATGCAAAGTTTCAGGCAGCTAGGTTTCATGGTTTTGGCGTTATAGAGGAGAAACACACACTGACTGGTTGACACACTGACATTTATTAGCTTGCCTGTTCGAAGAACAGAGAGCTATAGCGATACCCCCGGCGTGAGCGTGAGCGTGAAAATGTTAAAGTTTTTGGTGCAAGTTATTTCCTTTCTAATGTTTTTTATCTCCCACACTATTTTTTACTGATTACAATATACAAATACATATATTGCTTTAAAATTATTTGGATCAGACTTCACTGCAATGCTTTATAAAAAAGATGATTAGACTAGTCTTTTAAAAACGAAAAACGATAAAAGTATAAACAGGCAAGCATTGGGTGGCTTTGACACCACTCTGGTTAAGATAGATATTTTAGTGTCAGCACCTGGAGTGCCCATCTTGGCCCACCATCAGTGGGCACTTTAAAGTGGGGATATTTACACAAAGTGATGTTTTCTGGGATACATTGTTCACTTAAAAATTATTTTTGAGATATACTGTAAACATATTAGCCCTTGCGAGACAGACTGTAGTTTTTGTGCTAAAAATGCTAAAAAAGTTGAAATTTAACCAAAGTGATCATTTTTTTCTGGGGCACACTGCACACTTGAAAAATATTTTTAGGACATACTATTACCACATTTTGCCTTGCTGGACCACACTGTAACATTTTCGTGATTTAATATGCCAAGTGATCTATTTGGAAGTTTATGTCTCACACACAATATATATATATATATATATATATATATATATATATATATATATATATATATATATATATATGTCCACACCAAAGCGTCACCTCCAACACAGAGGCTTCAGCCCAGTGACTCCGTCAAAGAGACAAAGATAATATGGTCATCAACAGTTAAACATTAAATGGAACCGCCAATCCAGATTTTGGGCTTATTTGCCCTCATTAGGATGGTATACCAATAAATATCTAACCATTGATGACCACATTCGTCGTTTATACATCAGATGCACCTCCTGACAGTTATGGTGAGCATCACCGCGGATTATGTCTCACATGGTAAAACCGCATAATCCGCACAGAACAACCATCCGTCTGCCACCCAGACAATTGTTGCTAATGCAAACCATTTGACAAGAAGGCACATGATGTGACCAGCGGGAAAATCGAAACAGGAGTGTGACGAGCACTCCGCTGATCCCCATTGGACACTCACAAAGAGAAACATGCAACCTTTGTAAACCACACCTGGTTCATCAAGATATGGGATGAAACTTTTCCCCCACGTGCCCGTAACCAAGCAGGCAGGCATCCACCATCACCCATGGAGAGTCCCTTTACAGATCCAACTCTACAAATATGGACCTCTACCGGTGCCTGAGGAAGCCGGCTGTGAAGCTGGTGAAACATTTCCTGAGACCGGGTCTGCTCTTGCGTTTTTGCTCAAATTTGCGGAGTCCAACATAGCTTTTACTTTTGGTTGGAAGTGCTTTCTTCTTTAAAAAATAAAATTATATATTATATATATATATATATATATATATATATATATATATATATATATATATATATATATATATATATATATATATATATATATATATATATATATATATATATATATATATATATATATATACACACACACACACACACACAATGTTTTATACAGTACTTATAAAAGGCAAAACTCTCACTCTCACTCTCACTCTCACTCTCACTCTCACTCTCACTCTCACTCTCACTCTCACTCTCACTCTCACTCTCACTCTCACTCTCACTCTCTCTCTCACTCACTCTCTCTCTCTCCCCCTCTGTTTGTATGTGTTCTATGCATGGCCACATCTTTTAAGTTACAAATTCAAAACTCCAGCTACAAATACAACTTTGTGTGGGGGGGCAAACATTGGCTCTGTGGCCATGGCCTAATGTGGGGGATGTGGCAGGTGGGGGGTGTGGGTGTAAAATCTCTAAGTAAATGTGTACCGTGTAGTGCCACCTAGTGCTGGTGGCAGAGGGTATTACAATTTCCTTTTTTACCTGGGCAGTGTTGAGGTTAAAGCACTCTTTTCACGGGTAAATTTGTCCTCCTTCCCTTCTCCCATCCCCCCAGCCCCACAATGGCAAGCTCTCAGTCAATATTCCGTGTTACTGTTCAAGTGCCATTGCATCAGTCAATTAATCCCCACTGTTACATACTAAGGCGGTATATAGTTTTTCCTGCCTGACGGGGGGGGGGGGGGGTGGGAGCGGTGGCCAGTAGAGCTTCGTGGACTGAGAAAGTGGCAGAAGAGTTGTGGTGGGGGGGGGGGTGGTGAATGGTTTACAATGGTGAGTTGAGGTGATGCTGCTTTAGGTTTATATAAAGCTTGACAGCGCCCACCCGTCCCGTCCACGCAAAGCCTGTCTGCATCCGCTTTGGGGAAAAATAAAATTAGGCGGTGTAAGGAGTGAGGAGGGTATACATTGTTTATGGGATTTTCATCACAGCCTTTTTAGAAGCTGAATTGCGAATGGAGTTCAAAATAAAAATGCAAAATTGAAAGCCCTTCCGCATTCAAAATGCAAAGCGGTTTGTATCCAGGTGTTTTATTCTTCCGACATATTCAGCATCTGATGCACACTGAAAATGAAACACAGCTCCAATCAGCCAATCAATTAACCTATCTTTGTGATTGGCTACAAAGTGTTACTTATTCACATTTCTCTTCCCACGCAACATCGGTTAAATCTGCTTGTATATCTAATATGTAAAGCTCTTTCGAACCACTGACTGACTCACTGACTGATATTCAAGATCGGTAACTTCCGCGTGATGTTGAAAGCTGAAATTTTGTGTTCCGATGGACATCAAATCTGGTACACCGGGAAAAACCACAGAATCGTTGGACAACATCCATAAATGAAAATATAAATATATGAAAAAAATGCAGGTGAGTGGCCCAAGACAATGGGGAAGCACGGTAATTTTGTGTGCCTACGGACATCGAAGCTGATACTCCAGGAAAAAAAAATCACAGAACCGTCGGAAAGCATTGGTAAACGAAAATGTGAATAAATGAAGAAAAATAAATGAAAATAAATGAAAAATCAAATGTAGGTGGGCGACCCGAGACATTGTGTCAGCACATAATATCGATACATAAGAATCAACATACTTGTATATACATAAGAATCAATATGCATTGTACTAACGTCAAGCAAAGAAGTTCCTTCCTGCAACTCCGTTCACATCCCCTCTTCCTTACACCTGATCACTCACCATTCATTATTTTACTTTGAAATGCAGTGAGATACTTGCAAATGACAACCATTCCAAGATTTAGTTTTTAAGATAAAGAGACGTTTTCATTTGATAAACATGAGCAACATTTCAATGCAAGACCAATAGCAGACCTCACACGCACGCCACGTGCGGATATAACTCAGGTATGGGCAAGGAAGTGAGGCGATCATAAAATAATGAGTGCTGCAGAAAAATAATTCAGGTAATTCAGGATAGCTACATCACATGTTCCCCATTAGTTTTTAGTCATCCATGAACAGATAGAATGTTGCTAAAACCACGATTAAGCATCATCAGAAGGATGCAGTGTAAATTGGTAAAACACTAGTCTCATTTATGAGCATGAAGAGTGCTCATAAACATTGTTTCACCATTCCCTTTTCAAATCCCAGCAAAGGGTCTGCTGAAGGGCCCTTCAGCATTGTTTGGATTAGCTCTGTGGCCGAGACCAGGGTAAGAGAGGTACTTCAGGGGATTTGAGGGGAATTTTTGCATCAGGTGTGCCCATTGCAATACATTTCCTTCTATTCCTTTGGCTTGGCAATGCTCAACCGCGTTGGTAGTTCCGTCGTCTTCCTGCTATTAGCCTCAGAGTGCATTAGTCTGCTGAGCTTAATGGAGTGGCTTTCCACGCATGCTAACACCAAGCCATGATAGGCATGCAGGCATAGCTCGGCCCCATTAATTACCCTTTATTCCCCTATCTCCCATGGTGCAGAAATTGATTCACCTACATAACAGTCGCTGTCTGATCATTTGACAATTGACTTTGCTTTTTTTTCCTTATGGCCCATAAAAATGTTACAGCAGGTGATTTCCTCGCCATTTGTAAAGGACCATCTCAAGCTAGCGACAATAACGTTTCAAATTATCACCTCCAAATGTCTTGTCTCCATTAACTAAAATAGCCATATTGTAGCCCTATGGATTTTTCTCGACTAGAAATGCAGCAAAACAAGTGTAAAGTGCTCACTGCCTTTACATGATGACTTTTGCTAGGTAGGAGGTGTGATCACATAACAGGTGTTTCCATTAGAGCTGTTAAAAACCAATTTATGCAAAGGTTGTTTGGGAGAGAAAGAGTCAAAATATTTGATGCAGCAGTAAACAATTGCAAATATTAC
>NC_140975.1:63027811-63110311 GCF_056783735.1 Eptatretus burgeri | reverse complement strand
AGCATTGACGTTGGACGAGTTATTTGATAAACAGCTGCGATGGATACCCTGTTTACCTCGTGTGTTGAATACAATCCCCTCACCTTGTCATCTGTTGCACCACCTCTGGCACATGGGTGGTGTCATGTTATCAAGTGTTAAATCCAATACCCCGTTGCTCTAATGTTTATCCTTCGTCGTAGATGTCACAACAACAGTACATTTACATCAAAACTTTTTCAACAGAAGTGGGATTTTATGGCGCTGCAACTATTCCTAGTGTGACGACCCTATCTTTTCTCCTCTGTTATTTTTATTTTATTATTATTCGTCTTCATCTCCTTACTGATAGTTTAAATCACGTGTTAAGCTAAATAATTTAGCCGTTTCTCCTGATGTGTAACTTCAGATGTGTAGCTGTAAATTGTCACCATGGTGATTCATCAAGGTCCGTGCCGTCTGTCGGATAGACGTTAAACGGGTATTCCGTCTGCCAGCACTCGTTGTGGACGTTAACGATCCCACAGTGTTCTTCGTGAAGAGTAGGCAAGCTATTGCCTGCACCCTGAAGAAACTAAAACCCCCTGCCTTAACTACTGCTGGGAAGGCAATTGCTGTCCACCCATTTTTTCACCCCTGCCAAGAAACTGCTTCGGCAGCACCGACACGCTCCGATGTGAAAGTGAGAGGCCAATACTGATAGACTCAGCTTCATCGTGTGTATTGCAGTGATCTTGAAGGCTTTGGTTTTCACAGCGTCAAGCTGAACAAGGTTTGAGGCAGGGGCACCATCCCAGGGGGGAGAGCAATACTCCATCAAGCTGCGGATGAAGGCCTACAGGTGGATAAGAGGTCAGGTGTGCCAAGGGAGGACTTTGCATGACGGAGGATGCCCAGTTGACGACTGGCTTTGGCCCAATGTGGATTCGATTTTGTTGCAGATTCTGAGTATTACATGGTAGAGGTCAGATTTTCAGAAGCTCACGGTCCTTGTGCTTAATAACGATCATGTCAGGATTCTGTAGTGCCCAGGTAAGAAGCTACAGTCCATTCCGTGTCTTTCAGGCAGAGGTGGTTCTCAATGTGGAGCACGTGGCACCATGTTCCTGCAGTAAATGTGCTCCACACTGCAAAATGCCTTCCTGGCATACAAGAAACCCTCTCACCACCAATACGGGCAAGGCATTTGCAGCATGGAGCACATTTAATGTTGGAAGATGGTGCCAAATGCCATACATCCAGAACTACGTCTGCTTGGAAGATACAGCATGGCCTGCAGCTTCTTCTTTGGGCAACACAGAATCCTGACCTGAACGCCGTCAAACACGCCTGGGAACATGGATAGGGAAGATGCTGAAAAGCTGACCTTTGCCAAATAACACACAAGAACTGCAACAAAATCTACTCCACATTTGGCCAAATCTGAATCGGGCAGCCATACCGAATATCATCGACTCGATGCATTCACAGGTTCAAGCACCGTGAGATGCTGAACGGCATGATACCAGATACTACCACATGTCGTCCATATGAGTGAGTTCATGTCACGGACTGTTAGAATAACCTTTGTTTACAATCAGTCATTTTCAACATTTTATTCTGGCACGGTATTGTAATTACACGTGAATTAAAGATGGCCACCGTTAACAAAGTCAGGAGCGTAAAACGATTTCCAGGCAGGGATTTATTTGAAATTAAAATATTTCATCCAATTATGAGAATCCGAAGTTTGTTTTTGCACTCATTTATTTTTTGGCCTATCTTTATAGTTTAAATAACCTTGCAGAGTTGTCTTCAGTCTTGGTACCTCCGCCTCCGAAGGTGAAGGTGAAGGTGTCTGTTTGTGTACAGGATATCTCTAAAAGTTGTTGATGGATCCAGAAGAAATTTTGTGGACAGGTTCGGTGTGTGACCAGGACGAACTGATTAGATTTTGGTGAAGATCCGGATTCGGATCCGGATACGAGAATTATTTAATTTATAAAGTGATTCTTCACCATTGAGAGATCGGGCCAAAAACGAGATAGCACTGTACAGCAAGATATTTCAAAAATGTATTGAGCCCGATATGTTCTCGTGGATCAGGCATTACGTGGCGGAGGTATGCGCTCCACCGAGTGCCCTTCTAGTTTGTCAATGGTTGGCCATGTAGTCGACTAATTTTATGAAACTTGCAGCGCACCTTCTCGTTCAGCATATTGCTTGTGAAATTATATGAATATGGTTTTGAAGTTGCAGAAAACATCCACCGATGCTGAGACGTAGGTATGAATGAAGAAAGCTGTCGATGGTGAAACCTGTACAAAAGAATGTGTTGGGTTTGATGTCGGCGAAAACACGCCAAGTGCCTGTAACATGTTCCCGTCACCTGAGGCCTGTCGGGCAGCAAGTGCAAGCCTAAGATAGCGGCACCATTTCAGCGCGGAGGGGACACGCCGTGGTGACCCCCCAAGCCCCCACCCCCTCAACACGGCCCTTTCTCGCTTCACAATACGCACAGGCACTGCAAGATGATCCGTGCATCGCCATGCGAGACATTTTTCAGTTTGGTGTCGCCGCGGTGTAGGGTTCGCGTTCGTCATGCTCACAAATTTTTTGGGTTGCATTGCACAGCACACCTGGGTGATACAATCCCTGAATTCTCACTAAATCGCGAGCTGTTAAGGTTCGCAAAACTTTCCCAAGTGCTTATCCGGGATTAGGCAAACAGAGTATTATGGCTTTTTGGTGCTATTTCCGTTTACTAATGTGAATGGCAAAAAATATTCCACTCTTTGTGACAATTGCAGTGGAATCCTTTCTTCTACTTCTACTTCTACTTCTACGTCTACTTCTACTTATACGTCTACGTCTACTTATACTTTCCCAAAATGGCTTCCTGCAATATGAACATAACTATCTTATGGTTTGGTCATGGTGTCACTACCAATGGTACCATCCATTTATTCTTCAAGCCCCCATTGATTTTGCAAAAAGTCATCCATTCACATGTTGTTGTTGTTGTTGTTGGTGTTGGTGTTGTTTTTGTTGTTGTTGTTCATTAAACATAAAGCGGTGGAAGAGAAAACCTCTCTCATGCATTCGCTGCACGACCTCATTTGTTGATCAATTCGTCAAGCAAAAATCGATTGTGTCACATGACCACGTGAATATAACGTCCGCTTACGACGAAGATGATTCTACCCATCCCCTCTCCCCAAGTACATTTAACCAAACAGATGATTTGCTGTGTAGTTTTGAAATCCACGAGCGTCATCACATGTGGCACAACCGCAACATGGTTAAAATCTTACGGAGAAACTAATTACTCTCGTTCTGTGCATTAAGCGTGGACAAGGATGATTGTAGTAATGGGAGAAACCAAATAATTGATGCTCCAATAAAGTATACCTTGGATTATTGGGATAGTGAATTTTAGGTCCAGCGTATAACGAGTTTGACGGTGTTGCGAAAGAGGACGTTGTCAGACCGCAGGCCATGTAGCCCAAAACAGGTATAAAGGACGTTGTCAGACCACAGGCCATGTAGCCCAAAACAGGAATAAGGAGATTGTCAGACCGCAGGCCATGTAGCCCAAAACAGGTATAAAGGACATTGTCAGACCACAGGCCATGTAGCCCAAAACAGGTATAAAGGACATTGTCAGACCACAGGCCATGTAGCCCAAAACAGGTATAAAGGACATTGTCAGACCACAGGCCATGTAGCCCAAAGCAGGTAGAAAGAACTGTCAGACCACAGGCCATGTAGCCCAAAACAGGTATAAAGGACATTGTCAGACCACAGGCCATGTAGCCCAAAACAGGTATAAGGACATTGTCAGACCACAGGCCATGTAGCCCAAAACAGGTATAAAGGACATTGTCAGACCACAGGCCATGTAGCCCAAAACAGGTATTGAGGACCTTGTCAGACCACAGGCCATGTAGCCCAAAGCAGGTATAAAGGACATTGTCAGACCACAGGCCATGTAGCCCAAAACAGGAATAAGGACATTGTCAGACCACAGGCCATGTAGCCCAAAACAGGAATAAGGACATTGTCAGACCACAGGCCATGTAGCCCAAAACAGGTATAAAGAACTGTCAGACCACAGGCCATGTAGCCCAAAACAGGAATAAGGACATTGTCAGACCACAGGCCATGTAGCCCAAAACAGGAATAAGGACATTGTCAGACCACAGGCCATGTAGCCCAAAACAGGAATAAGGACATTGTCAGACCACAGGCCATGTAGCCCAAAACAGGTATAAGGACATTGTCAGACCACAGGCCATGTAGCCCAAAACAGGAATAAGGACATTGTCAGACCACAGGCCATGTAGCCCAAAACAGGTATAAAGGACATTGTCAGACCACAGGCCATGTAGCCCAAAACAGGTATAAAGGATATTGTCAGACCACAGGCCATGTAGCCCAAAACAGGTGTAAAGAACATTGTCAGACCACAGGTCATGTAGCCCAAAACAGGAATAAGGACATTGTCAGACCACAGGCCATGTAGCCCAAAACAGGTATAAAGGACATTGTCAGACCACAGGCCATGTAGCCCAAAACAGGTATAAAGGATATTGTCAGACCACAGGCCATGTAGCCCAAAACAGGTGTAAAGAACATTGTCAGACCACAGGCCATGTAGCCCAAAACAGGAATAAGGACATTGTCAGACCACAGGCCATGTAGCCCAAAACAGGAATAAGGACATTGTCAGACCACAGGCCATGTAGCCCAAAACAGGTATAAAGAACATTGTCAGACCACAGGCCATGTAGCCCAAAACAGGTATAAAGGACATTGTCAGACCACAGGCCATGTAGCCCAAAACAGGTATAAAGGACATTGTCAGACCACAGGCCATGTAGCCCAAAACAGGAATAAGGACATTGTCAGACCACAGGCCATGTAGCCCAAAACAGGAATAAGGACATTGTCAGACCACAGGCCATGTAGCCCAAAACAGGAATAAGGACATTGTCAGACCACAGGCCATGTAGCCCAAAACAGGTATTGAGGACCTTGTCAGACTGCAGGCCATATCGCCTAGAGCAGGTCCGAGTAAGGCAAATCCTTCAGAGGTCTACATGCCACCCCATTATTCCTTTTTCAGTGATACAAGGGACTGAGAGCAAAGTTGTGCTGTAAAGTTTGCACCCTTTCAGACTGGATCCTTAGAAAAAGAAAAGAAAGAGACATTGCGAGGAAGCGTTACCTCTCGGGGTTAAATTTGACACTATTTCATCCTTTGGCTGGAATTCTCCCCACTCCTTTTTCCTTCCCGCACGTCTTTCCCTCCTGCTCTTGGCGTAGCGGTTTTGATGTGCAAATGTGCAGTGCGTGGTGGCCACTGACAGAGAGTTGGACGCGTTTGCGGATTATACGGGCTCCTTTTCTCCACGGATGAAAGCTTTTGTAATCGCTGAGCCCAGCTTGCCCGATAAGGCTCGCATACCCAGCGCGGTGGATTGTGAGAGAACTGAGCTTGGGCTAAAGAGTGCCTTCAGTGGGAGGCCTCTGATTTCTCAGCATGTACGTGTGTGCTTTAAAAGAGAATGTGCGACTCCTCGGGGCGATGCGTGCACCCATGAACAAAATACAAGTGTGTGTTGTTTAAGGTAATTTTGCTTGTGTTGCTCAGATTTTTATTATTCAAGAAGTGTGTGTGTGTGTGTGTGTGTGTGTGTGTGTGTGTGTGTGTGTGTGTGTGTGTGTGTGTGTGTGTGTGTGTGTATGTGTATTTATCAACAACTCCTTCCATATATACATATATATATATATATATATATATATATATATATCTATATATATCTATATATATATATATATATATATATATATATATATATATATATATATATATATATTTTCAAGTGTTTGTGCGTTTGCATGTAACTCTTTTACGGCCAAACCGTAGCATCTAGAGGCCCTAAATTTTATGTGCATGTACTTCAAAATCTGGGCAAGGTTTGAAGCTACCACATGTTGGCCTTGAAGGCCATTTTAAGGCCACAAAGGCCGCTATATAAGTGTGTATTGGCATGTGGGGTCAGGTATTGCTGTTGGCATTGCACATGTGGTAGTACTACATGCGAGGGAACCTCAATGGTGTGCGCTTCTGTCTACACTATCGCTGATGATTCACCAACAAGTAATGAAACCGGTCTGGCAGCTGAGGGGGCGTGTAGCATTCGGATTCTCATGCATGTGCTTCTTGTGACTGTTTTGCAGCTGTGGAGGAACTCGGGTAGAGTTTGAAACAGCAGAGAGCTTACCTTGTGTATCTTTTTATGGTTGCTATATGCAGCTTTCTTTGGCTAAAAGAGCATGGACGGAGTGTGTGTGTGTGTATATATATATACATATATATTTATTTATTTTTCAGTGAATATGTCATAATGGGCATTGTAAGTTTTGTGCAATGTAATAGTAATAGTAATAGTGAGTTTATTATTTTACGTGAGTGATATTTAAAAACAAAAACATTTTTTTCCCCCCATAACTCACAATTATTACATGTAGAAAACAGCTTAATATTGGCCGACCTCTGCTTGCCTTCACTTACTTCAGATCTAAATAACATGGATGGCTTAAGAAAGATCAATGGCTGAGCAAGGCACTTTAACTGAGGCAGAGTTAATTCACATTACAAGGAGTTCATTTCCAACGAACCTTAATACAAGAGGTGGAAATTATGCCCATCAAGCCTGTGTTATTGGTGCCAATCTATGGTTGTTTATCCATGTTCTACCCTTTTAAATGCTGAGCATCAATCAAGAAAGTAGCGTGTACCATTATGGGTTTTTTTTTTTAAGCCTTTGGTATGACTCGGCTTGGGTTCGAAACAAACACAGAGCAGACGCCCAAACCATGACACCACCGAGTCTGGTTAATTGCATTGTCTAATCATTAAACTCACTGTTCTTTCTGAATTATAACTCACCAAAACTACCAACATGAAATGAAACATCACTAATAAAAATAAAATGACCGTTTTACAGCCATTTTTCCCTGCTGTGCAGGGGTTTGGCTTTTTCTTGAGGCAATGTTTTATGGCCGGATGCCCTTCCTGACGCCAACCCTGGTCGCCTCTTACGACACACAGGGATATGGTACACCTATTCTAACCGGGGCATACACCGGGACCAGTACACTGGCACTCATTTCGACGACCTCGGAAGGATGACAGGCTGAGTCAACCCCCTGGTGTTAATTCAGCAGCCAACGGGGCTTGAACTCAGGACCCTGGGATCCCAAGCCGCCACCCTAACCACTAAGCCAACACCAGGCTTAAATGAAACATCACTCTGAGAAATATATCTTTCTGAACCACCTTTTGTGTGATTCATTTATCATTCATTCCAACAATGTATGGCTCAGTCATTGAATTGTCATTAATTATACTGGATAGATGATAACAACTTTTCCTTATTTTGTGCAATCTCGAAATGGAAGTGAAACCCACGATGAATGTTTAAAAATGCCTGCGATTGAAACTTTTTCTCTTGCTTTGACCTTGTCCTTCCATGGAAATCGTATTACCTCTGCCACCGAAGGTGAAGGATGTTGTGTGTTTTACCCCCTTTCTGTCTGTTTTTGGTTGTTTGTGTGCTGGATATGTCACAAAGTTGTGGACAGGTTCGTTGCGTGACGAGGACGAATTGATTCGATTTTGGTGAAGATCCGGATCTGGATCCGACTGCTGGAATTTTAAAGTGATTCTTCACCATTGAGAGATGGGGCTAAACCGATATGTAGCACGATATCTCAAAAAGTTGTGCACGGATTCGGACGAAACTTGGTGGACATGTTGGGCGTGTGGTAAGGATGAATTAATTCGATTTTGGTGAAGATCTGAATCTATATCTGCATACAAAAATTATTTAATTTATTCAGTGATTCTTTACCATTGAGAGATCGGGCCAAAAATGATAGAAAGAATGATATTTAGCTCTGCCACGGAAGGTGAAGGAGATCAAGTTAAGGAGGTTATTCTGTCTGTTTGTCTGTCTTGTTTATCGCCTACGGGTCACAATTATAAACCGATCTTCACGAAATTTCACCACATGGTCGAGATTGTCATTGGTTTTGAGGTCAAAAGGTCAACCAACATAGGCCAAAGGTCAAGATAGGCCAAATGTCAACAACATCGGTGAAATTTCTAAATTCCTCAATTATCATCCGATTGATTTGAAATTTGAAGAGGATTTATATTTCAAGCCACTGAATTCAAGCAGCGAATTGTTTTTGAGGTCAATATGGACCAAAAGGTCAACATAGTCCCAAGGTCAACAACTAAGGTGGTTTTTCTAAAATCCTCAATTTTCATCCGATTGACTTGAAATTTGAAGTAAAGAGGATTTATATTTCAAGCCACTGAATTCAAGCAGCTAATTATTTTTGAGGTCTACATGGACAAAAGGTCAACATAGGCCAAGTTTATAAAATTGTCAATTTTCATCCGATTGACTTGAAATTTGAAGAGGATTTATCTTTCAGTTCACTGATTTCAACCAGCCAATTATTTTTGAGGTCAACATCGGCCAAAAGGTCAACATAGTCCCAAGGTCAACAACTAAAGTGGTATTTCTAAAATCCTCAATTTTCATCCGATTGACTTGAAATTTGAAGAGGATTTATCTTTCAGTTCACTGATTTCAACCAGCCAATTATTTTTGAGGTCAACATCGGCCAAAAGGTCAACATAGTCCCAAGGTCAACAACTAAAGTGGTATTTCTAAAATCCTCAATTTTCATCCGATTGACTTGAAATTTGAAGAGGATTTATATTTCAGTTCACTGAATTCAACCAGCCAATTATTTTTGAGGTCAACATCGGCCAAAAGGTCATCACACACCAAATTTCTAAAATTGTCAATTTTGATCCGATTGACTTGAAATTTGAGGAGGATTTATAATTCAATTCACTGAATTCAACCAGCCAATTATTTTTGAGGTCAACATCAGCCAAAAGGTCAACATAGGCCGAATTTCTAAAATTGTCAATTTTCATCCGATTGATTTGAAATTTGAAGAGGAGTTGCATATTTGGTCATTGAATTCAACCACCAATGATTTTTGAGGTCAAATTTGTTTTATGGCTTTTGCAGTATCGTGCTCTGCACGACATCTTCTTCCTGTTTGTCTGTTTGTTTGTTTGTGTGCAGGATATCTGAAAAAGTTGTTGACAAATCCTGATGAAATTTTGTGGACAGGTTGGGTGTGTGACAAAGACGAACTGATTAGATTTTGGTGAAGACCCGGATTCGGATCCGGCTACTAGAATTTTTTTAGTGATTCACATTTGAGAGATAGGGCCAAAAATGATATCTAGCACGATATCTCAAAGAGTTGCAGACGCATTTGGATGAAACTTGGTGGACCTGTTGGATGTGTAACAAGGAAGTATTGATTCAATTTTGGTGAAGATCCGAATCCAGATCTGGATCCAATAATTATGTCATGTCAAAGTGATTCTTCACCATTGATAGGGCCAAAAATGATATCGCACTGTACAGCATGATATTTCAAAAATGTATTGGGCCCGATATGTTCTCGTGGATCAGACATTATGTGGCGGAGGTATGTGCTCTACCGAGTGCCCTTCTAGTTCCTGATTTAATAGCCAAAACCCCTCTTCCTGTCAAGTTTATACATATGTGTAGTCTAGGCTCGGCCACATAAAACCCTCGAGTATCTTTTGCACCAGGCCATTTTATCCTTTTGGGTATTGTCTGGACTAGCCAGTAATATGCTGTCCTCACAACACGCCTCCCCCCCCCCCACCGTGGTCCCTCCACCTCCTCCAGTCCAGGTTAGTGTGAGGATTAGAGGTATTAAAAGTTCGTATAATCTATATACATATAGGGATTGTGTCTGTCTGTGTCATTTTCCATTTCCTCTCTTCTCTCTCACCCAATCTTACATAAGCACCAAACTCCATTGACATGATTACAATTACCAACATCTTTCAATTCTCCTCACAACATCTAAATTTACTTGCGAGTCCTCCAATTGTTCCGTTCTTCCTCAGTGGAAGTAAACTTTTTCTCAAAGTATTTGCCATGCTGAATGACGTCACAGCATTCCGGTGGGTGTTGCTTCTTGAGACACTCCTCTTATGTGATTGTTCTTTTATGACCCTTCCGTCCTATCATCCTTGACTGCTGTCAGAAAGTACAGAATATACCTGGACTATCATTTGTGCTAGCCAAGACTACCTCCGGATATATAAACTAGTCAGGGAAACGGGTTCTGCCTGTAACACCACAATTATGGCCATAAAGTGAATTTTATTTGGTAACACAATCCATGTTGCGAAAATGACAAACAATAACCACTTTTGTTATTTGTGATGATGCGACGATGTATATGTGCCTTTTTGTAAAATAAACCGCACTTAAAAGTAACAAATGTCGACAACAATCTGTATATACAATCTCTGCAAGTCGGTCCATCGGTCTGTCCGTTCAGAGAGGGGCTTCCCAGTTCACGGAGGGGCTTTCCCCATTCAGAGAGGGGCTTTAAAATCAGATCGCCTAACATCATCACTCTAATTTGATATCTGATTTCATTTTTCTTGGTCGCTAAGATGGTTTAAGATTCAGTTGCAAAAACCGGGAAGACAATTGGACGAAAATTTGCGTTTTCAAAAAAAAAATGCATTTAAATTGAAATTAAGGCCTGGAATATAAAGTCCATTCAGACTCCCTCACGGCTTTACCTCAACTATAATTCACCGTCGATTTCATTTCTTGGAGTCACTAAGATGGTCTAAGAGTCAGTTTCAGGAAAAGGTGAGAAATTCGGACTAATATTGGTGTTTATAGGCAAAAATTGATTTCCGATCATCAATTTGGATTCAGACCAGGTCACTCTACCCTGGACATGCTGCTTCTGCTCTCCCAACAATGGATGGAGGTCCTCAATGCCAAACATGAAATCAGAGCCATATCCCGAGACATATCGCGAGCTTTTGACACAGTCTGGCACCCTGCCCTACTCACCAAACTCTATTCCCATGGTATTCAAGGCCATCTCCACTCATGGCTCGCAGACTTCCTCTCCTGTCACAGTCAACGTGTGGCCCTAAATGGAGTTCTTTTATCCACTCTTCCTGTCCAGGCTGGAGTTCCTCAAGGTATCGTTCTGGGCCCTGTTCTTTTTCTGGGTTGAATCAATGATCTCTCCGACTCTCTGGAAAATTCTCTTTATCTCTTTGCTGATGACTCCACCCTCTGCCGCACCATCTGTCATCCCTCAGACCGGCAAGCAGCAGTCTCTTCATTCTCTGCAGATCTGGATAAAATCACAAGCTGGTCCAACACGTGGACATGTCTTTTAATCCTGACAAAGCTCACACTCTCATTATGTCTCTCCGAAAGGACCGCCTGGAACCCCCCCCCCCCATCTACTTTCTCAACAATCCTCTTGAAGAAGTCCTTCCATTCAAGCTTCTGGGTCTCACTATCTGCCATGATCTTTCCTGGGAAAGTCACACTTCCAACCTGGCCTCCAAAGCCAGTCACTGACTGGGCATCCTCCGTCGTGCAAAATCCTTCCTCGGCCCACCTGAGCTCCTGACCTCATCCAAAGCTTTCGTCTGCAGCGTGATGGAATACTGCTCTCAACTCTGGGCTGGTGCTCCTGCCTCACCTTTCTCAGCTTCACTCTGTGGAAACCAAGGCATTTAGGATCATTGGCATCTCCCGTGATGAGGCTGAGTCTTTGGGCCTCTCACTCTCTCACCGCAGGCAGGTCGATGGTCTTTCTGTCTTCTACCATCTCCTCTCCAGCCTTACATGTCCCCCCCCCCCCAATATTTCCGCAGGGTGCTCCAGGTCCGCCAGCAACCCCTTTTCTGGTAAAACTATCAAAATCGTGAATCACTGCTCACCTTCACTCTTTCATTCCTATTTTTTGTCCTGCCTCTAGAACAAACTCCCACATTCTCTTCAATCCCACTTTTCCCTCCAGGTCTCCAGGTCTCCCCCATCCAAAACCATGATCTTTTCTACCCCTGTTAATCAACCCCAAACCAAACCCACCACCTAAAAATTCTCTGCTTTCCTTCCTGCAAGTCCCTGTCGTGTCCATCTTGCTTACCCTGTGTACCCCACCCCATCCCTCTCCCTTCCACATATGTCATAATGCCTCTGTTCCCCACTGTTTTCTGCTTCTCTCTCCCATCCCCCTTGTCTCCTGCTCCCTTTATTATATGTTCTATGTGTTAGCTCTTATACCAGCCTCGACAATGTATACAAAAGAAAAAAATGCATTCTAATAGCCATTTTGAATGTATCTCGTCGGACGCGATGTTGGGAGGTGGAGGAGCGAGGAGAGAGGGGAGGAGAGGAGGGAAGTGTCGTAGAATAGCAAATGGGGAGTTGAAGAGCAAGGGGGTGGAAGAGCGAGGGGGAGTAGAAGAATGAGTTGGAGTAGAAGAGCGGAGGTCAGGTTCCCTGCTCGGGAATTAGTTGAAATAGTATTCTTGAATGTTTCTGGTTGGATGTGATGCAGGGAGGAAGGGGGTAGAGGATAGAGAGGAGGAGGAGAGAGAGGGGGAGGACAGAGAGGGGGAGGAAAGAAAAGAGAGGGGGAGGAGAGGGGTGAGAGGGAGTAGAAGAATGAGAGTAGGGTTAAGGAAAACTGAAGTTAGGGACCAAACTGTGGCTAATATTTTTTTCTTGTTCCCAGGGTGTGTATAAAGAGTTTAGTTAAGACAAGTCACAACTCTTTTCCAATTATTTAATTAAACAATACTTCAAATAAAAAAACTGAGATGTTGAATTGAGAATTGAGATGTTGAAGTCACATTTTCCATGACGTGGAATTACACATTACAAACTGTATTTGACATGTTCATGGACATGTATTCACATAATATTTGAACAAAATTATATTGTATAGATGACATCATTTCTCATGATTACATGATGAATTGGCAGAACCAAATTTGTAAAACTCTACGTGCAGCATCGAACTAAAGATGTCCAAATGTCATACATGTCTATGCCCGTGGGTTTCCCACAGATGCCCCACTAGTCTATCCTATAAGAGAGATGTTTATCTGTCTGTCTGTCTGTCTGTCTGTCTGTCACCATTTTTCTCAGAGGTGGCCAAACAGACATTCGTCAAACTCTCAGAGGTTCACAGGTGAGTGCAGGGGAGTGTTTTGGGGATAAATAAATAAATAAAAAACACAAACAAATTGATTTCTTCAAATTGCCAACAGGATTATAATGGGGCATCTCCGGGTACCCCTGCCAGTAAGTACTAAAAACAACAAATGTTAAGCACTTATTTCAGTTTGATCCAAAAATGTAAGACTCGAAGATGAATTTTGGAAAAGTTTCAGAATTCGTTACCTTCATGCGAGTTCATCCTTGTTTGTGTGAGGGCCACGAATCAGATGAACAGGTATCGTCTTGCCGAGCTTATCCGAATGTACTTATGAGAAAGCGACACGCATGGTTAAGCTTCGAAGCACATGCACAGATTCCATAAACAGCTTTGCTTGGCTTGCTCTTCACTCAGACAGGAAGTCCAGGTGAGGGTGATGAATAACAAGCTCTATTATGAGCCGACAGCCACCTTTGGAAAATGAAAAAGTTTGTTTTTCATGAACAGCGGTCATGAAAAACAACGTTCACTCGATGCGGTTACACCTAATTAAATATAACTCCCTGAATAAAAGAAGTCTTTATCAGTGTTTTACAAGGAGAGAAAAGAAGGTAAAACATTTTTTCCAACAAATATTTGAAATAAAATGAATGACAAATTTATTTTGATAAATATCTGCCGCATTTTTCAAACTTATATGGGATTTGAATACAGCTTTGAGGGGGGATGGGGGGGGGGTCGGGGAGTGGTTGGTGTAAGGGTGGGGGGTCGGTTATGTTATCATGTACCTCATTCCACGTTTCTGTCTTTACATCAATTTTCCAGGTGAGAGAAAGCGTTGACAGGGTACGGACAAGTAGGGATTTCGGTGGAGTGGGAATTGGAAGGGATGGGCATATAGAGTTGACGAAGGTGACGGGAGGGTGAGGAATAGGAGCAGGAGGGGGGGGGATGATGCGAACCGTGAGAAATGTTCCTGCACAAGGCCGGCAGAGAGAAGGGCAGCGGTGAAGAAAATCCATTCATGCTAAATTGGAGAGGACGGGACGGTTTCTTTTCTCCCTGCACTCGCCGATGCACCACTTGCTCGGGACCACTAAGCACCCGGCTTGTTCCAGGCCGAAACTCAGAAGATTTTCAATCGACGCCGCTCATATTTTCCATGCAGATGACGGACCACCATGAAAAGATCATTTTCTAATTGAGATTTGTTATTGAACCCCTTGTTGAGCAGCACATCAGACTTTTCAATTATATTATTATTTTTATTTTTTTTAAACCACAATTACTGATGTGATGAAATCACGAAGCCTTCATTTTCTTCTATCGACTGCCCATCATTGATCATCTCCTTCAATCGCTCAATATATCCAACACTACAATGCTGTACTGAAATGCGTTTCCTCCTTCTTATTGATCCTTTCATTATTCCCATTAAGTTATCCTTTTTCATGAAATTCGATATCCGTTACAAATGTCGCCCATAAATAAATGCCTCCTATTTTATTCCATGATTGTATTTGTCTCCGCACAAGCGTGCACACATACCGTGGAACATGAACTAATCTTTTCGTATTGGGGAACATGCATGACACTTTAACATGCTAGGCCGCAGTTTTGTACCTCTGATTTTGCAGAAAGGAAGCCATTCTTTTGGGGTAACCCTCATGATTTACATATCAATACCGAACAGTTTAACTTGTTTCCAGACACAATGAAAACCCAACTTTAAATGAATGAATATTTTTCCTTTTCTTTTCTAACATTGTCAATCTACTTTCTGTACAGCATACAGTACATGGACTTTGCGTCCCACACGAGATGAAAATGCTTCATCAGTTCAACAACTGAAATCTCGCTTCTCATGTTGAGATAATGTTGAGAATTAGACTAAACCAGTGGTAAAAGCATGAAAACCTTGCAAAGCAAAGACTTTCCTTTGACCCAAACTCTGAATCCCCTCGAACGTTGACACAGACTCCTCCATCTAGTCTACAAACGCAATACCTGACATTAACTTTACACACGTTTTAGCCACTTCCAATCGATACTTAAATCATCCTTCCAACGAGTATTAAGGACGTATATATGGTGGAACCTCTGACCTCTTTCAACTCACTCCCCTCCCACTCCTTCTCCCAATATGTTCTGTACATTTCCCTTCTCTCCTCTCAACTTCCTGATCCTATCTCCTCCCACCCTCCTTACCCTCTTACATCCCCCCTCCCTAACCCCCATACTCCTCACCTTTTCCCCTTGTGTGTTGACTAAACTTCCCTTCATTTCTCACTTTTCTCTTTTTTTTTTCTTCTCATTTTACCCCTTTCCCCCACCCTTGCAAATGTGATCAGTGGATGTCCTCTATGTTCTATGTTCATGTGGCCTGTTGAGCTCATCCTTCTTCTTTCAAAGACCCTTTGACGCTTCCAACAGAAATCATTAATCACAATTATCTAAATAAAAAACAAAACTTTTCATGCCTTTGTCATTAGGAAAAAGAGAACAAGAAGACATATATCTACATATTTATATATATATATATATATATATATATATATATATATATATATATATATATATGTGACCGGGCGTAGTGGCGGGCGCCTGTAATCCGGCTACTCGGAGGCTTGGGTTGGAGGATCGCTTGAGGACGGGAGCTCTGTGCTGGGCCGCGCTATGAGAGGGTGTAGGACAGCTTGGAATCATGGCGAAACCCAATCCTTATCCCTGTGTCGTAAAAGGCGACCAGGGTTGCGTCAGGAAGGGCATCCGGGGTAAAAACCTATGCCAAATCAGTATGCGGATCATAATGGATGATCCGCTGTGGCGACCCCTAACGGGAGCAGCCGAAAGACGACAACATATATATATATATATATATATATATATATATATATATATATATATATATATATATATATATATATATATATATATATATATATATATATATATATATATACATATATACACACACACACACACACGTATATGTACATATACATATACATATACGTGTGTGTGTGTATATATGTATATATATAACTAGACATGACTCATTGGTGTAATGGTTAGAGTGTCTGCTTGCAATTTGAGAGGTTGGTGATTTGAACCCTGGCTTGAACCCTGACCTAGTCATACCAAATACTGTACTTTGAAAAATATAAATGTCAGTGCTGCTTTCTTGCTTGATGCTCAGCAATTAATAAGGATAGAGTATGAACAAATAACTGCAGGTTGGCAACCATTGCAGTGTGACCATTCCTTGGCTTTTTTCACAAGATCTTGGCTATTGGTTGTTCACCTTGGCGTCTTGGTTTTCTATAGGTTTTCTTGGCGTATAGGTTTTCTATTATCATCTCTTTTCCGAAGCCTTGTGAATTCTTGTCTTTTTCCATTGGCTCACCTTGGCATTTCTGAAAATAAGGAGTGGTCACACTGAACCATTGCGCAAGCCTTATGATCCTAATGGTAACCTCCTGTGCTGAAGTTCTTTGGAAGGGAACTCCTATTGTATGTTACGATTACACTAACTATTACCGATTTTTGTTTCACATTTCTATTAACTTTTATGGGAATACCTATGCAGTAAAATCATGAAATGATCGAGTCATCTCATAGTTTTATTAATAAGTGCTAAGATAGTCCGACGTATGTCACGAGGCCACGTCGGTTCGTTGGCTGAACATCTTGGCATGTTGAAGAAGCCATCTCTGCTTTTGTTCCTTCTTCCTTAATGAATGCCATCATGTATTAGCACCCCTTCAGGAGTAAGTCTCTAAAGAGAGATTTCACCATCTCTTCCACATAATCCTTTAAACACACCGGACTGAATCCCACAATGATGCGACGGTACCGACAATCCGTCACTTTGCTCAAGTCGGCCGTAGTAACCGGTTTGGTATAAAAGGGAGTTGTTGAGGGAGAGGTTTTGCTAAGGCAAGTTTGTTCTTGCAGTTCCTTCCTTACCCCTCCCCCCTGTCACCCTCTGTACCCTTCAGGTTGTGCCACAATTGACAGTGTTTGCTCAATTAAAGAAAGCATGCAGCACTTTTCACCCATTGTTAACTTTGCCACCATTGCAGTTTCATTGAAAGTGGGAGTTTTTACAAATGACATCCTTTTAAGAAAATAGGGTTTGCTTTGTAGTGATTTTGGAGAATGGTGGGGAGTGAGGGGTGTCAGGGGTTGGGGGTGAGAGTGGATGGGGGGGGGGTGGGGAAGGCGGATGGGAAAATTGTAATTGATGCTTTCAAAACATGGTGGAAGGTTAAAAATACTGACATTCGAAAACTGTAAAGAAGGGACCAGCTTTTTGATATGGTTGGAGTAGTAATATACATGGGTAGCACAACACCTTGACCGACAATACGGATAACCTGGAATGCAAGGACGATTTAATAATTTAATTTCAATTTCATGTCTCTCTGTTAATGTTGTCACGTTTGTGATTTTGAATCAATATTGGTCTTAATTGCTGCCAAGCAAAGCGTCAGTAAACGAGTTTCCCGACCACACGACCCAATGCGAACAGCACGATGGACCGTATTTGCATAAGCCTGTAATCCATGGTTTTGCCAGGCCTCTGATACGTAATGTGTTCGCACATCTTTGCTTGAAACGGCACCGGGGCCCCATGGGCCGAGCAGATCTGGGTCAAGACTGCACTAAGCAGTGCTGATCGATCCACCTAATGAACAACAGCAGGCCAGGAGGCTGTCGGCAATCTCCCAGTTTGGCTCTAATGTCCTTGCCATTGTAAAACATGCCCTCCCTTTATATAAACGCCCTGCAGTGGGGACGACTGATGTCCTCACACTCTTGGCTGATTATGACTGCAGCTCTAGCTGCCCTCTTTATGCAATGAATCAACACGGAGTTTTTTTGTATTTTGACATGATTCAATTTGACATTGGGGACTGTTGGTTTGGATTGAGCGAGGCATGATTTTAAATTTATTTATTTATTTATTCGAATAGGAATATGAGGTCTGGTGGAGAGGAGCCTGTTACAACTGAACTTCCCCTCCTAAGCTTAGGTTGAAACTGTGAGGCCGATTCGTTTTCCAGAAAGCTGTTTCAGTGGTACGGTTCAATAATTACCCACTTTGGCCTACTAACCCCTGCAGGCCTCTGCTGTGTCTAGTCGAGTGGAAAAAAGGCTAAACGTTGTGGGTTTTCGCCTTTCTCCTCTGTGTGTTTGCCCCGTTTTTAAAATAATTCTGTCGCCGGTAATGCCGAGTAATCCGTCCTGAATGGGCCAGTCGCACTTCCGGGCCTTTCCATGATGTAAGAGATGTAAGACCCACTGACCAAACCTCAACCAAAAATGTGTATGGTATCCAATCCGAATGTGAATGACAAAACCAACTCCCGTCCATCTGTGTGCTGAAACATCTCTGAGTTGAGCTGTGCATGGAGCTGAAGAACAATTCCAGGAGGGGAATGCAATCACCTACTGAGAAAGTCAGAGCAGAGGGGATGCAAGGGTGGAGGGATTCAGAATAGTTTCTGGTGCATTCTCGGTATCTTGGCCTATACGTACCCATACAGCTTTTGTGTTCACTGCAGCTTGCCTCATCTCAATAGGCCATTGTGTGCTCACCGCACCCTTTGTGTTTTGCTTTAGGCTTTTAAAATTCTTTGCCCCGGATGGCAGAAGGCGTGCTAGGCATGGCCTTCGAGTATACATGGTAGAACGCCAGCTCAACCTCGCTTTTCTGGAACAGACGCATGTGTGTCGTGGTGGTTTAATGGGAAAAGTAGTTCAGAGATCGGTTGATTTGAAAATTTATACATATACGATGAATCTACATTGTGGAATAAAACGTCAAAAATGATGGTAAATCGTTGGCTCGGCCATATTTTGGTGCTGTAGTTAGCATTGACTCCAAGACATATACCTGCGGTATTGTCACTTTGTGTCAAAACCAGCAGGGTCACCTGTACTGAGAAGGTCAAATAGTAGGTAGCAGACCAACAGAGTATCTTCATCAACACATGTTGGCAAGTATGGCGAACATGTCAACATGCTCCAGCATGACATGTGACTTTCTAAAAAAAAATGGCCATAAATCTTGGACGGCTCTCAAATTACTGACGATTGGAGTGGTCATGATAAGGAGACAGCGGAGGGTGCTAAATATATACATATATATTTGTATTCGACTCAGATCCCATTGGACACTGGATCCATCCATGTTTAACATGTGCGGCCTTATATTATACAGGTAAACAATAACTGATAATCCCAAAATATGATTTCAAATACATTAAATGGTACTTAGTTGCATGTGCTGCTTTGAAGCAAGGTGAAAACAGGGAAATTTATTAATAATTATAAATTTTTGCATGCTCTGCCCAAGTGGTAAACAATATTAATTAGTGGAGTTGGATTCTTGATAAAACCTAAGTTGGTTTGATTGAGTAAATGGTATGTCACATCAGACAAGGTGGTGTAATGGTTAAAGCGTTCGCTCTGAGTCTGGGAGGTTGGTAGTTCAAGCCCTGGCTGAGTTATACCAAAGACTTTAGAAAATGGTATGTGCTGCTTCCTTGCTTGACGCTCAACATTTAAATGGATAGAGAATGGACAAACAATGCTGGGAAGGCAATGGCAAACCACCCATTATCACCTTTTCCAAGAAACTGCTTTGACAGCACCAATGCTTTGTAGTTTGCAGCTTTAAAGATATGGCCGTGCATAATGGACAGACATATACATATATATCATGATAGTGAGACATGTGAGAGATGTGGGTGGGTCTTTCTTTAATATATATATATATATATATATATATATGTATATGTATATATATATATATATATATATATATATATATATATATATATATATATATATATATATATATATATATATATATATATATAGACTGCTTTTGACATTTGCACATGGTACATGCTTGGGAGCCTCATTGGTATGCATTGCTGTCTGCACTGTCGCTGATGATTCACCAATTAGCGATGAAAGCGGTCCGACAGCTGAGGGGGTGTGTAGCATTGGGATTATCATGTGTGTACTATTTGTGAATGTCTTTACAACTGTGGAGGAACTCTGGGAAGGGTTCGAAACAGCATCGCATTTACCTTATGTCAGTATTCTTGGGTTGCTTTATGCAGCTTCTTCAGTGAGAAGAGCTTGGGAGGAGTCGATTTATTTGCATAATCCTAGCCACCTGGGTTTAATTGATTAGGTGAAAGCTGATTGGTTATTTCCTCCATTCACAGTTGTGAGATGTGGGTGGGTTTTTCTTTTTCATATATATATATATATATATATATATATATATATATATATATATATATATATATATATGTAGATATAGATTATATAACATGTATTGCACATAAGAGGAATCATTGAGTGGGCTTTGCTCCACATTATCAGCATCTTTTAAAAGAAGCAATCAGGAAAATGGACATGGATAAGTCGAAATGGAAAAACCAAGAATGTTTCATTTTTGTCGACATTTATCTCGCAACAGATGTGATGGTGTTAAACTATTTCGATACCGACAGTGACCTTCCACTGGTGAAGAGTAAACTTGGTATTCAAACAAAAACCCTACATGGAGCATGAAGAATGGGAAACTCGAGCAATACATCGACACATGATCTAAAATATAACATGAAAAACGAAATTCCAAACTGAGCTGAACAACCGATTGCGGCATCTGGAATAAATAAAAAAGATGAACGATAGAATTAAGCATCAACTTCCGAAATGATAAAAGCTGTAACCTCATCAATAGCAAACAAGTGAAAAGTCTTACAAGAGAATCCAATCAAAAATAAACAAAAACCCAATGAAGAACACAAGAGGATTGAAGTAAAGTAGCACAGTTATACAAAACGTTGAAAATGTAAACTGAACAGCATTCCAAGGAAGATGATTAGGGAAGATAAAATACATTCCAACGTGACACAAATTTGCAAAATATTAGAGAATAACAGAAACTGAAAAAGCCAACGAGCGGAATTCAACGACAGGATGCGCTGAGATTTTTGGTCAAGAAGAAGGAAATATGGAAGCAAACTGAGTTTGCCGAAGGATTCGATGAACAACTTTCACACGAAGAAAATTCAATTCACTGCATTTCAAGTCCTCCCAAAAAAATAAATAAATAATGAAGTCATCCAATTCGGTGACCACCATTGAGATCCAGTTTGCTTTCAAAATGCATGGAAAGAGTGGAAAGGCACCTGGAGAGGATGAAATTGTTTGAAATGCAATCAAAGATGGTAGTGAACTTCTTTCTCCATGGTAAATTGGTAAAAAAAAAAAAAAAAAACATTCACAACACGCCTGGAATGTTGGAAAATGAAAATTCCCCCTTAACGTGGAGAAACTCAGAGCTGCGACTCCTTCACAAAAAGGATATAAGGTTGACCTGAAGAACTGACATTCAATTGGCCTGCTCTTCCATATTTCTTATTTCGTACGCAGCACAAGCCTGCAGGTAACATCATTGAGTGTGTTGTAACAGCTGTGCCGCTGATACAGTGCCCCTGTAGGTTAGGGCAGGAATTTGGAATTTGTTTATGGTGCCAGTGGTAGCTTGCCTACTCTTCGCGAAGTTCACCATCGGGATCTTAGAACTCCCATTCCGCCAGTAGATGTAGGGAAGTCAATCCGAGGGAAAGCACTGGTATTGATGAATCACCTTGCCTATGAAATGTTGGGGTGACAGTTTATAGCAGGGTCGGGATTCAAACCCAAACTCGACAGCTTCGAATCTGTGTGCATACCTCTAGGTCATCCTGTCAGCCCTTCTTCACCACTTAAATTGACTCTTCATAAGTTGTCAATAATCGACTCATGATAGTTATCAAAAATCATCCCCGTGATTTCACTCGACGAGAACCAATCATTGGAGCAAATGAGATTCGTAGGTAAATGTTCAACAATCGATTGTGTTCAAACAATCAGCTTTTGGAAAAAAAAAATCAAGATTATCAAATATATTGTGATTGTGCTTAGCTTTTATTGATGATGAAAAAAACGTTCAACATTTTGGAAACAAATGCTATCGTACAAGCTTTACTTCACGCTTGAACGTAAACTCCAGATGTATCGACGCATGAAGCAGAGCTTATCAAGGTGGAACAGTGACCGACCTTGAAAGTGCACCAAAGCAGTGGTAATATCACGATCGAAAGAGACGTCAGACGAGACGACACGATCTCGCTGAAATTGTTCACTGCATGCCCAGAAGGGATGTTCCAACAGTTGTGTGGGATAATAAAGGAATAACTGTCGGAGGAGAAAGACTAAACCACCGACGCTATTGTCGGATGAGGTTTTAATTTCAAATAATTCAGAAGAGCTGAAAATTGTGCTGGAGGAACTAAATTTGGTCAGGCAGAAGATTGGACTGTTATTGAACATGATGAAGTTTTTTTTTTTTAAATGTATATGTATATGTATAATGTTCAACCTCCATCCAAAAATGCAAGAAATTCAAGTCAATAGCAAAATTGAAGACACCAGTGATCACATTTACCTTGGCCAATTCATACAACTGAAATGGATATACAGTAGATCACTTTAAAGGAGTGAAGAGATCTACCTAAAGCATGTATTTGGAAAAGTCATGAAAAGGAAACTACCTTTAGTGTGAAAAAGAAAGTTTGTAATCAATCCATCATATCAGCGGTGACTTATGGCAGATATGTGTTCCTTGCAAAATAGATGAAACAACAATTGATCACCAGAGAAGGAGCCAAAGAAAGGTGCTGTATCATTATAAGAAAAGGAGATATGAAGAGAAGCCAATGGATCAGACACGTAGCCAAGTCAGGTCACGTATGGGAGCATGTACAAGAGCAGCACGTCGCTGCGTCCACTTTCCGCCGGTACTCCAGGGGCCTACGTCTGGCCATCCCCCAGGCAGATGCCTGGCCCATCCCCATCTCCTTGAGATGCCGATCAACCTGTTGCAACCACGTGGAACGTGGTCGGCCCATTGGCCTCCTCCACTCACGAGGCTCCTTCGCTGAGAGAATCTGGTGAGCAGGATCAGCGTCAGGAAGAATGGACAACCAATAGATGACAAGAATTACAAACGACCAGGAAGTAACAGAGTAAGACCAAACATTTGATGGAGAGATGGAATTGACGCTTTCGCTGGAGTACAGTGGCCCACAATTGCATAGAACAAAAAAGTATGGACCTTGTTGAGGGAAGCCTTCATCCTGCAGTGGACTGAAATAGACGAGTCATGTCAATTCACCGTGGATTAATAAAAAACAAATCGTGAATGATCACATAAACTCGGATAATGTACGTTAACAAAACGAACATTATCCTCTCATAAGTTATTCGAACATTGTGGTTCCCAACTGTGATTCTGATGTTGCGTTTTAACGTCAGCTACCTAGACGACTTGGGTTGACAGGATGGCGTAGAGGTATGCACACTGGCCTCGAAGCTGTCTGGCATGGGTTTGAATCCCTGCGTTCGAATGCTTCGGTGAAACCGCAGAATGCTTTGGTAACACAGAGTACGGTACATCTGTCCGTCAATCACATACTACTTCAGCAAAGTGGGGAAGGGGGAAAGAATTTGAGAAATATACATTTGACAAAGGGAAGCGAAATGCATTGTGTTTGGGGAAGAAAATCAAGAATTTGGGAGAGGGAAAGGAGAGAAGGATGTCAGGATGATGGTCGGCCACACAGGGAGGAAGCCAACACATCCGCAATTTTGCACACGTAATAGGTAGATGTTGCTTTGAGGAACTGGACGAAAATTGATGGAATTTTTCACATATCTGTTTACGCAGGAGGTGGAAGCGTAGGTGATAAAGAAGTGTTGAGGTGATGGGAGTTAAAGAGATTGTTTCTTTCAAACTGTAGTAATGCTGCCATTCTGTGCAGGAAGGCATGCAGCGCTGGCAGGGTTTTTTGGCGGGTGCCCTGTGCCGCATTCCTTAATGCTCGGCTTGTTCTGCTCATCTCACACCGGCGTGTTTGGGATGCTCCTGTGGCAGGGGCGGGTTTGAGGGGCGGCAGAAATCGCACTGTTTGGAACCTCAGTGACAGGCCTTTGTGCATTGGCTTTTCATCCAGCTGTAAAAGAAGCAGGAAAGTGGAGAGGGGTTGGGAGGGGGGGAGAAAGGGAGAGAATTTTTTTATTGTCAAGAGAGGAAAACATGAATTGAATTTGTGCATGCTCGTATTATAGATGACCACTCTAAAGATCAGTGTCAAATGTGATGCATACGTACATGCCACTGAAATCCATGCAGTATCAATATTCGGCTCAATATGATATCTCATCCAGTACTTTACTATGTTTCAGAGGCCAGACATCTCTTTGGCAGATATATACAGTATATAGCCATTTATAAGCTCGTCAGCATTTCCCACCAAATGGTCCAATAGCAACAACATGGCACCAGTGCAGGAAACTCCAAACTCTACAACCATTCAACCGCCAGACCAGTTTCATCACAAGTTTGTGAACCTTCATTGATGGGGTACAATAAAGCCCGCAATGTCAAAGTTGCAAGCATCGTACCAGCGGAAGCAAGACGGACCAATTTTTTTTTCATCTAAAAGCCTGAATTCTTAAAATTTTTTGAACACATCATGTGGGAGGATGGAGTAAAAAGTGTGAAAGCCCTGCGAGTGTCATGTCGGATGTTGCATAGGCCGTTGAATCAGATGTCTAAAGCCTGAGGGTTTTTGGTTCGTGGGCGCCAGCAGTGACCACTATTTTTGTTGTTGGTTCGCGGGCGCCAGCAGTGACCACTATTTTTGTTGTTGGTTCGCGGGCGCCAGCAGTGACCACTATTTTTGTTGTTGGTTCGCGGGCGCCAGCAGTGACCACTATTTTTGTTGTTGGTTCGCGGGCACCAGCAGTGACCACTATTTTTGTTGTTGGTTCGCGGGCGCCAGCAGTGACCACTATTTTTGTTGTTGGTTCGCGGGCGCCAGCAGTGACCACTATTTTTGTTGTTGGTTCGCGGGCACTAGCAGTGACCACTATTTTTGTTGTTGGTTCGCGGGCGCCAGCAGTGACCACTATTTTTGTTGTTGGTTCGCAGGCGCCAGCAGTGACCACTATTTTTGTTGTGTCCATCTGTCTGTGACTCTCTCCAGAGCATAGCTCCGTGACGTTTGATGCGATCTTGATGAAACTTGGACACAAGCTCGATATCATGGTCTAGTTGTGTCTTTTTGTATGAGGGGCGTCCCACGCCCCTTGTGGGCGATGCCCACTTGAACTTTTTATTATTTATTTTTTCTCGATTTTTTTTTTCTCGCAATTTCATTTCTTAGAAGCTGTGCGTAACATCCATAAGTACAACATACAAAAAATCCGATTTGATTTGGTCAATTTTGACGGAAGAGATAAGTTTTTTACGGTAGAGCTTCCTCAAAAGTTTCCACAAACTCAATTGTGCCTATCGTGGCATTGTTCAATAATGCCCACGAACCATCGTCGCCTCCCGGCTTGTTAAATTATTATTTTTTTTCTACATCAGATACTCATTTCACTGTTTTGACAGGATATTTCAGAACTACCATCCTTCAATCGAGCCGTCCTTTGGAAAAGAACGTTTGTTTTTTTTTAGTTATTAGAAGTTAACAACTCACTCGAATGCCCGCACGTTAGACAGTCACATAACACGACATCGTCGAAAATATTCTGAAAAAATGCTTGGGGATGAAAGAGGCATCTTGATGATGGCCGGGTACTCGGAATGCAAACAAGAGAGCGGAAGGGACAACGAGAGCAAATCTCTGCACAGGTTTTGGAGAAGCTGTGATGGAGCACCCAGAAATGTCTGTTGCCTGCGTTATCACTCATGATGAAACATGGGTTCACTTTTTCGATAACAGGACATGATGATTAATTATGCCCCCAAGCACCTTGATTTCCTTCCTTAATGTAAAATCAAGTCAGAGCTTATCTGGAAAGGTTATGGCCTTCATAATTTTAGGTCCGGAGGAATGGTTTTGAGAGACCCTTTATAGCAAGGAGGTAAAATACTTGGGGCCTATTCCTTTCGATGGAGAATTTTTATTTATTTATTGACAGGATTGAGGCTCGTGGAAGAGGGAGGTGACAGTGGGTTAAAGGCAATGACTTGGTAGTGGGACGACAGTTGGACACAATGAGCAAGGAAGGACAGAGTGCAGAGGGGAGGAAACACAGCCACCTGTAAGTAAGAAGGTTGCGCTCGGCACGGTTAATGGGAGTAAAAAAAAAAGATTGTAGGTAAGGTGCGTGGTGATATGAGATGGTGGTGCGCTGTTTACTTGAACCCCTGGAGGGAAGAGTGGGATAGAACAGCTTCAGGAAGGGAGTTACACAGATGGGATAAATGAAGAACAACAGAGTTGAGGTGTGCAGTCAGCCTGAATTTTGGAATTTTAATCAGGTGGAGCCATGGAGGAAACTGGAAAGAATGTGTGCAGCTTGGAATTGCTGGGGAAGGTCAGAGGGGCTGAGAGAACAGAGGAAGCTTGTCACAAAACCCTAGGTTCCCAATTAAGAACTTTGCATTTTGTGACATTTGGGGCCAAGTCTGGGATCTATCTTCCCACCAGCAGTGTTAATTGCTGTATGAACTCTACCTGAAGAGGGTTGCATTGTGTTTATGTTTGGAATAAACTCAAGTTTGGACTCAGCCCAACTGCTGCTTGTGTGTAATTCAGTCAAAGAACCTTGAGTTTTGTGATAGAGCTCGACCAGAGGAGAGGTGGTTAAAAAATAAAACAAAGATAACCGAGCTGTCTGCAACGTGAGAGCAAAATCAACCCTGTGTTTCATCCTCACCATGGGATATTCCAATAATGTTGAGACCTTTAGATTATACAGCATCCAGGAGAGACAGATGTGATGCTGGGATGCCAGCCCATAGCGGAGAGCGGTACTCTATTGACCAACGGGCAAAGGTGTTGTCGACTGTGAGTAGCTCTGATTTTTCTAGAAAAGACTTGGAACGATGGAGGATGTCCACTCTTTGACTGGCTTTGGAGGACAGCTTTGCTCTATCGTCTGCCCAGGGAGGTCTTGGCTGCTGGTAAGGCGTAGATGCTCAAGAGACTGAACCTCTTATTGTGGCTGATGGTCATGGAAATATATAGGTGGGTTCATTTGATGATCCTTCCGGAGCGACGAGGTGAGACGCTATAGATTTTTCCAGGATAGAAGAACCTGTTCCATTTATCAGAGCAGCATTTAATAAATTCAGAGTGGCAGATGTTGATGCCGTCTACCTGTCAGTGGGATGGTGTACTGCGTGACACAATGTTGAGTCATCGACAAAATATGGAGTTATCTGTTGAAGGAATATCTGTGGAAAGCTCGGCCCAGCAATTTTCCTTCTCTTGGATAATATTATAATCCACTGCCTTTAAAATACAACTGGAAATTGGGTTTTAAATACTTTCTGTTCCCACTCCACTACCTCTACATTCCCCCCCCTCCCCCTCCCAACCCACCACCACCACCTACGTTCTCCCAACCACCACTCTCACACCAATTTGGCGATTTAGTCCACCTCTCACTACATTTGTTTTTAAACCAGAAGGAAAAGATCGATGAACTTGTCTTTGAGGGTAATGGCGAAATAACAAACGCTGTGAAAGAGTACCTTCTCCGGTGGGGTCATCAATATTTTTAAGGAACAGTTTAGGAAGCATGTTGAACTTTGAGGGCAATTATACTGGAATTTGTTGTTTTGTTTTTTTTTCTCAATTCTAACCTCTCTGGTCATTTTCTTGTTCCAGCTCAAAATTCAGTTGCCGATCCTCAAGTTAGAAGGTACATGATGGAATTATGCAAAGTTGAAAATTTACATGATTCGTTTTTTTCATAAGTACTATCCGTATCCGAGCCGACTCGTTGTTTCGCTGAGAGATTTAATCAAACGACAGCGTGTTGCACTTCACAAACTTATCACACGTCTGTCTGTGAGTCTCAATGAGGAGGTACAATGAAGTGAAACACTGGGGGGGGGGGACCTCTGATAACATGTAGCTGTTGTTGTGGCTGTGGTTGTTGTTTGTGTGCTACTTCCGTGTACTATCAAATATATTTTTATTGCTTCGAGGAGTATTACTTTATTTAATTTTGTGTGCTCCTCCCGCTATATTCTAAAGGGTTCCTGCTATCGTACCCTTGGAACTGCTGAATTAAAAGTCCAAGTCGGGCTTTTGAAACAGCCATTACAGTCTCTCTCTCTATCTCTATCTCTATCTCTATCTCTATCTCTATCTCTATCTCTATCTCTATCTCTATCTCTATCTCTATCTCTATCTCTATCTCTATCTCTATCTCTATCTCTATCTCTATCTCTATCTCTATCTCTATCTCTATCTCTATCTCTATCTCTATCTCTATCTCTATCTCTATCTCTATCTCTCTCTCTCTCTCTGTCTGTCTGTCTGTCTGTCTGTCTCTCTCTCTCTCTCTCTCTCTCTCTCTCTCTCTCTCTCTCTCTCTCTCTCTCTCTCTCTCTCTCTCTCTCTCTCTCTCTCTCTCTCTCTCTCTCTCTCTCTCTCTCTCTCTCTCTCTCTCTCTCGTTGCATCATTGGTTGGGACACGGCTATGCTGCTGATGCAGTGTCCCCCTTACCAGTACACTGGTACTCATTTTGCCGACCTCAGAAGGATGACAGGCCGAGTCAACCTCCTGGTGTATTTTAATTCATCGGCCAACGGGGCTTGAACTCAGGACCCTCGGATCCCAAGCCGCCACCCATAACCACTAAGCCAACACCAGGCTTGGTTAGAGTGACTCAGCGGCCACAACTTTTTGTTCCAAATAGATCTATTATTAGGTTTCCAACCAAGTAAATTGAATTATCAGCTTTCCAATAGTAGCATTTTTATTATTCTACGACAACAGGAACCCTTTATAATCCAGTGTGACGGACACACACACACACACACACACACACACACACACACACACACACACTTTCAAAATGACATAATCCTTCCGATAATGCTCGGTGTACATGCACAGAAACCCCAAGAAACGGCAGTGTTCGGGGCACCATAAAGTATATTGTGTGTGCAAGTTAAGGATTGTTACCTAAAATGACTCACAAAGCTTCTAAAATACTTGGAAAAGTGCCGGAGAGAAAGGACTGCACTTTTTGCCCAACAAGAGAGTTGGAGAACTTTCTCAGCTTGCTGAACGGGCAGCTGCTCGTCGTGCAAACTCTCGACCATGTGGGCCGGGGCAAGCCCTGAGTGGACGATCGTGTGCTACACGACCACCCAACGGATCGCTGCCGGTGAATGGACTTTGAACATGCTGGAAGTGCCTCCTGTGAACATGGCAGGCTTGGTGATTTGTTTAATACGCATCTGCAAATGGAAGGATGATGCTGTGTGTCATTACCAAGTGACAGTAACCAAATCTTTGGCAAAGGACATCTTCACGACGTGAAAATACACAAAGCTTGTGCCAGCTATGTTTACATGGGAGCTGGATGGATCAGGTACACTTACCTGAGGAAGACACTGAATCTGGTTTGGGTGCTCCTGGAGCCACAAGAAGAATTATGCCAGATTTTTAAAATATACTTTATTGCTAAAAGTTGAAGTGTGTGTGTGTGTGTGTGTGTGTGTGTGTGTGTGTGTGTGTGTGTGTGTGTGTGTGTGTGTGTGTGTGTGTGTGTGTGTGTGTGTGTGTGTGTGTCATTGGTTGTTGAGTCCATATGCTTGTCGGTCTCAAAGTATCCACCTCTGTTTCAGTAAGGGGTCACGATTTATGGACCAAAGATGTGAAGTTTTCTGTTATTAAAGTTTTGTGCTGAGGCCTCTCTTCAGGATCGTCACTGATCCCAGGATGGCTTCCAACTGTAGTTTGTTTGTAGTAATATTCCCAGGGATGGTTTTTAATATCTCTGTGAGGTTCTTCATCCTCACTCCCGTAACTACAACTATCACTGGTACAGCTTTGGCGTTATTCAACTTCCAGGATCTTTTCACTTCATTAATGAAATCTTAGTAGTTGGTCATTTTCTTGATTTCTGTGTTTGGGCCAAAATTGCTGGCCATTGAAACGTGTGTGTGTGTGTGTGTGTGTGTGTGTGTGTGTGTGTGTGTGTGTGTGTGTGTGTGTGTGTGTGTGTGTGTGTGTGTGTGTGTGTGTGTGTGTGTGTGTGTGTGTGTTATCCACTGTGGCTGTTCGCTTCTATTAACAGGAAATGATAGGAACTCGACACCTCTCAGACTCATCCACGAATATTTCTCATATGTCCTCTATTTCCGTGAGTCCGGTTTGCATCCAGGAACACAGTTATGGTTAACCATCTTGAAATTACCACTCTTTTGTTTAAATGCTGAAAATTATGTTGAAAAGACGATTTCACGAACAGATTTCACGCTACAACGGCAGGTTAAAAGTGCCCCGGTTAATGGAAGCGAGTCAGTGAAAACACACACAGTGCATGTGCGAAGGCCCCGTTAGCTTTCATACGTCATTTTGAGAGTTACCTATTGCTCGATCTATGAGACAGGTTTTTTTTTAGTGAAGGTTAGAGCAACTGAACAACCCATCACAACACGCGAGGTGCTTCGGGAGATCCTGGCGAGTAACTTATGATGAGCCACAGACTTGGTAAAGACCCCTTTGTTTCATCTCGTGAGGTTCTCAGGAGCAATCCTTGAGTTTTTACTCACATCGTGCGTTACGCCCTATAAAGGTTTGAATCTCTTTGAACTCACAAATGGCGAAACTATATTCTCATCGATTTACAAACAAGCAGCGACATATTCAGCCAGATGAATGAAGATGGTGGACTCCCATAAAATCCTTCTTATCATGATGTACAAATAATAACTGAAACTTTTTGCTGCAGCCAAGTGCAAAAGCGGTTGAGAGGAGGGTCGACATACGTTCAACAAAGCTATTGGCTTGGGGCAAGCCTTTGTCTTGTACACCTGTATACTCTTTCCTCATTGGAACCCCCCCCCTCCCTCCTTCTCGGCTCCGCTCTCGGCTCTGCTCTAATTATGGAATGTTGGGGTTTGCATCCTCGGTGTCATTAATCTACACTCCGGTGGATTCTGTAATTGCTTGGAGCAGCCTGTTCCGCAGCGTGTCGCTAAGCCTACGGCGTCGCTGTGATTTTGTGCCTGCCATAAAAGATTGAAGAAAGTCCTGATTTTTGTGGTTTTTGTTGTTGTTGTTGTTAAGCTGAAATTTATGCCGCTCATTAGGCAATCGATCATCATTACCAGTTTTTTGGAGTTATTCTGGATGTCAGAGTCGCAATGGTAGAGCCGTCTCGAAACCTTTCGGAGGTCTCTCGTCACTACAGTCGTCGTCGTCGTTCTGTGTTGGCTTTTATCTGTGCATGTTGTTTTCGGAAGGTGGAGCGTGATTGCAAAGATTCTCTGGAGGTTTATGCCTACTTCAAATAAAAAGCCTTATTATAAAAAAATAATTTTAAAAAACCGTCAATTTACAAAACTGTTTTTCTGTGAATTGCAAAGTCCCACTGTTGCTTTTGATTGATGTTGCTTATTTTCTGCTACTGGGTGACCTGATGATCCACTAACTGTTTCCATCAGACGGATTTATTCTCAATTCATTTGATGGTGCAAGACTACTGAACTCAAAAATGAGGACATATCACGCACGCACGCACGCACGCACGCACGCACGCACGCACGCACGCACGCACGCACGCACGCACGCGCGCGTGTCGATCTGCATTGAAGGGCGGGTAGAATGATGGATGAAATCAACGGGACGTTGATTGAGTGAGGTGTGTATGCTCACCTCCGTGGGAAGCACAAATATTCTAACATTTTGGGGGTTAATGCTCTTTTGTTCTGATGAAGGGTTAACACCTGAAATGTCAGCTTCTCCTTGCTTCCATCAGCAGTGAGCATACTTCAATCAACGTCCTGTTCATTTTATCCATATTTTCCTCCACCGCCGACTGAAGGTGGATGGTGGTTATGTTTTCACTCCTGTCTGCATCTCGAAAGGTTTTGGACGGATTCGGTCGAAACTCGGTGGACAGCTTCGTGTGTGACGAGGACGAATTGATTCAATTTTGGTGAAGATCCGAATCCAGATCCAGATCTGAGAATTTTTTTTAATTTATCAAGTGTTTCTTCACCGTTGAGAGATTGAGACATTGAGGGATGGTGCCAAAAATGATGATATATGGTACATAGCACGATATTTCAAAAAGTTGTGGACGGATTAAATGACAAAACTTGGTGGTTGAATTTGCTAGGTGACAATAACAAGCCGATTCGATTTTGGTTCACGTCCGCAGGCAGATCTGGCCTATCAGTGGGACAGAAAACATGAACTTTTTCGTCCTGCGGAGGTATGCGCTGTACCGAGCGCCGTTCTAGTTCTTGTAGTGAAGTCCGATTTGAGTCCAACGTCCATATTTGTGTGGTACCAGCAGGGGTAATACATCCGAGAGTTCACAACCCTTCACTGGGGACGTTAAGCCGGCTGTCTAGTGTTCCGCTGTATCGAAGTTAAATATCTCGATGGACTATTTTGAATGGTACCATGGCAATTGCACCTTGCGTGATTATGGATCATTTCAATTTTAACATTATGGTGTATAAATGTTAAGCTTGTTTGCCAATTCCTGCCACATTCATTCATCCTGTTTTGTACCTGTCCTCAAGAATCAACTTCTCACTATCCTAAACAATGGTTTTGCCTAATCATTGGTCTTTGATCGTCAGTTTGTGGACGCAACAAAGCCGGCTGTGTTTATGATACTCTCTTCTGTCCTGATCGCCTTAACATGTATTTGCACGCTAACCCTTTTATCGAAGTAGCTTCACAGAAGCCATTCGTGATGTGTAAGTTAAATTAAAAAAAAAATTGATGTCAGGTGTGTGCATTGTAAGTGAACTGCACGCGTGTGATTCGCCAAACAACAATGTTTAATTGTACCAAACCTCAAACACGAATCACTAACCCATCTCCTATTTGTTGAAAATTTAATAAACTGATTAGCTTGACAGTTTTAATCATACTCAATATTTTTGAAGCGGTGTCACCACGCATCCTAAGCTTGGTTTTGGCTTAGCGGCGAGGGTAGCTGGATTAGGATTTTAGGGTCCTCAGTTCGAGCCCCGTTGGCTGCTGAATTAACACCAGGTGGGGTTGACTCAGCCTGTCATCCTTCCGAGGTTGGCAAAATGAGTACCAGTGCACTGGTCGAGGGGCACGGCATCAGCGCCACACATCGCTTCCAAGAAACGATAGCTACCCGGCAGCTAAGCTGCTATACGCAAGAACAGAACAGAACCGAACCATGCATCCTCTCTCTCCTCCGTGGACAAAGCTGTCGATCCCCGAGAGAAAGAGAACACTTAAAAAGTAAGATAGAGACGGTCATGATCTGGTCCCATTTTAACGGAATCGTCAGCTTGTGCACCGGGTGGATCCAAGCGTGGCACAAATGACCGACCAGCTGTGTGTGAAAAAAGGCAGATGGGACATTGCTGTTTGTTTCCAAGATACCAAATGAGACCACAGCCACAGTGGCACAAATCAGTATGGATATTCAATAACGGAATGCCATTATCATTTTTAGAACCGGATCATTACACATTGACTCAATTTCTACCCTCAGAACATACTTAGGGTTCGAGTCGGTAAAAGCTGAATGTCTAATATGATTCCTATTTGTTTGACTTCTCTTCGATTCCTTCCCCGTTTCGTTTATGATCCGGTTTTGAAATCTCACAATTCTCATCGAGCCTCTTTTGAACAATGCAGCAGTTTCTAGTGGCCATACTGTATATGTTTGTGACGTCGGCAAATATAGTGGAATTATTGTCCCCGATTTTGCCCTACCACTTGATGTCTCCTATATTCCCCCTTCACTCCCTTCTCTTAACTCCTATCTCTTTCCAACCTTCCTCACTTCCTTCTCCAACAATCCCATGCCCTCCTTTCTCTTCCCTTCCTTGCGTGTACCAACTACATAGACGACCACTTAATGGCCAAGAAAGATCCTAATAAGGCAAAATGGCTAACCCTACTTGACGCACGCATGGGGGTTGGAATTTGAACTCGGTACCAACCCAAAGGAATAATCCTTCAAATGATACCAGAGACAGATTCAGGATTTAAACAATAAAGTTGAGGGGATGGGGTAGGCATGAAGGGTGGCGAGGTGGGAGTGTGGGAGGAGGGAAGTGGTTGGAGTTTCCACCTGTATTACAAACGCAAGAATACCTGCCCAACAAAGGTACACAGGACATCTCTTCCCATAATCCCCAACATAAAGCACATTTAAATTTTCTTGAAAATTGGAGGATTTCAGGACCCTAACCCCACCGCTTCCCCTCCCCAAACTCCAGGGCTCTTACCTAGGTTTTGTGTTGTAGAATTCCCATTGTTACCATTTGGCCAGGTGGCAGCTTTATTCAGGTCAGATTCCTCCACTAATCAAACCAATAATCCAATGAGCACACCAGCACAAAGCCATCCTACCAAGCAGCAAACCAGCCATTAAAACGTCACAAGCAAATATGACGTGGAAGTGAACAATTAAAGTTACAATAAGCATTAAAGTTATTTTTGAAAATTTTCCTTTTTGTTCTACAAGGCAGCGGAAATGTATAACAGACGCCGGTGTGTGTTGACATGTTAAAAATGTACTGTGTGAGCAAATTCACCGCATTAGTAAACGACATTCTACCTCGCTGTCTGAATGTGCACAGAACATGTCGATGTGGAGTAGGGAGCAGGACGATGCACTCTCTACGCACTCTGGTGGAACTCCCGGTCCATCGAGCGGAGGCCTGGCGTCGCAGAGCGGAGACAATGGCAGTGAGCAAGGTGGGGAATTGAAGGGCAGCCTGATGATTAAGTTTGAAATGGATGACATCACAAACTACAGTTGGATAGTTGAGTGTAGATCATCGTGTTCTTGCGGCCTATTACTCTGTACTCCATCGTCCATTGATTTGCTGGGTTATTTGTCTTGCGGTGATCTGAGGCTTGTCGTGGAGCTTGTACACGCATCACGTGCAAGATATGGACATTTAGGATGCATCGTTGTACTTCAACATAAATTGCAATGATATCAGTCGACAACGGCAAATCAACGTGGCACGTAGGATGTGAACTTGGGGTCTCAGCATCGCGGGCTGCATTCTCAGATGGGAATGCAAAACATGCTCCGGCATGTTTGTCAATGTGAATCTCATGAGGGGTTGTGTACGGATTACAGACACAAGGGGTAGGGGAGGGGAATCGAGGAAAATATAATATTATAAAAGGAAGGAAGCCTTCACCTGTGCTTTTTAAAAGGGGGGTATAGCAGAGGAAAGGAGGAAGGAGGGAGAAAGGGAAAAGCAGAGCGAGGGCAGGTTAGATGCCGAACGGAGAATCGAGTTGTTTCATCAATTAAGTTTTATATAAATTTATTATTTCTGTATTCACTATTATAGATGACTCAAAATAACGGATGAACAGGTGTAAGTGATAGGATTCATCGCACTGATGATTATTGGCCATCTGGGATATTTCTTGTACGTATCATTGTTTTGGTACAATGTAAGGCAATCTCCACCCGATGAGATGTTGAGACAGTGCTTGAAGACTTTGTTCGCAGAGCTGTACATAGTAAATGCCGTTTTGATTGAGCCACGGTGACTGAGTCTTTGGGGAGGTGTTTGGAGCAGGTGATTAAAGGTTGTTGTGTGCCTCGTATTAGTTCCCACCTGGTTACGCAGGAAAGGTTCCTCTTATAGCAGAACTATTAGTGCGGTACGGCTAATTCCTCAGCCACCAATCAGCCTCGTATATGCCTCGTCCATTAATTTTTTCATGTCCTTTCCACTCTCCAAGAATGTCCGACCATTCCGCATCCACCCTTTCGGCACCCGTACCCCACACAATGCTTTGGCGAGACGGTAAACAATAAGAAATGGGAGGAATAGCGGGATGGTTTAAATACAGCCTGGCATTTGACAACGGAAAAGATGTTGTTTGAAGGTTAATAACACAACAGATAATTACCTCCGCAACCAAAGGTGAAGGAGGTTATGTTTTCATCCCTCTCTGTCTGTCTGTCTGCCTGTCTGTCTGTCTGTCTGGGTGCAGGACATCTCAAAAAGTTGTGGATGGATCCAGATGAAATTTGGTGAGCAGGTTGCGTGTATGACAAGGACAAACTGATTGGTTTTGGTGAAATCTGGATCCGGATCCGAATACTAGAATTTTTTAAGTGATTCTTCACCATTGCGACATGGGGCCCAACTAAACTGATGTTTCGCACAATATCTCAAAAAGTTGTGGACGGATTCGGACGAAACTTGGTGGACATGGTTGGGTGTGTGACAAGGAAGAATTGATTGCATTTTAGTGAAGAACCAGATCCGGATGTGGATACGAGAATTATTTAATTTTTAAAGTGATTCTTCACCATTGAGAGATCGGGCCAAAAACGATATAGTACTGTACACCAAGATATTTCAAAAATGTATTGTGCCCGATATGTTCTCGTGGATCAGGCATTACGTGGCGGAGGTGTGTGCGTGTGCGTGTGTGTGTGTGTGTGTGTGTGTGTGTGTGTGTGTGTGTGTGTGTGTGTGTGTGTGTGTGTGTGTGTGTGTGTGTGTGTGTGTGTGTTGTGTGTGTGTTGTGTTCAATGCAAGATGGAGGCATATGGAGGACAGGGGCTCAAGATGATGTCCAAAATGGAGGGAATGGCGAGGATGTCAGGATTCACACGTTGAAGGGGAGATGGTCGAATGTCAAGGTTCACAGACCAAAGTGAGAGGGTAGATATAAATATAGTCAGGAGAACCGGATCAGGATTCAAGGGTTTAGAGCACAAATGAATTGCACCTGAGAAGAGAACTGTTTTTATTGGATAGAATGAAAGTAAAAAAAGAGAGAAAAGTGGTAAATAAAATGGAGTGTATAGAAGAGAGAAAGAAGGAATAAAATTAAGGAGAAAGGAAAAGAATAGGGGGAAAAGGAACAATTTTTTTTTTTTGCAATATGAGGACAAAAGCAACATTTGACACGAAAGGAAAGACTAAGTGAATGGAAGGAAAAGAGGAATGAAATGCAGAGCCAAAGTTAATGAGAATGAAAAACAAAGTTTACTTATAAGGAACGAAACGCGCTGCTCGAATCGATTCGGTGCACGAGTACCGAGTTTGAAAACTGAACTCTTCGATCCTTATGTTTTCGGGTCTCTGCAGCGCCGCGACGGAAAGACGTTCCACCATCTGTCGTTTGATTGTTGAGGATTCAGCAAGATGTACACATTGACAGATGAACAGCGAAATACATAATTTGGAAGTAAAATGAGAAAAATAATGTTGAGATTAGCTCTTTCAATAAAATAACAATAAAAATAAAAATTATTATATTATATACATATATATATATATATATATATATATATATATATATATATATACATATATATATAATTTCAAACTATTAAAAACTATATAACTATTACACCACCGAGTCTGGTGAGGGATATATAAAGTATCACAATAATCAACGCTTATTGAACAGCTTGTTCATTAATTGCAGGAACACTAAGTCATTCATGTTTGTGAAGGACAAGGACGTTTTGACATAGCATGAACAAATCAATGTGAAACGCCCCCACGCCCTCCGAAATACGTCCATGAATCCCACTCCACCTTCCTTCCCTTCTCTCCCGTTTGCTTGGTCCTCATTACCTCTGCCGCCGAAGGAGGATGGAGGTTATGTTTTCACCCTTGTGTGTCTGTTTATAAACAAAATATCTCAAAAAGTTGTGCACGGATTCTCCCAAAATTTGGTGGAGAGCTTGAATACGTGACACCAACGAAATCTTTCGATTTTGGTGAAGATCCGAATCTGGATCCGGATCCGAGAATTCTTCGATCCTCGTGGAGGATCTGTAAGTCTTACTCACGTTGTTGTTCTTGTGGACTTTTTTGTTTCACAGCCTCCAGTTTTCATCGAAACTTCCTGAAACTTGGCGTATATATGTAAAAATACCCTGCGCAGACACTAACCATCTCCGATTATGAAAATTCCTCCTTGAAAAAAGTTATGACGTCAAAATATCTCCGCTAATGGAAATCGCCGAAAAAATTATCTCCGAAACTAGGCAAGCTTTTTGAATTCTGTTTGCAGGAATCGAACAGGGCATTAGCAGAGATGAATTACCGCACATATGATACATCACTATGACGTCATATCAATTTTTATGACGTCACTCCTATTTTTTGACATTTTTTGTTTCATTTGTTTCACAGCCTCCAGTTTTCATCGAAACTTCCTGAAACTTGGCATATAAATGTAAAAATACCCTGCGCAGACAGTAACCATCTCTGATTTTGAAAATTCCTCCTAGAAATTAAGTTATGACGTCAAAATATCTCCACTAATGGAAATCGCCTAAAAAATTATCTCCAAAACTGGGCAAGCTGTTTGAATTCTGTTTGTGGGAATCGAACAGGGCATTATCAGAGATGAATTACCGCACATATGATACATCACTATGACGTCATCACTACGTCGTCATATCATATCAACGAGGATCTTAGCTCATTCGAGCTTGTTGAAGTGGTTTTTCATTGTTGAGAGATCAGGCCAAAAACGACATATAGCAGGATATCTCAAATAATTACGGATGGATTCGGACGAAACTCGGTGGATGAGTTGGGGAGGTGACAATAAGAAGAAGCTGATTAAATTTAAGTTCAAGTCCGGATCCAGTTCCGGCCTATCAGTGAAATCCAAAACATAAACTAATCAGCCTGGTGGAGGTATGCACTCTACCAAAGTGCCCTTCTGGTTGTGTTCTGCTATTTTTCCCTCCGACTTGTTCCATGTTTATTGTATCTTTTTATCATGTACATGGTTATGAACTTTGATTTGAAGTACCTTGTCATTGTGTATACAGTACATCAGTCGAGAAAATGATTCTTGATGACGATCAAAGCAGATGCTAGGTTTATCGTGGGGGAGGCAAGAGCGGGGCTTCTTCTCAGGATGAGAATTAATATTTATTTTGAAACAAAAGTACAATTCCACAAAATGAGAATGATGTTTTCCCTTTGTATCCCTGTACATAAATAATATACGATGAAGCACTATTCCCATATTTTATGTGACGGGTTGAGATGTTCCATACTCTTTACAGAGTGTCCATGTTGCTGGAGCAGTTTCTTGGCAAAGGTTATGATGGGTGGTTTGCCATTGCCTTGCTAGCAGTCAGTGTTGACAGGAAGTGGAATTTGTTCAGTGTGCTGGTGATAACTCTCTTACTCTTCACGAAGGACACCGTGGGATTTTTGAAGTCCACTACCTAACTCTAGCACACTGGACACCCGGCTTAACACGTCCATTCGAGGGACGGACCACGCGCATTGATGCCTCGCCCTGCCGGCGAAACATGAGGATGACAGTTTATAGCTCGGTCGAGATTGAAACTCCAGCTCAGCACAATTGAGACAATTGTGTGCGTCTCTAAGCCATCGTGCCGGTCCACTCTAAATGGAATAATGTAACGAAAATACTTTTTCCACGCGTCATCGATTGTGGGCAAATCAATGGATGTGTGTAAAGGCTTGGATAAAGTCTAACAAACCGACCATCTGTAGTGTGAGTTAGTAAACATTTTTGAGTGCGATGATGTATGATGACCTACTGATATCCCTACTGTTGATGACCTACTGATTTTGTATTTCACTGATAGTCCGGATCCAGTTCCGGCCTTTAACCAAAATCGAATTGGCTTGTTATTGTCATCTACTCAACTTCAACGCTCACTGAGGTTTGGAGACCAGATAGAGGCAAGATCATGGCAGGTGGGAACAGTGACTATTGGTCTCGTTGCTCTGATGGTTACCATGCCCAAGGAGTTGCTGTAGCTGTGTCCAATAAGCTGACTCCAATGATAATTGAGGTAACACCGGTCAACGAGCGTATTATGAGACGATGGATTCGTCACTCCTTAGATGTCGTTTCTCTGGTCGCTGGATATGCTCAGAATGAGGCAAGTGATCTCACCATGAAGGATGCATTCTCTGCCACGCTCGAGTCTGTGGTTGATCAGTGCCCCAGGCGAGATACTCTTCCAGTCTTGGGGGATTTCACTGCATCGACTGGAACTGATGGGGATGGTTATGAGGCGTGTGTTGGTCCTCGTGGGTCTGGAACTGTGAACGTGAATAGCACTAAGTTCCTTGACTTTGCAAGAAGTCATGGACTTATGGTGGATGGTTCATGGTTTCAGCGCCCACAAGCTCATCGCTGGACTTGGTATTCCAACGCTGGCGGTGTGGCAAAGGAGATTGATCATGTGCTCATTGATGGTCGCTGGAGGATGATCCAGAACTGCAGGGTCTGCCGGAGTGCTCAGTTCCTTAATACTGACCATAAGCTTGTTGAAGCAACTCTAAAATCCAGGAGAATGTTACCATCCCAGCCTCGGCTGGATATTGGCAAACTCAAGGAGAGGGTAACTGAGGAGTTTGTGAACAGGCTGAGTGGAGATTTAGGGGGTCAAGGTGCTTTGAGGGATCCTGAAGAGTTATGGAGTGCCTGCAAGACCACCGTACTTGATGTTGCTGGAAGATGTCTTGGAACTCACCAAAGGGCGAAGAAGAATTTTGCCTCTCAAGGGACACTGGATACCATTGACCAGAGTTGCAGGGCCAGGCTGAATGGCAGAGCTGAACTGTTCAGGGAGCTGAGGCGTAAAACTGTACGTGCACTAAGGGTGGACAAGGAGGCCGATGTGTGAGGGGGTAGAGCATCACCTGTGATCAAGTGATTCTCATCCTGCTTGCAGGGGAATTCGTCCATTGTGTTCCTCCAAGCCCTTCCCTCGGTGTACTGCAATTATAGCAGAGAGTGGTAGGCTCTTGACAGAAGAGTCTGAAGTGAATGCCCGCTGGGCCGGTTACTTTGAGCGGTTGAATCAGGCTGATCCACCAGCTCTCGAGTTGGATGTCACTGGTGTTACAATAACTGTTGCTGACCTTCCAATCAACTGTGGTCCACCTTCATTTTTGGAAACAGGCTGCGGTGAACCGGTTGAAATGGGGTAAACCTCCTGGGATCTGTGGCATCCATGCTGAACGTCTCAAGGCTGGTGGAAATGCTGCACTCGTGTCATTGCATGCAGTTTTGTGCTCTGCCTGGAACACAGGCATCATCCCAACTGACTGTAAGAGGGGTCTTGTTGTCTCTCTCTGGAAAGGGAAGGGTGATCGCCAAGACCGCAACAACTACTGAGGAGTGACGATGCTCTCAGTGCCCGGCAAGGTCTTTGCTCAGATAATTCTTGAGAGGGTTTGCCACCATCTGCTTGAGCACTAACTTCCTGAGCAGTCAGGCTTTACACCAAAGAGGCCAACGATTGACCGTATCCTTGCTCTTCATATCCTCACCGAACACAGATGAGAGTTTCGGCAGGGGCTGCTTGCAGCCTATGTTGAAATCTGTAAAGCGTTCGATTCAGTGAATCGGGATGTCCTCTGGAGGATTCTTGGTCTTCGTGGGGTGCAACCAAAACTGATCGATCTGATGTCTGAACTATACTCTGGTACTGAGAGTGTTATGAGATGCGGTGGTACATCTCTGACTTATTTCCAGTTGTGACTGGAGTTCCTCAGGGGTGTGTACTGGCCCCCACACTTTTCAGCACTTGTATGGACTGGATTTTAGGGAGGATGTCGGATAGATCAAGCTGCGGTGCATCGTTTGGGAATGTCAAGATCTCGGACCTTGATTTCGCAGATGATGCAGTCATCTTTGCGGAGACTCTAGATATCCTTTTGGGGGCCCTCAAGTTGCTGAATGACGGGTTGGAGCCACTGGGATTACGGGTTTCCTGGGTCAAAACTAAGATTTAGCGTTTCAATGACATCTTGGATGCTGCTATTCTGTCTGTACCTGTTTGTGGCGTGGATGTTGAGGTCACGGAGAGATTCACATTGACAGTGCTATTCACGTCCTTGCTGGCTGTGAGCCCCAGAGGTCAACAGATGTCTGAGTTGGTTCTGGGGAGTCGTGGATTCACTGGATCATGGGGTGTGGCACCTCCGGTACCTGTGCGGGAGGCCGAAAGTCCGAGTCTTCAGATCCTTGGTGATTCCAGTCTTGCTCTATGGATGTGAGACTTGGATTCTGACCAGGGATCTGAGACAGACTTAATTCCTTTGGTACCAGGTCTCTTCGGAGAATCCTTGGCTATCGCTTGTCAGACTTTGTGCCCAACGAGCGGTTGCTGAGCAAGACTCAAATGAGATTTGTTACCTGCATATTCCATGAGTGTCATCTGTGGCTGTATGGACATGTGGCTCATTTTCCTGTTGCTGATCCTGATCACCAGATTCTCTCAACGTGGGAGCCTCGTGAGTGGAGGAGGCCAACAGGCCAACCACATGCCTCGTGGTTACAGCAGGTTGATCAGCATCTCAAAGAGATGGGGATGGGCCAGGCATCTGCCTGGGGGATGGCCAGGTGGAGGTTCTTGGAGCACCGGCAGAAAGTTGACGCATCAACGCACTGCTCTGGCACATGCTTCCATACCTGACGTGATCTGACCTGACCCAACTTATTCACCAAGTTTTGTCATAATCCGTCCACAACTTATTGAGATATTATGCTATGTATCATTTTTGGCCCCACCTCTCAATGGTGAAGAATCCCTTTGAAAGTTCAAAAATCCGGATCCAGATCTTCAGCAAAATCGACTCAATTCATCCTGTCACACGCCTAACCTGTCCAGCAAGTTTCATCCAAATCGATCCATATCTTTTTGAGATATCCTACTCACTGTCAAATGGACAAACAGGCAGAAGAACGGGTGAAAACATAACGTCTGTCCACCTTCTGTGCCGGAGGTATTGATGGCTTATTCCAGGTGTTGGATGGAGTCTCGACAGATAAGGTGCGTCATGAAGAACAACCTTGAAAGAGGAGTCCGGTGAGGGATTTGCAGATGGGTTTGTGTGAAGTTGAAGTTCTTTTGCTTCTTGGTTGATACAATGTCGATTAGGCTTAGGAGCCTGCTCAGAATGATAAGGGGTGTTTTGTGACACGTGACACGGGGCATCTGCTTCTGTATTGTGTTCAAGCTTTTGTACACAATTGTATTTGTTACGGATAAGCTTTGCTCATTCAATCTCCGTTAGTTCTTTTATTTTTCTCAATGGAAATTGACCGATACCAAAAATTTCTCAATGGTCCTTTTCCTGAGCCGTCTGATCCTGGATTCGAGTCTCGGGAAAACTGTATTCAACTTACGCTGCCCCTCTCAGTCGTGGAGTGCTGCATCCTGCTGCAAAATTTTCTTCAGTGAGGATGTTAAACCGGCTGTTAAATCTTCATTCGTGTGGCCTTAATGATGTCGTGGTGTATTGTTTGCACCAATCGGCCCTCCGGACCGATATACTTTGGCCAAATTCGAAATGCTCTGCATCTGACAAAGCAAGTATTTTGTAACCTTTCTGCTATATCACCATGCTTATAGTCGAATGACACTACCAATGGTGAACGTCCAATGGCAGGTAAGATGAGATCAGAAATCTAAATTGACATGAAGGTCGAGTTGTTGAGGTCCAAAAGTGCGGTGCGATGAAAAATAGCGACTTAACTTTCACCAAAATAAATGACCTGCAGGTTGTCTCTTTCCCTGAGTTACAATCGCTTAAGCCTCAAGCAGAATGGTGGTTGCCTCGTGGAGAAGCTTTGAAGTAAATTATTATCAAGAACAGTAACGTTTATGACAAAGGGTAAAAGGGGCGCAGAGGTGGAAGAAAATTTCCCTGCTGAAAACAATTTTAGGGATCGCTGTCTAACTTCCACGTGCAGCAAATTTGGGGAAAACTTTTGTCCACCGAGCATCGTTACTTGGCAAAATGAGATCCAACAGCTCAGAGGGAAATTTTTTGACTCTGGCTGCAGCCAATAGGCTGCTATTAGGGTGCACAAAGGTCTCATACCTGTCTGTGACCTTATCTATTCCCCCGTAGGGGCGACTGGGTCATTTTTCACATTCCTCCTCTTTTTTTTTTCTTCCTCCCCCCCCCCCCCCATCTTCATCTTTGCTATTTGCTCTTCACCGCATATCTCGCTGTGAATGGTGTCCCTTCATTCGTGCCAATGGCCGTACATCTTTTTTTTTCTTTTTTCTTTTTTAACAACTACGCTTTGCTTTCAACTGCACCATCACACAGCCCTTCGACTGAATGCAAGGTCGTCTAACTACAGCATCCTTTCGTTTGATTTACCGTCCGACGGACTTCAACGGACACGGTTATTTCAGACGAACTCGAACACGGCGGTGGAGCCTATCGTGCAGAATTCTTGGTTTATCTGTACATCGGGTAATATGACAGGCGTGCAAACGTGTTCTTTCGTCGCCGTTCACTTCGGAGCCTTATTTTCAGGCCACTATCAGATCTGACAGAGCGGTTCGTAACTCGATTTTGTGTGTTTGAACTGTAAGGGGTTTTTCATTAATATTTTTGCGACTCTTAGTGTTGGGAGGATTATGCACGGTTTGTACATAGTTTGTTTTTTTGGGGTTTTTTTTCAGAAAAGCAAGCCATTAAATTTATCATTTTGGCTAAAAAAAAAATATATATATATATATGTATATATATAAAAAATTAAAAAGGATTACGGTGCACCTTTATTTTGTCCTCAATTTCTTCTCTCGTTCCCAAATGTGATTGAAATATACAAAAAAAAAAAAAAAACCTTTCAATTGCTAGTACACACTTTCTTTCCATTTATGGTTACAATGGTGAGTGTGAATGGAGCACAGCACAGGGTATCGATTTCACTTGGTCGCACAGATAACTTCGACAGCTATTGGATGGAGCTCGGTTTGATATTTGGACTTCTTTACTTGTTTGCCCTTCAAACAAGAAGGCTTTAAGGGGATTGTGCCAGCTTTGGTGAGCGAGACACTGGAAGCAAACATGGCAGATTCACAGCAATCCACTGTCTACACAGAACTTCAGCAGGGCTTCTTTGCTCGAGCAGGGCGGCATAACCTCCAGGCAAGGCCTAGTAGTTCTACTTTGGCATTCACACGAAAGTGTCAAGACCTTCATTGGTGAGTGTCGAGTGTCACACCCATCTTATCGTGTAAAACATAATGCTATGTTTGCAAAAACCTTGCCTGGGGGAATTTTAAAGCGACACTGTTAGTGCAAAGAAGAGGTCGCGCACCCGCATTATCCCGATGGATTGTGGCCTCTAAGTGAAAAACCAAAAGAAATGGCTCCAAATCCATGGTCCAGAGTGCCCGTGTATCAAATGTGCGGCCATCTACATATTATGACTGCAAAAAATATTTATTAATTTTAATCCCTCTGCACTTCTTTCTCCCTCTTTCCCTCCATTCCTCTTCCCTCCTCTTTCCACCCAATCTCATTTCCCCTTTTCTTAGTCATTCTCTCCCATTTTCTCAATTATCCTTTCCCCATAGCTATCCCTTTATTATTTTAATGACCATTTACTTAATAGGTAAATGAAAAAAAACTGAAAAATGTGAAAATGGAGAATTAATAAATGTACAATGGGAAGGTGAAGCAAAGGAGAGTTTGACGAGTTGTGAAGAAATCAATATATATGACAATAATACATACATATACATGTATATATACATCCATACATACACACATACTATGTTCAAAGCCATTTGAAAACATGGAAATATAATTTCATATCGATATATATATATATATATATATACAGTGGGGAGAACAAGTATTTGATACACTGCTGATTTTGCAGGTTTTCCCACTTACAAAGCACGTAGAGGTCTGTAATTTTTATCATCGGTACACTTCAACTGTGAAAGATGGAATGCCAAACAAAAATCCTGAAAATCACATTGTATGATTTTTAAATAATTAATTTGCATTTTATTGCATGAAATAAGTATTTGATACATCAGAAAAACAGAACTTAATATTTGGTACAGAAACCTTTGTTTGCAATTACAGAGATCAGACGTTTCCTGTAGTTCTTAACCAGGTTTGCACAGACTGCAGCAGGGATTTTGGCCCACTCCTCCATACAGATCTTCTCCAGATGCTTCAGGTTTTGGGGCTGTCGCTGGGCAACACAGACTTTCAGCACCCTCCAAAGATTTTCTATTGGGTTCAGGTCTGGAGACTGGCTCGGCCACTCCAGGACCTTGAGATGCTTCTTACGGAGCCACTCCTTAGTTGCCCTGGCTGTGTGTTTCGGGTCGTTGTCATGCTGGAAGATCCAGCCACGCCCCATCTTCAATGCTCTTGTTGAGGGAAGGAGGTTGTTTGCCAAGATCTCGCGATACATGGCCCCATCCATCCTCCCCTCAATACGGTGCAGTCGTCCTGTCCCCTCTGCAGAAAAGCATCCCCAAAGAATGATGTTTCCACCTCCATGCTTCACGGTTGGGATGGTGTTCTTGGGGTTGTACTCATCCTTCTTCTTCCACAAAACACGGCGAGTGGAGTTTAAACCAAAAAGCTTTATTTTGGTCTCATCAGACCACATGATCTTCTCCCATTCCTCCTCTGGATCATCCAGATGGTCATTGGCAAACTTCAGACAGGCCTGGACATGCGCTGGCTTGAGCAGAGGGACCTTGTGTGCGCTGCAGGATTTTAATCCATGACGGCGTAGTGTGTTACTTATGGTTTTCTTTGATACTGTGGTCCCAGCTCTCTTCAGGTCATTGACCAGGTCCTGCCGTGTAGTTATGGGCTGATCCCTCACCTTTCTCATGATCAATGAGGCTCCACGAGGTGAGATCGTGCATGGAGCCCCAGACCGTGGGAGATTGATTGTTATCTTGAACTTCTTCCATTTTCTAATAATTGCGCCAACAGTTGTTGCCTTCTCACCAAGCTGCTTGCCCATTGTCCTGTAGCCCATCCCAGCCTTGTGCAAGTCTACAATTTTGTCCCTGATGTCCTTAGACAGCTCTCTGGTCTTGCCCATTGTGGAGAGGTTGGAGTCTGATTGATTGAGTGTGGACAGCTGTCTTTTATGCAGATAACGAGTTCAAACAGGTGCAGTTAATGCAGGTAATGAGTGGAGAATGGGAGGGCTTCTTAAAGACAAAACTAACAGGTCTGTGAGAGCCGGAATTCTTACTGGTTGGAAGGTGATCAAATACTTATTTCATGAAATAAAATGCAAATTAATTATTTAAAAATCATACACTGTGATTTTCAGGATTTTATTTTAGATTCCGTTTTTCATCGTTGAAGTGTACCTATGATAAAAATTACAGACCTCGACGTGCTTTGTAAGTGGGAAAACCTGCAAAATCGGCAGTGTATCAAATACTTGTTCTCCCCACTGTATATATATATATATATATATATCGGAAAAATCCTGGTGTTGGCTTTGTGCTTCGGGTGGTGGGTTTGGGATCTTTGTGTCCTGAGTTCAAACCCTGTTGGCTGCTGAATTAACACCAGGTGTGGTTGAATCAGCCTGTCATCCTTCTGAAATCAGTGAAATGAGTACTGTGAACTGGTGTTGGGGCATTGCATCAGTGGTGCCCCCATACTTGGTAGCAGTAATGATGCACTGTTGTTCATAGCCAGTTGAAAGCATGAAATCATGCCACTGCAATAAGTGGAAGTATTGATATATATATATATATATATATATATATATATATATATATATATATATATATATATATATATATATATATATATACACATACATACATATACCAGCCAAACCCGCGCGAAGTTTCGAAAGTGAGGGTTCATTAGGACGTCAATATATTACAGTGTTTACAATGTAATTTATAGAATTTCTTTATATTCAATGTTTTTTGTTACATTTTTTTGTGTCAAATTCACCTTCTGAGGTAGTCTTCTCTCATTGACCATGTGCAGAAGAGGGTTTTACATTGCAGACGCTGTTTTCTCGGAGTGGCATTACGCCTCTCGGCGGTGACGGTCTGTCGACGACAGACGTAATGACGTCAGTGAATGACCGATGATGTCATGACGTCATTACGCCTCTCAGCGGTGACATCACACGTCGCCATGCAAACGAATGTAAAAATTAGAAAATTGCCAAAATTTCCCAAACCTGTCCGTCTGTCGTGATCTCACATAGCCCATGCTGTTCATTAGACCACAGACCACCCGCATGCCGAAAGTGGCGACAATTCGTCTGGCAGTTTCGGAGGAGATACGTCAAATTACGCACAGACGTTAACAGAAATAATATATAGCATATATGTATATAATTGGCAGAATTTGTTTGTTTTTCTCTTTATTCCTGTTTATTAAATTTCTACATGAGGTTGATCTCTAAGGCACCTACACACACACACACACACACACACACACACACACACACACACACACACACACACACACACACACACACACACACACACACACACACGACGTTGGTCATTATAAAGCTTGCAGTGTTTATGTGAAAATTTTCTGAAACTGTCACAAAGACTCAATAATGCAATGAAGTCCTTGGGTTTGAGTCCTGGTGAAGTCAGAATTTTTTTCAATCCAGCTTGATGCAGGAATTTAGTCCTGTTTTTTAATATATATATATATATATATATATATATATATATATATATATATATATATATATATATTTCTAAACATTGATTCACTGATTGACTGACTGATATTATAGATCGGTACTTTCCAGGTAATGTAGAAAGCTGAAATTTTGTGTGCCCATGGACATCGAAGCTGGTACACCATACAAAAAAAAAAAAACAGAATCGTCAGACAACACCCATAAGTGAAAATATATATATAAATGAAAAAAAATGATAAAAAAATGCAGGTGAGCGACCCGAGACAATAAGGAAGCATGGTAATTTTGCGTGCTGACAGACATCAAAGTCAATACACCAGAAAAAAAAAATCACAGCATCATCGGAATGCATCTGTAAAGAAAATATAAATTAATGACAAAAATAGATGAAAATAAATAAATGAAAAATCAAATGCAGTTGAGCGACCTGAGACAATGGGAAAGCACGGTCCGTATGCTTACACAATGTGTAAGCAAGCACACTCTGCTATAATATATATGTATGTAAATATATATACAGGGTGTCCCAAAAAAAATATACAACTTTTCATCTGCAAAGAGGATGGTCATAATATATATTTTTTAAAAAGATATCAGGTTGGATAGAAAGCTGAAAGGTTGAAGTTTATTGTACCAATGTCAAAATTGCCACCAAAATTTAAATTTTGGTGTAGAATCGTCGTTTTCTTTTCCACCATATGTTCGACGTAGGCTCCACGTTGTCCGATCACTGCCTGCAAACGCGTTGTCATGTTCTCCATCACTTTGGGAAACATTTCCTGAGGAATGTTCTGGATTTCTCGGTGGATGTTTTCCTTCAGCTGATCAAGATTCTGAGGCCTAGGGTTTCCATAGATCCTGTCCTTGAGATACCCCCACAAGAAGAAGTCTGGAGGAGTAAGGTCAGGGGAATATGGTGGCCACTCAACGTCTTCGTAGAGGGAGATAAAGCGGCCCTCAAAATGTTGGTTGAGAAAACGCCTTGTTTCCCTGGCTGTATGGGGCGGTGCCCCATCCTGCTGGAACCACTGGGTTCTCATCTGGATCAGGTTGTTTCTCCTACGGGCCTGAGTACGTAGCTCAGGCAGATAGAATTCCTGAATCATTTCGTGACAGTTCCTCTGGTTTACCGTGCAAGTGCATCCCTGGTCATCTTCAAACAAGTATGGACCAATTATCCCATACCAACCAACCGCCACCCACATGGTGACTTTGAGAACAGATCGAGGCACCAGTTCAGTTGATGCATGACCAGGATTTTCAGTTCCCCAGTACCGAATGTTTTGCTTGTTTATCCCGGAGAAGTGAGCATGGCATTCATCCGTCATGTGAAGTTTTTTGAGGAAATCTGCATCTTCCTCCAACTTTCCTGAGAACCAATTTGCAAAGTCTAGTCGTTTGCGTTTCTGTTGATCAGTAAGCACCATTTCCGTTTGAATTTTGTATGGAAAGGCATGAATGTCTTGGCGAAGGATCCTCTGAACGGTGCTCTTATGAATGTTTGTCTTGGCAGAAAGTCGTCAAATCGATTTTTTTGGACTCTGAACGACCGCCTGTCTCACCATTTCCACATTTTCTTCACTACAACCTGTCCTCTTCCGACCACTGTGACCCATGTGAAGGTCACAGATGGTTCCCACATTGGTAAACTTTGCGATGGTGCACTTCATAGTCCGAAAGTTTGGTGCGTGGCGCAAGTGGATACAGAAATGTCTCGAGTAAAGATGTTGCACCTGTATGACACTTTTCGTCTGGTGCCAAAGTTCAACAATTTTCGTCCGTTGTTGTACGGTCAATCTTGGCATTTTTCTGGCGCTTCCTTGGTATCAAAATAAACTTCAGGGTCTCTGCAACAAGAAATGAAGCATTAGTGACAAAATTGCTGCTTATTTAGGATCAAACGAAGCATTTTAAAAGTTGTATATTTTTTTGGGACACCCTATATATTGTTGCAAAATAATGTGCACCTTTTTATTTAACTGCAATATTTTTTTATTATTGGCAGATATTGTTTGTTTTTATCTAATATTACAAAGGATCAGTTACATTTTTGTTTATTATAGCAAAAAAAAATGCTTGAACAAGCAATAAGAGTGATATCATTAGAAGCTCAATCGACGCACCGCGCCTCTGGATGACAGCTGCCACATGGACACAGAAGTTGGCGATGACTCGGTTGAGAATCAGAGCTAGTATGCATCTGATTTCCCATCTGATGTTATTTTTCAACTCCTGCATTGTGTGGGGGTTGTTTTTTAGACTTCAGCTTTGAGGGATCCCCATCGGTAGTATTCAGGAGGAGACAGATCCAAGGCATAGGGAGGCATAGCCATGGTTTGTTCGTCCTTCAAGAAATGAGTCAATCACCTGGAAAATGTCTTCTCAAAAACTCCAAAGCACCTTTAGATGAACACGGTTGTGCACTGTCTTGCTGGACGAAGGAAGATGACTGAATTCAGTGATGTCTTGCTTCCTTCTCAGTGCCGTCGGACTCTTCTCTGCAGCATGTTCACATATATGTACAGTTTCGTTATCAAACAAGAAAAGTTCTCTTATACTGTAATGTCTGACAGCAAACCAAACCATTACTTTCGCACTAGAAACTGGTTGTTCCATAAGTTTGTACAGTTGGTGTTCTGTCTAAAATCACATGTTCTCTTTGTTCATGTGGCCGCTGAGATGGAAGTTGGTCTTATCACCAAAAAAGGTGTTGTCGAGAAAATCCTGGTCTTCTTCAATCCGTTGGGCAATGGTGGTGCAATATTCGAAACTCTTCCTCATATTTTTTTTGTTTGGTGCTGCAGTTACTGTAGTGTGTGTGTGTGTGTGTGTGTGTGTGTGTGTGTGTGTATATATATATATATATATATATATATATATATATATATATATATATATATATATATATATATATATATATATATATATATATATTATATATATTATATACACATACGTACATACATATGCATATACACAGCTTCAGATTGTCATGTATGATTCTGTCAATGGTCATGCAATATGTTCCCACCAGCAGTGCAAGTCATCATGTCGACTTTTTTGAGAAACCTGCAATGCTTCTCTTACCAGCCTCTATCTTATCAGGTGTTCTCAATGAAGGTTTTTCAACCACTGCATCCTTTAATTTGGTCTTTCACACTTCCAGTGTCTCTAAACTTTTCAACTATATGTTTTATGGTTTTGTGGAACTCTTGTATTTGCATTGACCATTCAAAACTACCTTTTTATCGAAACTTTTAACTTTGTCGCAAAGAGTCTCTAAAATGAGCTTCCGCTGGAGCATGAAAAAATTGTTCGACATGGTTGAAACTTCTACGGAAAAAACTTTAAACTTTGTTCTTTAAGCAACCTGAAAATAAAGAAGAGGGTCACATATTTGAAATTATCATAGATATTTGAATAGCTGCACATCATTTTGGACCACCCTGTGTGTATATTATTATTATTATTATTATTATTATTATTATTATTATTATTCTCCTCCTCCTCTTCCCTTGAAATGGGGCGAGTTCCGATAGTACCAAGCTTCTGTTCTGCCTTGACCACGACACTCCCTCCACCTCCCTCTGTCCTCAGCCAACACCCTCCACTCTCCAACCACCCCTACCTTACGGATCTCCCTCCTCACACAATCCTCCCATCTCAACTGTGGTCTAACTCTTTTCCTTGTGCCTTGCTTCCTCAACCTATCCACTCTTTTTACCATTCTCTTCCCCCATCCACACCAAGTGTCCAGTCCTTCTCAGCCGGCATTTTCCCAATATCTCCGTAAAGCTCATCTGCACACCAATCTCCTCCCTGAGTTTATCAATCTTCCTTCTATCCACCATCTTCACTCCCACAATCCTCCTTACTCAGTTGTTCTCACAAATCTGCAGCCTCTGTTGTCTCTTTGTCAGTGCCACCATCTCCAGACCGTAAAGGTGGGCTGGTGTGAAACATGACATCAGGACCTCGTATTATTATTACGAGTACGTGCCCGTAAAAAAAAAATAATAATAAAAAAATTAATAAATAAATATTCCAACCATGAGCAAGAAACAACAACCACACAGGCCGTTTCTTCGCTCTCGCGTGCCCGTATGTGCGTGGCCCGGAAGTTCGCATATCGCAGTTACGATTATTCGCAATTTAGTTTTAATGGCCAATTATTCAATTAGCGCCAACGTATTTTGCCTTTTCGCCATGTCGTCGCAAGGAAAAACAAAAAGAGAAGAGAAGAGAGGAAAAAAAAATTTACTTCCTGGTTCGGAGCATACCAGCTCACTCTGATGTTACCGAAATTTATGCACCGTCTAATATGAAAACGATCATAACTTGGGGCATTGTGTTTATCTATAAATGCGCATAAGAAATCGAGAAATTATTAGAATACACGAAGTCATCACTCTCCGGAAGCCCGTATGTTGTAACCCGTAATGGGGAACGCGGCTGAGCTTCCTTTCCCCCATCAGCCACGCCCACGCAACAACGTGTCTTGTTATTAGTTGGTAAATAAATGGCCATAACTTGGGAGGCACTTGTCTGATTAATATCAAACCTTGAAAAGGCACACCCTCAGGTCCCCAGCAATATACCTGGTAAGTTTCAATGAGATCTGACCAGTGGTTGTCGAGAAACAGCGGTCACAGGCACACACACACAGACACACACACAGAGATTGCTGGAATTATAGATAGATTATTGTCATGTACCAACCTGAACAATATTTTACATATATTTATATTGTTGCGAATTCGCGCCCGCCGGTGTGCGAGCGGCCACGTAACTCGAATCGCGGCACGTCGCCCACTGGACGGACAATTCTGTCGTGACCCTCTCGGACTAATGCCGGGAGCTAGTCACGGGTGGGCCTTTCGGCCTCACCACGATCGTGCCAATCGGCCCCCCGCGTGGGATAGGGTTGTTCGCCAAATTCGACCTACCTAAGTACCCACGCGGAGGGTAGACCGGGCGATCGCACCTCGCCGCAGGTCGACTCCGGACACAGGTCACTTAAGCGACTCGTTCCGTACTATCGGGATAACCGAGCGGTGTTATCGTTGGCCTCGACGGTTCCGATTAATTATCGGGCGTATTAAGCCCACTACCAACCCTTTACGTGAAGCAAGATGGAGATTCAATTAAAGAAAAGACGAAGCGAAACGGGAAAACAGTTCAACATAATGCACATTTATTCCGCGGCACATGGAGAGCACACATATACAATTACAACAATTATGCACCTAAAGCAATTGCAACAAAAGAAACACAACAATGCAGAGATACTACCGACTACGCGAGCACACGGCAACACTTAAACAGTTTTACTTTACAGATGGCGCCACCAACACATTTACTCAAAAGCAAAAGAAAAGGGCCACCCTCAAAGACAAGGGGGGAGATGGGGCCTGTGGGCCGCGAGACCGGGTGGATCCTACCCGTGTCTTTGTGATGAGCCGCAAATGTGGCGGCGCGGCGGCGCCCCGACTCCGCGCTCCTTCGCGGGTTTCGTTGGCACTGCTTGGAGTGGGGTGGGAACGGGGCCCCCTTTTCGCACTATCTCAGCGCGGGGGGAAAAAGGGGGGAATTGTTGATGCTCTGGGGAAAGAGGACAGCTGGCTTGCTTGGGTCCCGCAACGAGCGACTCCACTGCGAGCTCGTTGCCGACCGCCATCTTCCTTTCCTCGGACCCGAGCTATCCGGTCCCCTCCCCAATTCTCAGCCGACTGCAGCAAACCACCTGTACGCCCTCGCCTCCCGACTCATCCGTGCTCCAACCCGACTCAACCGCGCTCCAAGCTCCAGGCTTCCCCTCTCTGCAGCTCCCCGACAGACTCCGAACCCCGACAGACTGCGAACTCCACTCGGCTCTCCGACCTCTCCAGACTGACTCTTCCGAAAAACTCACTAAATTCGCCCCGCGCTCGGCGCTTTATAGTCCGGCAGGAGAACCCATATGCAAATTTCTGGATCAGAACGAGCTCGGGGGTGGAGCCACGCTCGCCCATTGGACGGAGAAAAAGGGGCGTGAGTCTCCCCTGATCCTCAAATTTGCATATCCCGATTCTACTCCGACGCGCCTGGAGGCTGGGCCAAACCACCCCGCGCTTGCTGATTGGACGGATCAGAAGTGGGCGTGTATCATTCCTGATCCGAATTCTCCTCGGAAAGGCCGCACTTTGCACTCGCGGTTCGGCACGCGTCCCGTACAAGGCCAGGACAGCCTGACGCTCGGCGTTCACAAGTGGTGCGGGAATGGCTGCAGAAGGAGAAGAGGTGAAGATGGTGGAGGGTTTAAAGTGGTGGCTCATGGCCATGGTGCCGTTTGGAATGGCGGTGATGCGATGTTTGCGGGAGCGAGTTGTGAAGGTAAAGATCGTGGCTGTTAACGTTGTTGTTGTTGTGAAGCGGCGTTGTGGTTGGTGGTTGTTGTGTGATGGCGGTTGAGACGTGGTGGTTCAAAATAAAGATAGAACTGAAAAACGGCTACCTCAAAGGGTCGCAACCCGAATGAATCACATTTATTCCCTCAAAACAACGGGTTTGGGGCTAACTACACATGTACTTACAGAGATATCTCACCTACGGGACCTGAATGGTGGTTTGCGAATTTCCTCAACCACAACAATATTTATATATATATATATATATATATATATATATATATATATATATATATATATATATATATATATATATATATATGGCTCCTAAGTCTAGAAGATTAAGTAATTAGTTTTCTATCTTGAGGAAGACCAAATTTTGAGTTGCATTCATTGAGAACTTAAACCAAATTATCCTGTCAAACAATTGTTCCCCCAAAAAATCGTTTTGAAACTCATTATATGTCTTAGCTCGATGCCACAAAGAGATCACCAGATCTTGTTGGAAGCAGTTTTGTTTTCACCAACACGTTTAATTACATTATTTCTTATTTCCTGCTGTTTCTGAAGAATATGGCGCTTGTGGAAAATAGGCTGATATGTGGGTGAACTGAGCTGAACAAAGTCACAAACCTAAGTGACATACCTGTCATGGGAGTTTGGCCATGAATGGGAGGTCACAAGTGTTTCTCCCACCTCCCAAGCCCTGACAGGTACTCTCACACTCGCTTTGGTTCACCTTGCTAAAAGCTGCTTCTGTCAACACCCGCTTGTGCTGGCAGGTGTGCTTTCATACAGGTGTGCTGGCCTATTTTCTTGGCAATTCCTTTCCCTCTTGTTTGTTTCTCTAGATATGTTACATTTCAAAATACTGCTTGTGTAGTCTTGTTGGAGAAAGTAAATCATGGATTAAAAAAAATTAAATAAAAACACCATCTCAGCACAAAATGTCTCACTTTTAACTCCACCCCCTCATCCTCTCCACCAAGGCCTGAAGATTGTTTTTCTTTGTTTATTTATTTGTTTAATCGGTGGTTCCTGTTACCTGTGTTATCAATAAAGTTACATTTTGTGTGACTTTCGAAACATATTTCACAGGTATCAAACTTTTGGGGTTTGTTCCTGGTTTTTTTTGGTAATATTATTATCCATATAACTCCTCCATGATTGTGGAATTGTCTTTAGGGTGTGTAGTTCATCACTATAGCTAGGAAGTAAGATCATTATGGTATATACAAGGGATGTCAAAATGGGCTGGGAACAGTGAAGAGCAAATATTTTTAATGTGTAAGTATATATATAATTAATAATCATTATTATGTCCATACTCTGCTGACAGTGTCGATGGTGTTGAATGTGTCAGGGTAAGAATTATGATGGGTGGTTTTCTCTTGCTTTCCCTGCTCGTCAGGGAAAATAATTGGAAACTGTTGACAGTGTCTATGGTAATTTGCCTCCCTTTCATGGAATGACACCGTGGGATCTTTAGCGTCCGCCACTTAATGCTGGCAGACGGGACTCCCAGCTCAATGTCCACCAGAGAGACGGTGTACTTTGCGATGCAACGTCCCTGCCTGCGAAACAACGATCCGACAGTGTACAGCAAGGTAAGAATGGAACTCGAATCAGACAGCTCAGAGGCAAGTGAGCTCAACTGCGCCATCCTGTCGGACTATATAATTAATAAGGAATTTGAAGAAGCGTAAAACCTCCGGCTATGAGCATACTGCGTAAAGCAGATCCTGCCGCTTACACAGTCTGCTCATAGCCGAAGAGTCTATCTTTTCATTGTAATTCTCCTAGCCAACTCTTTCAATGGGTTTGTGGGCCACAGACAGGATGGTGAGCGGCAGACACATCTTGTTGGTCAGGATCAACGCAGCAATAGTCTCGTTATGGCACACGGCTCCTTGGACCGTAACAGTAAAGGGGTTCCAATTTAATTTTGGGGGAAATATTTTCTCATGAATAAATTTATTTTCTTATTAATTGCAAATGCTTCCAAATAGAAAGTTTTATATTAATAAAGACCCTTGGTGAGTCTTGGACTTTTGCGAATATCTCATTTGGAGAACGCTTTTGAAAGCCCCTTCTACAAGGAAAGATGCTCTTGAGTCTCACTTATGTCACATGACCAGTATTCATACTGATGTGAATGTCAATCATCCTTCACGTATTATTGTGAAACTACTCACGTTTGTTGCATAGAGCTAGCTGCTTTATCACTTGGTCAAAGAAATGGCTTGCTTGGTCAGACAGATGCTCCATCCAAATAAGTCTCACTGGCTGAAGTTCTACTATGCATATTGTTATTATCCCCATGCTTTTTGAAAAAAAATTGGAGGACATTGTAATCAGCTCTGTCTGTCTCTGTCTGTCCATCATGCTATCTCCCAAATGGTTTGGCAGAAATGCAACAAACTTGGTAGTTATGATCACTACATGGCAAGAAGGTGCAAGAACAGTCATTTTGGCCCTGCCCCCTGAGGTGGAGTCAAAAGGTCAAATTCCAAAAAACTGGCAGGGAAGGCAAAGCAGCGCAGCATCACACTTCATGACTGGTCTCCTATATCTAACACCCCTGATATTAATTCAGCCTGGAGTTTCGTCCACAGAAACCTGATGTTTCTTATTTACAGATTAATCCCACCTTGTCTTCGGTTATCTTACCCATCCCCCCCACCCCCACCCTTGGTACTCTGAATCGTGTGGTGAGGGTGTTGCCTTAAAACAACTTGCATTCTCCTCCTGGAAGGCAAATCTGACTGAAGGCAACTTCAGATCATTGCACAAAGCCCACAACAGGTGTGTGTCTACCCTTAGGAGAGGCAGAAAACAACATCCATCCAATCTCAAGAATCAGCTTTCAAACTTCTCTCTCTCCTCTAAAACCTGGTGGCACATTGTCAAGTCGGTCTCTGGTGTATGCTCCCTTCTATTCTTTCCCTCACTTCAAGGGACACCATGACTAAACTCCGTTCATGAGAAGGCTGACCGAATGCCTCAATTCTGTGTTTCTTCCAAATCTTGTGTCCCTTAACCCCTCCCTGTCTGTATCCATCCTTCCCAGTCGTAACCAACAGCTGCCCCTCGACTCTGAATCTGCAACTGGACCAGACGACATCAACTCATGTGTCCTAAAAACCTGCTCAACTGCTCTTGCACTTCCTCTCTCTGCCCTTTTCACCCTGTCATTTACCATCCGTCATCTTCCATCTGCTTAGAAATCAGCCAACATCACATCATTAAATAAAAAGGTGCAAAAACGGATCCCCTTAAGTCCAGACCAATCAGCTTACTTACAGTCATCAGCAAGGTCATGTAATCCACTAATCCATCATCACAGTTGACATAAAATGATTCCTTTTCTCCAATAGACTCATCTCTGATCATCAATTCGGATTCAGACCTGGTAATTCTACCTTGGACGTGCTGCTTCTACTCTCCCAACAATGGTAGAGGCCCTCAATATCAGACATGAGATCAGGGCCGTCTCTCTGGACATATCTCGAGCTTTCGATACAGTCTGGCATCCTGCCTTGCTCTTTAAACTGTCTGCCTATTGAATCCAAGGCCAACTCCACTCTTGGATTACTGACTTCCTCCACTCCCGTCGCCAACATGTGGCTTTCAATGGGACCCTTTCATCTCCTCTCCCTGTCAAGGCTGAAGTACCTTAAGGCAGTGTTGCAGACCCCATCCTATTCCTAATCTTCATCAATCATCTCTCAGAATCTCTGGAAAATCCTCGCTCTCTTTGCTGATGACTCAACTCTCTGTCGTGACATCTCTCATCCCTCTGCCAGACAGGCTGCAGCCTCTTCCCACTCCTCAGATCTTGACAAAATCACAAACCGATCAAACACTTGGAACATGGCCCTCAATCCTGAGAAATGCCACGTACCCACTCCCCCTCTCCGAAATGATCGTACCGCAAACCCTTCCGTCCACTTTCTCAACAACCCTCTCAAAGAGGTTCAGTCACTCAAACTCTTGGGTCTCGCTCTAAGCCATGATATCTCTTGGGCAAGCCACATTTCAAAGTTGACCTCAAAAGCCAGATGCCAACTGGGTGTGCTCCATTGTGCAAAGTTCTTCCTTTGTACACCTGAACTCCTATTCACCTACATCTTAAAAGCTCCTATAACCTACAACATTTTACAACTCACAATTTGATATTGGGTCATTCCTCGTGAAACTCTTTGCCATCTTTCAACTTTGCTTTCGGTGGGAAGTGTGGGGATTAGCGATGACTCGCCGTCGACTTCGCGCCAGTTGATTATTTTGTATGGCTTGATTGTGAGTTATTTTATCATTATAATACGGATTTCTCTGATAAAAGAGATTGTTGTGAAGTTACATGGTTTTAATTTGTATTTCAACAATAATATATTTGCTCAAAAAAATATGAAGAACTTATTGCTTTTCAAAATCTGTTTTGACTGGGATCTTCCGGATGACATCTGTATTGTGTAAACGATGAAAAGATTAATGTATTCTTAGTGAATAACGTCAGTGCGCTCCTCATGAAAAACGCATCATGTGACCGGTCATTTTATTTGCTACGCAGATAAATCCAGTGTCGAGAAACGGAACATGAAAATGGAACACCTCCGATTGATCAGTTAATGCGTGAAAGTGATTATAATCAGTGATTATTATTGGATATCTTCCAAAAAAAAGAGGTACACAAGGAAATTGGATGCAGGAGGAGGCCATTTGGCCCATCAAGCCTGTGCTACATCTATCCCACATTTAGTCAATCCAACAGTTTATCAAAATTCCTTGGGGGGGTGGAGTCAAAACACTGGGGGCAAGCGCAGACATCACCACAAATAATCTTATGCACACACACACACACACACACACACACACACACACACACACACACACACACACACACACACACACACACACACACTGATATCATGCACAAAACAAGCTGATTAAGGTCAATGTGCTCCTTTCATTAAATTTACTTGCAGAGTTCCCACCCTATGGGCCATCTTGTTCCAAGCATGCAACACATTCTTCTGAACCTTTATTTGAGTGGTATATAGGCAACTGACAGCTCTGTATAGGCAAAAAAATGGCGTGAATCAAAAACATACCTACTGCTAACAATTCAAAACACCTCACTGCACTGGAAAACATAGGGACAAGAATACTGCACTGTAAATGGTGGGGACTTGTAATACCCTACCCCACCTGGAGGCGGAGCTACATGACACATATTTACATACAAAATTTGCGTCCTCCCTCCCTCCCCCTTAAGACCACCGGCAAAGATAAATATACTCCTATACATTAACTGGGGGCATGCCGATCCTATGCAACAAGTCTAGTTGCAATCGGCCAAAACTGAAGGAGTAGCAAGATAAACAAACAAACAAGCAGTCAGAGACTGGTACTTACGAAATCGTCAACTTGACCTCTGACCTTGTCTCATAAAAGCTGTCTCTCGAGAAGGTAGCGACGCAAACCAGAAGTTTCTACGATGATTCTGTAGCAAATCATCAAAAAATCGAATGTTTTGGATGTTTGACCTCACTGTGACCTTGACCTTTGACCGATTTTGACCAAAATCTAATCAGCACTAGCCATCACCCTCCTGAATCACGTGGTGTAATTTGACATTGGTAGCTTCTTCCGTTCTCGAGTTATCTGTACCAAACCATCAAAAATCGAATATTTTACCTCACTGTGACCTTGACCTTTGACCGATTTTGACCAAAATCTCATCAGCACTAGCTATCACGCTCCTGAATCACGAGGTGTAATTTGACATTGGTAGCTTCTTCCGTTCTCGAGTTATCGTGCCTACAAACAAACAAACAAACAAACAAACAAACAGAAACGGAAGTCATCAATATACTTACGAAATCTTTAGATTTCGTAAGTAACAAGCAGTCAGAGACTGGTACTTACGAAATCGTCAACTTGACCTCTGACCTTGTCTAATAAAAGCTGTCTCTAGAGAAGGTAGCGACGCAAACCAGAAGTTTCTACGATGATTCTGTACCAAACCATCAAAAATCGAATGTTTTGGATGTTTGACCTCACTGTGACCTTGACCTTTGACCGATTTTGACCAAAATCTAATCAGCGCTAGCCATCACCCTCCTGAATCACGTGGTGTAATTTGACATTGGTAGCTTCTTCCGTTCTCGAGTTATCTGTACCAAACCATCAAAAATCGAATATTTCACCTCACTGTGACCTTGACCTTTGACCGATTTTTACCAAAATCTAATCAGCACTAGCCATCACCCTCCTGAATCACCTGGTGTGATTTGACATTGATTGCTCCTTCCGTTCTCGAGTTATCGTGCCTACAAACAAACAAACACACACACACAAACACACAAACAGAGGATGGAAGTCATCAATATACTTACGAAATCTTTAGATTTCGTAAGTAACAAGCAGTCAGAGACTGGTACTTACGAAATCGTCAACTTGACCTCTGACCTTGTCTAATAAAAGCTGTCTCTAGAGAAGGTAGCGACGCAAACCAGAAGTTTCTACGATGATTCTGTACCAAACCATCAAAAATCGAATGTTTTGGATGTTTGACCTCACTGTGACCTTGACCTTTGACCGATTTTGACCAAAATCTAATCAGCGCTAGCCATCACCCTCCTGAATCACGTGGTGTAATTTGACATTGGTAGCTTCTTCCGTTCTCGAGTTATCTGTACCAAACCATCAAAAATCGAAAATTTGACCTCACTGTGACCTTGACCTTTGACCGATTTTTACCAAAATCTAATTAGCACGAGCCATCACCCTCCTGAATCACGTGGTGTAATTTGACATTGATTGCTCCTTCCGTTCTCGAGTTATCGTGCCTACAAACAAACAAACACACACACACAAACACACAAACAGAGGATGGAAGTCATCAATATACTTACGAAATCTTTAGATTTCGTAAGTAACAAACACCCAGACACCGGTCTGTGAATTACAGTGAGGATTATAATTCCTGAGTGCAAGCCTCCTAACTTGTTATCAGCAGGGCAGGTACAATCTGTTCATGTGGCAGAAGACACTTGTTTCTAACAGGTCATGCAGCAAGTGCTGTGATGGGACTCAATCTGTGCCCTGATTCCTCGTCAAGTTAAGAGTTTCAATTTTTATACAGTTCAGTGCCTAAAGAACGTCTACACCCCCTTTCAAACATTTCACCTTTTGTTGCCTTCTAGCATGGAATTAAATTGCATCAAATCAGACTTTTTCCACCTTTATTTACACGTGGTAACCCACAACTTCCAAGTTAAAAACAAATTCTACAAATTTCAGAAAATTAATGAAAAATACAAAACTAGAACATCTTGGTTGGACAAGTATCCACCCCCATTTATAAAAGCAATTGAAACTTAGCTCAGCTGTAACCAATAACCTTCAACATCACATGCCAAGTTAATTGGTCCCTAACTGTGTTCAATTGTTGTGATTTTGATTAATTCAGGATAAAATCAGCTGTTCCTGTAGGTTTCCTCTGCTGGTTAGTGCATGTCACAGCAAAGACTTAACCATGAGCCCCAAGGAGCTTTCAAAATAACTTTGGGATGAAGTTGTGGAAAGGCACAGATCAGGGGATGGGTACAAAAATATATCAAAGGCCTTGTATATCCCTTGGGGCACAGTCAAGACAATCATTAAGAAGTGGAAGGTGTGTGGTACCACCAAGACCCTGACTAGTTCAGGCCGTCCCTCCGAACTGGCTGACCAAGCAAGGAGACTGATGAGAGAGGCTATCAAGAGGCCAGTGGCAACTTTGAAAAAGCTCCAGGCCTTTATGGCAAAGACTGGTCACTGTGTGCATGTGGCAACAATATGCCAAGCATTCCACAAGTCTGGCCTGTACCCATAGGGTGGCAAGAAGGAAGTCATTACTCAAAAAAGCCCACCTTGAGTCCCTTTTGAGGTATGCAAAAAAACACTCTGGAGATTATGAAGCCATGTATGTGGCAAAAAGTTTTGTGGTCTGGCAAAACCGAGATGGAACTTTTTGGCCCAAAGGCAAAATGTTACATTTTGCGCAAACCCAACAGCACATCAGTCAAAGAACACCATCCCTACTGTGAAGCATGGTGGTGGCAGCATCATGTCATGGGGATGTTTCTTATAAACAGGGACTGGGGCACTTGTCAGGATAGAAAGGAAAATGGATGGAGCAAAATACAGAAAAATCCTGGAGGAAAACCTTCCGCCCTCTGCAAGAAAGCTGTAATTGAAACGGAAGTTCACCTTTCAGCATGACAATGACCCAAAGCACAAAGCCAAAGCAACACTGGAATGGTTAATGAACAAAAAGATAAATGTCCTTGAGTGGCCCAGTCAGAGCCCTGACCTAAATCCAATCGAAAATCTGCAGCATGACTTGAAGATTGCTGTCCATCAATGTTCCCCACACAACTTGATTGAGGTTGAACAGTTTTTGTGCAGAAGAATGGGCAAATATTTCCCCATCAAAGTGTGCAACGTTGGTGGAGACCTATCCCAACAGACTCACAGCTGTAATTGCTGTCAAAGGTGCTTCCACCAAGTATTATCTCAGGGGGGTGGACACTTATCCAACCAAGATATTCTGGTTTTGTATTTTTACTAATCTTCTGAAATTGTAGAATTTGTTTTTCACTTGGAAGTTCTGGGTCACAATGTGGAAATAAAGGTGGAAAAACAAATCTGATTCGATGCAATTTCATTCCATGCCGAAGGCAACAAAAGGTGAAATTTTTTGAAAGGGGTGTAGACTTGCTATAGTCATGGTACATATATATATATATATATATATATATATATATATATATATATATATATATATATATATATATATATATATATATATATATATATATATATATATATATATACACAAGCTGGTGGGCGGACATGGGTAGTTGACTACCTAATAGAACCTGACGCGATGGGCCCGTTCGATGGGGAATGACCTGAGGATTAAGCACTAGAAAATTCATGATTCCAGCTTCAAGGGTTAATGCTGCAGATTGTTTTTTCGTTAAAATACCCCCACATTTAGAGGTTTTTCGGCCGTTGCTAGGCAACGGAGGGGTCCATAGCAACGGTTCTTTCTCACACATAACTAGGACATACCATGAAGCTACCATGCCTGTTTCATATATATCTGACTCATAGTCTCTGAGATATAACGAACTTCGTTTTTTTATTGTTTTCGACCAGGGTTCATTCAAAGTCTATCTTCTCTGACAGTTTTCTTAGGATCCAGCTGGAAATTTTTGACAATATGGCTGAATGTACTGCCCCACAGTCGCTCGTGGCCCGATTTTTGATTTTCGAAAAAATAATATTTTTTATGATTTTGCAAAAAAATCAAAGTCCCGTTGCTAGGCAACCAAAGGGGTGTTAGCAACCAGTATCTACGTGGCACAACAAGGTCATAAACTGGTCCTACCATCCAAATTTCATCAAAATCGAACAACTGCAAGGGGGTCAAAAACATCCCGACAAACACACACACGGACAGACTGACACCACGACCAACAAATAAGGGTAGATCAATAGATCAAAAAAAAATTTTTTAATCGAATTTTTTTTTTCGACTCTATCGACTACCCAATATATATCATAATAAATGTCAATCAACCCTTGCACAGATGTCACAATGAGAACACAGGTATGCAATCACCTATCCATACCTTAACTGCTTGCCATTCCTGCCAATACCCTCTATCCCCAATGTTTATAGATACCTATTCAATTTCAGTTTAAACCTATCTACTGTTTCTGTTCCCACTACCTTTCCAGGTACCCCCTTTCCATGCATTAACTATTCTTGATTGAAAGACCCCTGTCGTACTACTGCCCTTAATTCTTAGGCCGTGGCCCCTCATCCTGTGCACAAGCATTATTCACTAAGAATACATTCATATTATCATCGCTTACATGATACATCCTCATGATTTGTGCAGAGAACAATTTGAATCTCACACACACACACACGCACACACACACACACACACACACACACACACACACACACACACACACACACACACACACACACACACACTAGGAGGAGGCCATTCGGACCATCATGCCTGCACCGCACCAACCTCAGTATCCATCACCAATCTACAAAACATCCGCTCAAGTGACCTTGATGAATTATAAAAGTTGAATCCTAAAATACATCTTCTAAATGTTCAAAATACAGATATACTTGTGAAACCAAAACATATGCCATCCATTCCACCGAACCACAATTGATACCATAAAGTTGGTGATGAAAAGAAAAATGTCGACTCTTTTCTGGGGTTTTGTGGGTTAAGTTCCGTTTCGAAGCCTGTTTGAGTTTATGGCCTAGTTTGGCTTGTTCCATAAGCAGGCTTCCAGCAGATGCAGTGGCATCGCGATACTGCTGATCCATTGTGCCCTTGGCTGCTTTCTTCGGTTTCTTTTTGGCCTTTTTTGAGGAGTTATGTGCTTCGTATGGCTCTGGTGAGAATAATTGCTTCAATTTGAGATCTTTATTTCGTTGACTTTTCCTTGATTTTTTTTATTTTTTTTTACCTCCACCACCTAAGGTGGATAGAGGTTATGCACTCACCCATTAATCTGTCTGTGAGCAGGATATCTAATAATAGTTAAAGACCTATTTGGACGAAACTTGGTGGACAGGTTGAGTGTGTGACAAGGACGAATTGATTCGATTTTTGTGAAAACCGGATCTGGAAGTGATACGATAACTTTTTTAATTATTGCAGTGATTCTTCACCATTGAGAGATTGGGCCACAAACGATAAAGAGCATGGTATTTCAAAAAGTTGCGGACGGATTATGACAAAACTTGGCGGATGAGTTGGGTTGGTGAGAAGAACAAGCCGATAAGATTTTGGTTTACGTCTGGATGCAGATCTAGCCCATCAGTTGGATGCAAAACCTGAACTGTTCAAGTACTGTTCATTTTAAACCAAATTTGGTTGTTGGTAATTACATTTTGTGTGCAGCACGAAGCCGCGAGTTTGTATCACTGCTGTCTGTGGAGGGGAGCGGCTTTGCAACTGATGGCTGTGCCTCCTGTAGATTCGAGCAGGAATTTGGAATTTGTTCAGAGTGCTGGAGATAGTTCGCCGACTCTTTGTGAAGGGCACCATGGGATCTTTAACATCCGCCAACTAATGCTGGTAGACGGGACGTCCAGTTTGAAGTCTATCCGAGGGACGGCACACACATTGATAAATCACCCTGACTCACTGAGATGACAGTTTTTGGTGGGTCAAGATTCCAACCCAGGCTTGACAGCTCACAGGCAAACTTGTACATCTCTAGGCCACCCTGCCAGCCCAATTTGTTAGTTAACCACCTATTATAGTTCGATTTAAACAGCATGTGAGGCCAGTTTGCCTCATGTAAGCACAAGTTCTGTTTTCCACTAAGGCTCATGACTGACATGATATATCTCAGTCAACCTCTTGAATATGTCAGCTGCTCAATTACGACATTTCCTGAATTATGGCTTTTTATATCATTTGCCTCTGTCACCCAAAAACATTTCTCACATTTTGAGTGGGACAAGGAGAATTGTCTAATGAAATGTTCATGGGTGGCATTTGCACAACTGCTGTTTTCGGGGAATGTTTTCAGCTTGGTTGATTGATTGACCATGGTGTGAATGTACTGACGTTCAACAACCATTTTCGTTCACCTGTTTGGCGTTTACATCTGAGTAGTTAGCTTACGATGCTGGGGTCCCAAGTTCCGAATTTATATGCAGTAGTGCTTTGATTTACATGTTGATTGTATATTAGTCAACTTATAAAATATGAGTTCCCTTACAAGGCACTTCAATACAGGAGCAGGCCATTAGGCCCATCAGGCTTATGCAATTGTTGCCAACACACTATATGGTTTGTCTGCACTCTATCCTTTTTAAACTCTGACCATCAGAGCAGACACTCTAACCAATATGCCACCGAGCCTGGTTATCTGGCTTAATGAAAAAAAAGTAAACAATATTTAAATTTAATGCATGTATCGTTTTTAACAATACATTATTGCATTATTGGTTCATAATTATCCCCCGCCAACCAACGAAGTTGGCGGAGGATATAGAAATGGGTTCCGTCCGTCCGTCCGTCACATTTCGTTTCCGGAGCTTAACTACAAATCCCCTCAAGATATATTTACGAAATTTGGTACACATATCAACTGGTGCCTTTTGATATTTAGAGATTTCCCCAAAAAAAATTTCTGTCACTTTACATGGAAACAAGTTGGGTATGAAGAAATAATTGAGGTTAACCTTTGTTTCCAGAGCATAGTTGCAAAACTATTAACTATTTCTTTATGAAATTTGGTACACACATCCAGAATAAATTGAACTGGTGCCTTTTGCTACTTGTCCTCATTTACTATGGCGGGGGATATCGAAGACTTTGTCTTCAACGGATGCTAGTTGTTGTATTGACAAATTCATGCTGATTATTCTGACCTGTCCGCCAATGCAGATCAGCATCAGGCTTTACAAGATGTTCTTCATTCTGATAAGCTTGTTTTTCTGATTATTTAGTTTTTGTCGTTGGGGATATTAAAGCAGCGGGCCATACAAAAAAGTTATATAATGAAGACACTCATAATAGTACAAGCCATTGTTTTTTATTTTGTTTTTTATACTCATAATAGCCATTGTTTTTTATTTTGTTCTTCAATATACAATTATATATACATACAAATATATATATATATATATATATATATATATATATATATATATATATATATATATATGTGTGTTTTATATATATATGTATGTATATATATTTACTTAGTTATGGTATTGTATTAATATTTAAATTTTTGTTTCTTGCCACCATTTGTGAAAGTCATGTGATTTCTGCATTTTCTGATTGCCGACTAAATCCACTCTCTTATTTATTTAATAACCAGCAGAAGGACCCGTCGAGGATGGTGATGGGATGGTATGGGATTTGAGTGAACGGGAGGGCCTTACAACAACAATAACAACAAAATATCTTAATCTTGTGATGGAATGGCACCGGAATCGCCATCATCCTAGCTGATATACCCACCAAGGACAAGTATGAGATTCCATAAAATGGGAGGGGCATAGAACAACAATAACAATTACAGCAACCTCTCACAATCTAAATAAATGGAACCAACTTCAACAAAAACAATCCCTTATAGTTTATGGTTGGGCCTGAATCCTGAAGCACCACCAACTGGAATGCCTCGACGTCATGCATCGTGGCGAGGACTTTGAGAAAGGTTGATTTTCCACTGTGCCGATATGAATAATCGGAGGGGCTGTTTGTTAATGTTGATGCCACAAGCATAATTGTAAAACCATTAATTATGCCTTCGAAGTTTGGTGACAATGTGTGAAGTGGTTAGAGTGGAGATAGCAAACGGACAGACACTGCACTTTTATTTATATAGTCGTGTAAAGTGAACATTTCTTGGAAAATGTTGTTTTTGGATATTTTATTTTGCTGTCTTTGCACTTTTTTTCTTTTTCTTGTTTTTTTAACCATTCAATGCATTGATTTTGTGTGGGGGGGCAGGGGGGCAGGGGGGGGGGAGAAACTGGGAATTTAAATATTTATCATTTTTTTCTGGAATTTTTTTCTTGGAGATCTATAGGAAGTTTTTGTCTCTGTTGAAGCTTATTTTCATGATTTTTATTTCGATATGATTTTGAGATTTAAGTAAGGCTAATATCCAGACAAGTACTTCAATCTGTTTAATTACTATCGAGTTGGATCTGACAATGTTTGAGAGAGTGGAAGGAAATTGGGACACAAATTGACAGAGCACAAATAAGTGAGAATTTTCCCCCAAAAAATTTTTTAATCAAAATTTGACCCGAAGCCTCATAGTTGTGGTTTTCCACTCAGGTATTGGCGAAGCAATGTTTCGAGAAGAAGGACCTCGAACTTTGGAAATTACAAACTCTGACACAGTAAATGGCTGTTGAAACCCAAGCAAGAAAGGCTCTCAGTCAGAAACCCAGGCTTTCACGGACTGACCAGTTCATGGCTGCCATGAGGATTTATCTTAGAGATTGTTTGAGGCTCATCCTTATGGCTGCTGTCCAACAAAGAGCTGAGAACCAGATGGCATAGCCTTGTGCAATGTTCCTGGAATCCATTTCGGAGAAGACATGCCTGGATGTGCGAGCAGCGTTGCTTGGCTTCGGAGCATGGTTGTGGCCTCGAGAGGCCTCCCTGGGAATGGTCTCTCAGATGATAATACAAGGGTCTCTACAAGACAAATGGAAAAAATGGCCAAGACTATAGTACAAGGCTATCTATACTCTGAATTATTGCAAGAATCAGTTGAAGCATACATGAATCTCAGACCTGTGTTATCTGACCAAGTCACCAAGCATGAAAATATATAGATTTTGGCAATAATGTGCAACCTGGATTTTGCAATGTTGCCTGTCAACATTTTTGTGGTTGTCTTTGTTTATACAGAAAAAAATGCAAAAGCAATCAACTCATTCAAAGTTTCATATTTTATAGCTATTCCTGGCATCTAAGACAACTCTTTCTTTCCACATCATAGAAATGTCCATGTGTACACTGTCATACAAGAAAATAGACAAAAAAGCAGACTCTCTGCAAAATTTTATTCATTCCAGCAGGCACCGCAATGAAACACCGACACTTAACCACTCCACTAACGTTGAATGTCACATCACAATCGACCAACTGCAAAGAATGGAAAAATCACCCATCATTATATAGGTGGAGAAAAAAGAAGCTCAAATGAGTCATAATAATTAACTTAAAGCCACTTCAATATTGGGTATGTTCTTCCATCCATCCATCCGTCCTTCCATTCATCCATCCATTAAAAATGAAGAAGAAAAACCTTTTCCCAATCGTAATTAATTCTGAAGTGTAATTCTAGTGGGTTTTAAAGGGTAATTCTAAAGGGTAATTCTAAAGGGTTCTAAAAGGTAATTCAAAAGAGTTCTAAAGCGTTCTAAAGGATAATTCTAATGAGTTTTAAAGGGTAATTCTGAAGGCTTCTAAAGGGTAATTCTTGTGGGTTTTAAATAGTAATTCTAAAGGGTTCTTCTAAAGGGTTCTAAAAGGGTAATTCTAAGGGGTTCTAAAGGGTCTAAAGGGTAATTCTAAAGGGTCTAAATGGTATTTCTAATTGCTGATAAAGGATGAAATTAAAGAGTAATTCTGAAGGGTTCTAAAGGGTAATTCTAATGGGTGATAAAGGGTAATTCCAATGGATTTTGAAGGGTAATTCTGAGGGTTTCAAAAGGGTAATTCTGAGGGGTTATCAAGGGTAATTCTAATGGGTTATAAAGGCTAATTCCAATGGGTTTTAGAGGGTAATTATAAAGGGTAATTCTAATGGGTTATAAAGGGTAATTCCAGTAGGTTTTAAAGGGTAATATGATGGGTTATAAAGGGTAATTCCAATGGGTTTTAGAGGGTAATTATAAAGGGTAATTCCAATTGGTTTTAAAGGGTAATTCTAAAGGGTAATTCTCTTGGGTTATAAAGGGTAATTCCAGTAGGTTTTAAAGGGTAATTCTGAAGGGTTATAAAGGGCAATTATTAATGCTTATAAAGGGTGCTTCCAGTGGGTTTTAAAGAATGATTCCAAAGAGCAATTATAAAGGGGCTGTATATGGTAGTTCTGAAGGGTAATTCTAAAGGTTAATTCTGATGGGTTCTAAAGGGTAATTCCAATGGGTTTTAGAGGGTGATTCTAAAGGGTTCTAAAGGATAATTCTGATGGGTTATAAAGGGTAATTCCAATAGGTTTTGAAGGGTAATTCTAAAAGGGTTATAAAGGGTAATTCTAAATGCTTCTAAAGGGTGCTTCTAGTGGGTTTTAAAGGATGATTCTAAAGAGTAATTATAAAGGGGGTGTATATGGTAATTCTAAAGGGTTCTAAAGGGTAATTCTAAAGGTTAATTGTAATGAGGGCTGAAGGGAAATTCTAAAGGGTTTCACTCATTTCTAGGCTTTCCCCATATCATGTTAATATGCCAAACTGAACTGCTTTCTTTGGACACTGGTGCGATTTTGTTTTTTCATTTCTACTTGCACGTGGGCAATGCAGATGGAGATGAAGGTCATGAGTAATGACACACTTGAGGGAAGAAAAGAAAAAGACAATCACATCCTAAGGAATGGGGGAGGATGGTGCAATAACTTAGAGTGTATATACTGTATAAATATATATACACTGTATATATATATATATATATATATATATATATATATATATATATATATATATATATATATATATATATATATATATATATATATATATATATATATATATATATATATATATATATATATATATATATATATATATATATATATATATATATATATATATATATATATACACTGCATATATATATATATATATATATATATATATACACTGCATATATATATATATATATATATATATATATATATATATATATATATATATATATATATATATATATATATATATATATATATATATATATATATATATATATATATATATATATATATATATATATATATATATATATATGTACTGTTTGTGTTAGAGCCTGGTATGTTGGCGCAGTGGTTAGGGCAGCGGCTTGGGATCCAAAAGGTCCTGAGTTCAAGCCCCGTTGGGCCATTGAATTAATACACCAGGGGGTTGACTCAGCCTGTCATCCTTCCAAGGTCGGCGAAATGAGTACCAGTGTACTGGGCCGGTGTATACCCCGGTTAAAATAGGTGTACCATATCCCTGTGTCGTAAGAGGCGACCAGGGTTGTGTCAGGAAGGGCATCCGGCGTAAAACATGTGCCAAATCACTATGCGGATCATACGGATGATCCGCTGTGGCGACCCCTAACGGGAGCAGCCGAAAGAAGAAGAAGAACAAGATATACTGTATATATATATATATATATATATATATATATATATATATATATATATATATATATATATATATATATATATATATATATATATTGTTGCGGTATTTGCGCCCGCCGGCGTGCTGACGGCCACGTAACTCGAATCGCGGCACGTCGCCCACCGGACGGACAATCCAGTCGTGACCCTCTCGGACTAACGCCGGGAACCAGTCACGGGTGGACCTTTCGGTCTCACCGCGATCGAGCCAATCAGCCCCCGCGTGGGATAGGGTTGCTCGCCAAATTCGACCTACCTAAGTACCCACGCGGAAGGTAGACCGGGCGATCGCACCTCGCTGCAGGTCGACTTCGGACACGGGCCACTTAAGCGACCCGTTCCGTACTATCAGAATAACCGAGCGGTGTTATCGTCGACCTCGACGGTTCGATTAATTATCGGGCGTATTCAGCCCACTACCAACCCTTTACGTGAAGCAAGATGGGGATTCAATAGAGGAAAAGACGAAGCGAAGCGGGAAACAGTTCAACACAAAGCACATTTATTCGCGGCACACGGGAGCACACATATACAATTCCACCAAATGCACACAGAAAAGACACAATGTAATTTACACAAAAAGCAAATGTAAAAGCGAAAACACAATGCAGAGCTAATCCCGACTACTGAGCACACGGCAACACTTATACAATTCTACTTCACAGACGGCGCCGACAACACATACCCAAAACCAAGGAAAAGAATACCCTCAAGGATGAGGCGGGCCTGAGGCCGAGACCGGGTCGGGCCTACCCGTCTGGTGATGAGACGCGGAGCGGCGATGGTGCCTCAACTCCGCGGGCCTCGCGGGCAGTGTCTGGTAGGGGGTGGGAAAGGGGCCCCCTTGGTCGCACTATCTCAGCGCGGGGGGAAACAGGAGGGGGTTGCTGATGCTCGGGGTATAGAGGATTTTTATTATCCCGCGACGAGCGTCTCCACCTCGGCCAGGTCGCGCTGTCGGCCTCCCTGGGGTGCAGCTCCCGACGCGAGCACCCCCTCGTCTGGTGTCGCTGCCTTTCCACAGCTCCGTCCCCTCCGTTCCGACTCCAACGCACACGACGACCAGCTCCTTCTTGCCAACTCCACCGCCCGCGAAGTCTTGACTCTCTGTTTCCGACTCTCCTACTCTCCTACTCTCCGCCTCTGGACTCCCCGACTCCTCTTCTGACTGACGAACACGGTCCTTTTATCCCCCCGTAGCTTCGCCTTTGACCCCCTCCCTTTGACCTTTCACCTCGCTCCCCATTGGCCCGAGAAAAAGTGGGCGTGAAGGCTTTTTGATCCATAAATTTGCATATATCGATCGTCCTGGAGGCGGGGCCAAATCGCCCCTCGCTCACCGATTGGACGGCAAAAAGTGGGCGTGTGTCGTTTTTGATCCGTTTTTGAAGCACAAAATCCGTGATTTTGTACACGCTGTTCGACGCGCGCCCTGCACGAGTCCAACACCGGTACCCACAGCGGGGCAAGAACGGTGGCGATGCTACGGTTGCGAGGTGTGACGTGAAGGTCGTGGCGGTTGTGGTGAAGCGGCGTTGTGGTTGGTGGTTGATGTTGTGATTGTGGTGGTAATCATGGCGGTTGGTCCAAATTAAAGATAGTAAAAGAAAAACGGCTATCCTGAAGAGTCGCAGCACGCATAAATGACATGTATTCCCACTAGACAACGGGTTTGGGCCTAACTACACATATACTTGCCGAGATACCTCACCTAAGGGACCTGAATGGTGGTTTGCGAATTTGGTAACCACAACACTACCCCCTCCCCTTTTTACAGACTCGTCCCGAGTCGTCAAATTTTCGTGTGCCATCATGTGTAGTTTTCCCCTAGTACATTTTACCTACGGATCCCTGGGTGTGACATTCATGGTATTCGTGTCCCCAAAATAAATAACCTGAGGGCTGCGTAACTACCTAAACAAACTCACTCACACGGACGACTTAAATAAAATTGCCGGCGCTAGACAGACATGCCGGGGGCGCACTCATATTTACAGTACATCTTAACCTTAACTTACAAATTTTACACTAAACCATGGCCCAGGATCACTGAACTCTGCAAAAGAAAAGCAGTTAGCAGGGAGCCAGGCTGCTCGCATGCAGTCTCTGGCTCAAAACAATGCAGGTGACAGGGAACGTGGCTGGCTGCTCACACGCAGTCCAAGGCCTTCCCTTTTGAACTGAACGCAGTGAACCACAACGGTGCATGGGCTGCACAAACGCAGTCTCCGTGCCAGCTCAAGTGGCACACGCAATGAGCACAACGAATGGATGGATGAATGGATGGATGAATGGATGGACGCAAACACGGTGCACGGGCCGCCACTGCAGGCCCGTGTTGTAGCTGCCAACGGGGCAGTTCTCGCAGCTTGCAAACTGTTGCCTTGCGGATCCTGGCGCACATGGAAATGAACAGGGGGGGGGGGGGCAAAGCAAAAATTGAACGGGGCTGGTGAACGTGGGCAGTGGGCATGGCATGGCAAAGGTGCAGGCAACACAGCCCGCAGAAGAAGGCCGCTGCAGGCAAACTCAGCCCGCAGAACCAGGCCGTTGCAGGCAAACACAGCCGGCAGATGAACTGGCCGGCACAGGCCTTGAAGAAAAACAGCCAGCAGATGAACTGGCCGGCACAGGCCTTGCAGAAAAACAGCCAGCCGGCAGACGATCCAGCCGGCACAGGCCTTGCAGCTAAGCAGCTGCAGATGAAGCTGGCCAGCCTTTGCCGTTCAGTGGAGGTTGGTGGAGGGAGTGCGGTGGTGCTGGCCACTTGGACCTACCTACCTGTCTCCCTCCCAACCTATCGCCTTTGCCTGTCACTGTACATACCCACTCCCTTAATTTGTCAAACCCCAATTTAGCCCCAACTTAATTTTTTTCTGTTGTTTTTATTTTTACTCCCCCACTATAAATCGTCCCCTAACCCCCTTTATCGTCCTTGTTCGGCTAACCTATCCTGTCACCTAGCCTACTCCCAACCCCTACGTTCCCTTCCCGGAGGGGAACAAGGGAGAGCTAACGTCCTGTGTCGAGGCCCAACAAAGCCTCAGAATGGCCTCCCCAGAGTTCGGCGATCTATAACCAAAGTGGGTCCAGCGGCCCACAACGACAGCGAGGGGATGGATGGTGCGGAGGGGTACATCTCCTAATCTACCCTAACCATTTAACTGTTAAACTACCCCGGGGCTTTCAACAAGCGCCTCTCGCTTAAACTATTGGTTCTAACAACCCAGATTCCCGTCGCCTGTGTTGGTGTCCTCACAATTTCGGGCCTAGCCCCCCAATTTTCGCTCCGTGCCCTCACACGGTCTCCTGGCTGGGACACGTGGCTCCCTTTGGCAGGCACGACCCTCTGCCGAATCTCCCGCTATGGCACCCCCGGGCACTACACTGCCTCCGAGCCTACCAGCTCCCTAACACCGGGGAGTGCCCCCCATGGCACCTCCCCTGAAACGCACACGTGGCAGGCCGGCCTCCCGGGCCCCTTTCCGAGGGTCACCCGTGCCCACAACACTGCCCACGCGGCTAATGGCACCCCGGGCCCCCGCACCAAGCAGGCGCACCCGTGCCCACTACTCTATCCCGGCCCCCCATGGGCCCATGGCCTACCGCGGCCGACTAGCCTGGTGCCCGGGGTACCCACTCAGCGATACTCACCTTTCGCAGCCACGCTCCCAAGCCCGTCAACAGGGCTCCTGCACCCCTCCAAATGGGTCTCGAGCCTACATTCCCACCAACAGCAAAACGACCTCCATTTTTCAATTTGACTAACCCAGCTAACTCACTCTACACTGACCCCGGGGTCCCTTGGGCGGGAGTCACTCCTCCCCCCAATCACTCATCGCACCATGCAGTCCCCATTTGCTCCACTCACACAGACCCGCTGGCCTCACTCACTCATCAATGTACTCACCTCACAACTCACCAACTCTTCAACACACACACCACCGAACTCTGCCATCCTCCTAACTACCTCCCCTAACTAACTCGTGCTCCCACGTCGTCCCTTACACTAATAGCACGTTCCTTTTAACACTACGTAGCTAAACTACGTCCCCTCTACACATCCACAAGTCTGTCACTGTCTCCAAATAATCCCATGAATCAATTTCCCAACCTAAATCTGGCTACAATCCCTCTAACTAATCCATTCCACGGACTCCATGAGGACTTACCCCTGCCCCATGAAGTCGGTCTAACTAAGCTAACCCTTCCCCCTAACTAGTTTCCATCCTGTGCCCAGGGTCAAGGGGGTCTTCCACCCTTTGCCCAGGAATCCTGTGCGCCCGAAAGTGAGGCTTGCTTTTTTTATTTTTATTTTTTTCTTTACATGCGCATCACCAGCGCGGCAACTCGCGCACTTTGCACCTGCCCGTGACGTCATGCAGCTGCACGTGTTCCTCGTCCCTCCTTGGACGGTACCATCCGGCAGAGATACCCCTCCTGCCGGATTCCAACCCCACGTGCAGCCATGACGTCACCGTGCGCATAAAAAAAAAACACAAGCCCCACGTCTCGAGGGGTTCCCCACGCGAACACATGTGCTTTGCCCGTTGGAGCTTAACACACACGATCGCGTGGAGAACCCGTCCGGTCCAAATCCATTATCCTGCCTAAACTTTGTCCGTCCGCGGGATCGGCAAATCCACCGCTGGCGTTTCCGGACCGGGACGTCACTCTCGCAAGCGAGCACGTGGTGGTCTCGTGCGTTGCACAGCACGAACCTCGTGCTCGCGGCTGGGTGAACCCGGCACGGTCCCCGAAATAGCTACAGCCGCTACTCGGCTTTCTTTCTTCACATGTCTCCGTCGTCGCCTCCATTCCACACACGCACTCCCGCGTGTAACGACGCTCACACTCCACACCATCACATTCACACGGGGAGACGCGGCTGCGTGCTCCCGCATGCCAACCGACATCTCCCTTACATACCGCTCTCTCACACACACGGTCTCCCTTGCACACAGCGACCTTGCACACGGCCGTTCACTCACGCATGCGGGGGCACTCACCCGCGGTGCCTCATTCACACACCGTGCCCCACTCATACACGCGGGGGAACTCAACCGCGGTGCCTCATCCACACACGCGGGGGCACTCAACCGCGGTGTCTCATCCATACTCCGTGCCTCACTCATACACGCGGGGGCACTCAACCGCCGGGCCTCACTCATACTGGCCGTTTCATCCACACACACGGCCTCTCTCACACACGGTGCCTCATCCACACACGGCGTGCTGGGAAGCACGCACTCCGGCACCATCGCCACCACACCACTCACACACGGGGTCGCTTCCACACACGGGGACGCACTCACACCTTGCACCACACACACAGGGACAAACACACTGGGGATTCGTGTCCCCACAAGGGTCTCCGGGGCCTCTATACCCCCCAAGCTCTCCGTGCACCCGTCCACAGCACTCCTCCTCTCAACCTCGCAAAGCACGACCGAACTCACCTGGTCGTGACTCACCTCAAGGGGGCATACTCCCTCCCCTCGTTCCTGGAGGAGGCCATCCAGGTGCTCGCACTGGGTCCCTACACAGTCCGCCAGCTCACCCCCATTGTCCTCCACTACCTCCGTGTGTGTGTGCGCGTCACTTACCCCGTCTTCATCGTGTTTATTGGTCTCTGCTTCTTTCTGGCGTCTTTCCCTTATCTTTATGTAGGTCAACCTTGCTTTCTCTTTAAGTCGCTCCCGTCCTTCCCTGTTTTTCACTCCTTGCTCTTTCACGATCTCCGCGTACCTCATCCTTGCTCTCCGTATTAATTGTTCTTTTCTCTCCCTCGCAATTACTTTCACCTCGTCTCTTGTCTCCCGAATTACTTTTTCCTTACCCGCCTCCACCGCGGGCCTGTCAGCCGTTGCACCCCCTTCCAGCTCGTTTGTTCCGACACGTGGAGTCGCCATTTTAAGTTCCCTGCTCACGGCCTTCATGCCCGCCTGCAGGCATCGGCCCATGTTCTGCGTCTCACCCCGTAGTTCTTTCATTTCTTTTTCATTTGCTTGCCCATGCTTTTCATTTCGTTTATAAATTCATTTGCGTTTGCATCCATTTTCGCTGTCATTGCCGCCAGCATGGCGAATAGCTGGGCCATGTCGGGTGCGCTTGGGTGAGCCGTTTCGGCAAGGGTCGGCGGGTTTTGGTGGAGAGGGGGGGGGAGGTGTCATACACCGCGGCCGCTGCCGCTCCTATTTCGGGCTCTGGGTTCAGTTGGGCGAGTCCGTGTTCCTGCACAATCAACATTTCCTGCTCGGGGATTCCATCCTGGACCATGGATTCTACACATTCTACATCCATTTCTAATACCCCCGGCTCCCGCTCGCCTTGAGACGCCATCTTGCTTCTCTTAAAGGGTTAATTTGAATCGCTCGTAATTTGGAGGGAATCGGGGGTCGCTTCTCTCACCCCTGGACCGATTCCCGTGAATTTCGCTGGAGACAGGAGAGCCTGTTGTCCCGCTCTCCAATACCAGTGCCGCGAGGAGGGCGATGAATTTGTATCCCACTCCTGACACCAGTGTTGCGGTATTCGCGCCCGCCGGCGTGCTGACGGCCACGTAACTCGAATCGCGGCACGTCGCCCACCGGACGGACAATCCAGTCGTGACCCTCTCGGACTAACGCCGGGAACCAGTCACGGGTGGACCTTTCGGTCTCACCGCGATCGAGCCAATCAGCCCCCGCGTGGGATAGGGTTGCTCGCCAAATTCGACCTACCTAAGTACCCACGCGGAGGGTAGACCGGGCGATCGCACCTCGCTGCAGGTCGACTTCGGACACGGGTCACTTAAGCGACCCGTTCCGTACTATCAGAATAACCGAGCGGTGTTATCGTCGACCTCGACGGTTCGATTAATTATCGGGCGTATTCAGCCCACTACCAACCCTTTACGTGAAGCAAGATGGGGATTCAATAGAGGAAAAGACGAAGCGAAGCGGGAAACAGTTCAACACAAAGCACATTTATTCGCGGCACACGGGAGCACACATATACAATTCCACCAAATGCACACAGAAAAGACACAATGTAATTTACACAAAAAGCAAATGTAAAAGCGAAAACACAATGCAGAGCTAATACCGACTACCGAGCACACGGCAACACTTATACAATTCTACTTCACAGACGGCGCCGACAACACATACCCAAAACCAAGGAAAAGAATACCCTCAAGGATGAGGCGGGCCTGAGGCCGAGACCGGGTCGGGCCTACCCGTCTGGTGATGAGACGCGGAGCGGCGATGGTGCCTCAACTCCGCGGGCCTCGCGGGCAGTGTCTGGTAGGGGGTGGGAAAGGGGCCCCCTTGGTCGCACTATCTCAGCGCGGGGGGAAACAGGAGGGGGTTGCTGATGCTCGGGGTATAGAGGATTTTTATTATCCCGCGACGAGCGTCTCCACCTCGGCCAGGTCGCGCTGTCAGCCTCCCTGGGGTGCAGCTCCCGACGCGAGCACCCCCTCGTCTGGTGTCGCTGCCTTTCCACAGCTCCGTCCCCTCCGTTCCGACTCCAACGCACACGACGACCAGCTCCTTCTTGCCAACAACACCGCCCGCGAAGTCTTGACTCTCTGTTTCCGACTCTCCTACTCTCCTACTCTCCGCCTCTGAACTCCCCGACTCCTCTTCTGACTGACGAACACGGTCCTTTTATCCCCCCGTAGCTTCGCCTTTGACCCCCTCCCTTTGACCTTTCACCTCGCTCCCCATTGGCCCGAGAAAAAGTGGGCGTGAAGGCTTTTTGATCCATAAATTTGCATATATCGATCGTCCTGGAGGCGGGGCCAAATCGCCCCTCGCTCACCGATTGGACGGCAAAAAGTGGGCGTGTGTCGTTTTTGATCCGTTTTTGAAGCACAAAATCCGTGATTTTGTACACGCTGTTCGACGCGCGCCCTGCACGAGTCCAACACCGGTACCCACAGCGGGGCAAGAACGGTGGCGATGCTACGGTTGCGAGGTGTGACGTGAAGGTCGTGGCGGTTGTGGTGAAGCGGCGTTGTGGTTGGTGGTTGATGTTGTGATTGTGGTGGTAATCATGGCGGTTGGTCCAAATTAAAGATAGTAAAAGAAAAACAGCTATCCTGAAGAGTCGCAGCACGCATAAATGACATGTATTCCCACTAGACAACGGGTTTGGGCCTAACTACACATATACTTGCCGAGATACCTCACCTAAGGGACCTGAATGGTGGTTTGCGAATTTGGTAACCACAACAATATATATATATATACTGTATATATATATATATATATATATATATATATATATATATATATATATATATATATATATATATATATATATATATATATGTATATATATACACTCTAGATATATATATATATATATATATATATATATATATATACTGTATATATATATATATATATATATATATATACTATATATATATATATATATATATATATATATATATATATATATATTGCTGCAGAATTCGCGCCCGCCGGCGTGCTGACGGCCACGTAACTCGAATCGCGGCACGTCGCCCACCGGACGGACAATCCAGTCGTGACCCTCTCGGACTAACGCCGGGAACCAGTCACGGGTGGACCTTTCGGTCTCACCGCGATCGAGCCAATCAGCCCCCGCATGGGATAGGGTTGCTCGCCGAATTCGACCTACCTAAGTACCCACGCGGAGGGTAGACCGGGCGATCGCACCTCGCCGCAGGTCGACTTCGGACACGGGCCACTTAAGCGACCCGTTCCGTACTATCGGGATAACCGAGCGGTGTTATCGTCGACCTCAACGGTTCGATTAATTATCGGGCGTATTCAGCCCACTACCAACCCTTTACGTGAAGCAAGATGAGGATTCAATGGGAGAAATGACGAAGCGAAGCGGGAAACAGTTCAACACAAAGCACATTTATTCGCGGCACACGGGAAGCACACATATTCAATTCCACCAAAAGCACACAGAAAAGACACAATGCAATTTACACAAAAAGCAAATGTAAAAGCGAAAACACAATGCAGAGCTAATACCGACTACCGAGCACACGGCAACACTTATACAATTCTACTTCACAGACGGCGCCGACAACACATACCCAAAACCAAGGAAAAAAATACCCTCAAGGATGAGGCGGGCCTGAGGCCGAGACCGGGTCGGCCTACCCGTCTGGTGATGAGACGAGGAGCGGCGATGGCGCCCCAACCCCGCGGGCCTCGCGGACAGTGTCTGGTAGGGGGTGGGAAAGGGGCCCCCTTGGTCGCACTATCTCAGCGCGGGGGGGAAACAGGAGGGGGTTGCTGATGCTCGGGGTATAGAGGATTTTTATTATCCCGCGACGAGCGTCTCCACCTCGGCCAGGTCGCGCTGTCGGCCTCCCTCGGGTGCAGCTCCCTGCACGACGCGAGCACCCCCTCGTCTGGTGTCGCCGCCTTTCCACAGCTCCGTCCCCTCCGTTCCGACTCCAACGCACACGACGACCAGCTCCACCGCCCGCGAAGTCTTGACTCTCTGTTTCCGACTTTCCGACTCTCCTACTCTCCTACTCTCCGCCTCTGGACTCTGGACTCTACTGGACTGACGAACACGGTCCTTTTATCCGCCCCGTCGCTTCGCCCTCTCATCTTTGACCCCCTCCCTTCGACCTTTCACCTCGCTCCCCATTGGCCCGAGAAAAAGTGGGCGTGAAGGCTTTTTGATCCATAAATTTGCATATATCGATCGCCCTGGGGGCGGGGCCAATTCGCCCCTCGCTCACCGATTGGACGGCAAAAAGTGGGCGTGTGTCGTTTTTGATCCGTTTTTGAAGCACAACATCCGTGATTTTGTACATGCTGTTCGGCGCGCGCCCTGCTCGAGTCCAACACCGGTACCCACAGGCGGCGCAAGAACGGTGGCGATGCGACGGCTGCGAGGTGTGACGGGAAGGTCGTGGCGGTTGTGGTGAAGCGGCGTTGTGGTTGGTGGTTGATGTTGTGGTTGTGGTGGTAATCATGGCGGTTGGTCCAAAATAAAGATAGTAAAAGAAAAACGGCTATCCTGAAGAGTCGCAGCACGCATAAATGACATGTATTCCCACTAGACAACGGGTTTGGGCCTAACTACACATGTACCTCACCTCACCTAAGGGACCTGAATGGTGGTTTGCAAATTTGGTAACCACAACAATATATATATATATATATATATATATATATATATATATATATATATATATATATATATATATATATATATATATATGTATACACACTGTGTGTATATATATATATATATATATATATATATATATATATATATATATATATATATATATATATATATATATATATATATAGATATACTGTAGCCTTTTGTTGGCGCAGTGGTTAGGGCAGCGGCTTGGGATCCAAAAGGTCCTGAGTTCAAGCCCCGTTGGGCCACTGAATTAATACACCAGGGGGTTGACTCAGCCTGTCATCCTTCCGAGGTCGGCGAAATGAGTACCAGTGTACTGGGC
>NC_140975.1:62992811-63022811 GCF_056783735.1 Eptatretus burgeri | reverse complement strand
CTTACGTGATGCAAGATGGAGATTCAATAAAAGGAAAAGACGAAGCAAAACAGGGAACAATCAGACAAGCACATTTAATACGGAAGTACGGAAGGCACGTATATTACAGTCACAGGGATACAATAAAAGCAATACACGTATTTACAATCACCGTAAAGAAACGCAAGCAAAGAACCAACACAGATCTACAACCGAATAAGGCAATTCACATGGCAACACTTAAAACAGTTCTACTTTTCAAGACTGGCACCACCCACAGACATTTACACAAAACCCCAAAAGAAAAGGAATTCGCGACTTCCCTGAGCGCGTCGTCCAGCCCTTGGCGACCGCAACTCCGAGTCCCTCCGGCGTGGTCCACTGGGCTCGTGCCTCGCGCCTGCATGTGTCGTCCGCCCAACAGGAACAATCACCAGGGACCAGGTTCGACGACCCGTGGCAATTCGACGACCTGTGCCAATTTCACGACCTTCACCCGATCACGACCAGACCCGAACGAACGAACAGAACCTCAACCTCTTCCTCCAAATGAACGAACCATAAGCAGGGACTCTCCAACAACTCTCGACAATTCTCATTCAGGGACAAGGGGCCAGCGACTCTCCACAACTCTCGGCAATCCTCCTTCAGGAACAAGGGAACAGGGACTCTCCACGCCCACCCTTTTGTAGGGTCGGGCTGCGCCCCGCGCCGTTCTTGGCTCCTTCCTTCTAGACGCTTCCAGAAAATGCCTCAAAGGGGGGCGTTCCTCTCCCCCGGCCGCGTCACACCGCACATCCGCCAATCGGGAGAGGACGCACCACCCCCTCCCCTTTCTCACCAAGTGCGGGGAAAAATGGCAGGAAAACCCCACAGGCGGTGTTGGTTTTCTTCTCCACGCGCCGTACGACGAGGGAAGGAAGATTCGGGCGGGAGATATTTGCGCGGGTGTTTTGGGCGGGAGATCTTGGCGGGAGATATTTAAGCGGGAGTTTTGGGTGGGAGATGCCCCTTCGCACCCTTGTTGCTGCTGCCATCCGCTCTTTTCATCCGTCCCGCGGAGATCGCGACCGCACGGTGCTCGTTGAATGGAGAGTGGCGAAGATGGTGGTAGCGTCGTTGTGGAAGGTGGCGTCGTGGTGTGAATGGCGTGATTGTTAGCGTCGTGTAGTGAATGGCGTGATCGTTGAGATGTTGGTTGTGATGATGTTCGTTGTTGTTCTCGCACCAAGATAACGACAGCAAAAGAAAAACGGCTAACTGAAGAATCGCAGCCCGAATGGATCACATATATTCCCTCTATACAACGGGTTTGGGCGAACTACACATGAACTTTCCGATATATCTCACCTGAGGACCCTTCATGGTGTATTGCGAATTTCCGCAGCCATAACAATACATGTGTATATATATATATATATATATATATATATATATATATATATATATATATATATATATATATATATATATGTATATATACATCTATACATATATACATATATACATATATACATATATACATATATATATATATATATATATATATATATACATATATATATATATATATATACACATATATATGCAGTTTTTTTTTTGACCTCTCCCACACTCCTCTTGCCAAAAAAGCTGCATAAAGCAACCCAAGAAGACCTACACAGCATAAGATACACATATTCATAGCCTGGTGTTGGTGCAGTGGTTAGGGCAGCTTGGGATCCAAAAGGTCCTGAGTTCAAGCCCTGTTGGGCCACTGAATTAATACACCAGGGGGTTGACTCAGCCTGTCATCCTTCCAAGGTCGGCGAAGTGAGTACCAGTGTACTGGGCCGGTGTATACCCCGGTTAAAATAGGTGTACCATATGCCTGTGTCATAAGAGGCGACCAGGGTTGCGTCAGGAAGGGCATCCGGCGTAAAACATGTGCCAAATCACGATGCGGATCATACGGATGATCCGCTGTGGCGACCCCTAACTGGAGCAGCTGAAGGAAGAAGAAGACGATACACATATATATGCAGTGTTTTTTTATTGACCTCTCCCACACTCCTCTTGCCAAAAAAGCTGCATAAAGCAACCCAAGAAGACCTACACAGCATAAGTGCTGCACTGTTTTAAACCCTTCCTGTCGGTCCTCAACAACTTTTAAGGCGTTCACACATTGTGCACGCATGAGAATCCCAATGCTACACACCCCCTCAGCTACTGGGCCAGTTTCATCACTTATTGGTGAATCATCAGCGATAGCGTAGACAAAAATGTGTACCAACGAGGCTCCCAAGCATGTACCACATGCATACATCAAATGCACTCAATATATAAATGAAGAAAGACCCACCCACATCTGGCCCACACAGATAGCTCAGATGTCAGAGCACTGGTACAGTTTGCCAGAGGACTGAGATTCAATTCCTGGTCTGGGCATGTAATTTTTTCCACATACACTGGATTGGACACACATCTCTCACCTGTGGATGGAGGGAATAGCTAATCAGCTCTCACCTAATCAAATAAACCCTGGTGGCAAGGATTATATAAATAATTGACCCCTTCCACACTCCTCTCGCTGAAGAAGCTGCGTAAAGCAACCCGAGAAGACCGACACAAGGTAAATGCGATGCTGTTTGGAACCCTTCCCAGAGTTCCTCAACAACTATAAAGATGATTCACCAATGAGTGATGAAACTGGTCCAGTAGCTGAGGGGGTGTGTAGCATTGGGATTCTCATGTGTGACTATGTGTGAATGTTTTCATAGTTGTTGAGGAATTCTGGGAAAGGTTCGTAGCAGCGTAGCACTTCCCTTGTGTATGTTTTATTGAGTTGCTTTACTCAGCTTCTTCGGCTGGAAGAGTGTGGGAGGGGTGAATTATTTATATAATCCTAGCCACCTGGGTTTAGTTGATGAGGTGAGAGCTGATTGACTATTCCCTCCATTCACAGGTGAGATGTGTGTGGGTCTTTACATACATATATGTTTATGTTTATTGCACATCCAATACTGGGCAAAGTTAATGCTAAATTTTACCAAGTGTAACTTATGAGAATTAATTTATTGGACTATACTCTATGATATGGCTCATTATGCAGGCCGAGGTACAGAAACATGACCCACTATAGCTAGACCTCTGTGTCATCTCTTCATCCACCTTATGTTGACTGGATTTGGTGTGATACAATTTCGCCAATGATATGCAAGCCATCTCACCTGCAGCGATTGGCTCTGTGTGAAGCAATGCACAGGCCCTGGGCATCTGTCTAAATAAGCCTGTCCATCAGCGGATGTGCTGCGCTGCGTTGCGCTGTTGGCGAGATAGGGTACAGATAGGCGAGGCTATTAGCTGAGGACGATGGCGCGAGGCCTGGAGGACAGATGGAATCCTGGGGCTGGGCTGTCATGACCCCAGTACGAACTTTTGGCAAACAAACACCAACCGGGCTGTGGCAACATTATGCCGAGAAGGGTTTAGCTTCTTTGTTCCAGGTCTCGCTCTGCTAGCTCATCACCACTGCTAAGTCTAATGCAGTTCCACCAGTCTCTGTTCTGTATGTCACCCACATCGAGTACAAACATACATGCTGTGTTCCCTGCTGAAAAATAACATAAATACTTCCTCAAGGTGCACATACTTTATGGCTTGGCCTGTGTGGTGTTTCCCACTTGAGCCTAAGATCATATCCCATGCTATTGTATTGATTTGACCATTGTCTACTGGCATCATAATTGATGTGGAAGTTCTCGTGTCCTCTTCCTGCACTCAATCTATGTACAAGTTCCACCACGAGTTTGAGAGCACTTTAACAATAAGACCTCACGATGTTGTTTTATTTCACATGTGGATTGTAGGAATGGTACCTGGATATTTCCAGCAGTGAAAGCTAAATAACAAAACAATTTTAACACGCACTACAAGGTATATGCTTAGAAAATTGAAGCCTTAACATCCGTGTAGATGATGACAGGGCAATGCCAGCTCTCAAGGGCTTTCCAGGTTCCTGTCATGCTCTGAGGCTTCCGGAACTCTTTAAGGCCTGGCCGCACTCCTGCATATATCGGCGTTTCTCTCTCTCTCTTGCTGCAGAAGGTCTTACGCATAGAGGTGAAAGACGATAAAAAAAGAAAAAGTCAGCAATATGAATGCAAGCTTGAAGACGAGTGATAAATACACACACATATATATATATATATATATATATATATATATATATATATATATATATATATATATATATATATATATATATATATATATATATATATGTATATACACACCATTGTACCTGTGGGATTTTTCCCAAAGTTTCCAAACCACTTGCAGTGTTTGTCACGGTGTCCATAGGCCCTGCAATTTCCCACTCATTGGATTGAAGCTTTGGATAAGATATTTCCCGGCCGTGTTGCTTTTGAGATTCTCCAGGTCCCACCATCCTGTGTGATAAGTTTTGCTGCGATAACATTTATTCCCGAGGAAAAGAAAAAGGAACAGATGTCCACGAGTTTAACTCCTGGAGCAAAACAAGATGTCTGACAAATAGAACGGGCCCGATTTCATTATTTTCAAACAGGCATTTTATTATGTCACGCTAACATCCATTTACGTTTCAGAGGTTTTTTTGATCGACGGGCACTGGTGGCATTGTCATGTTTGAATAGCCGAACTGATAGCAGCACAAATTGCAGCCATGTTTGCTTTAGTGCAATTCAAGGAGGAAAATCCTCTGAGTTAACTCGTCTTTTTTTTTTCAAATACAGGACTTGTCACATGCACCGTGAAGCTGCTGCCATCATCAGATGGGAATAAGAGGACAAGAGGTATATCTTTGTTCTTCATAAGGATCGGTTTGCCAGCTATGCCTGAAGGCATTTGCTGCTGTTGTGGAACTGCAATGCAGGAGAATGCCCTTAGGCCCAATCGAAGGCAATGCTGCGGTTACCAACATATGGTTGTTTGTTCATGCTCTCTGCTTTTAAAATACTGAGCATCAAGCAAGGAAGCAGCACATACCATTTTGAGTCTTTGGTGTGACTTGGCCAAGATTGAGTTCGAACCGCTGACCTCTCAGCCTGACAACGGACACTAACAATTACATCACCAAGTCTTGTCATATAAAGATACATTTGTCTTGTTCTCCTTTTTGGTGTGACTGAAAGCGTGGAAAGTTTTCTTTTTTGTTAGAAACTTGTTTTTTTCATGTGCATTCGTTTGTATGGAAGTTGGAGCATGTTTTTTTTTTTTGCAACTATATGCGAGAGTTTTCGATCGGTGTGATTCCTTTGATTGTGCTAAACAGAGAACGATGCAAAATAGAAAACAAAGAAGTTTGGTAATCAAAATAACAAAACAAAACAAAACAAAAACAAGTGCATTACGGTTCCGTGCATCACAGCGGTGTGCGGAGCATTGGCACGGAGATGGTTCCTGTCGCCCTGACGCTAATGTTGCTCGACATTGAGGAGCTAATGAGAGACGAATTGGGCCTCATTAGGAGCCTCCACGTTAGTCTGCTTGGTGCTAATCAGTTCTGCTCATTGCCCCATGCCTGGAGGCCAGACCGGCCACTAAGCTTGGGACTTTGAAGACCAATTGCATCGTTCGGGTGTTGTTTGTAATCATTATGTTCCTTCTGGTTTGTAACCCGAGTCACGATGTTGATACAAATGTTCTATTTTGTTCTATTGAATCATTTCATCCTTTACCTATCCAAAAGGGTAAATTGAATCTTTGGTGAAGCACATGGAATGGCAAGCCCAATCAGGGAAGGGATCACGTACATGTTAGAAAGACAAATATGCCAGAAATATTTCACCACCCCCACATGTTGTACATTCTCCTTTATTGACTTCTTCTTACCCCTATTCCTTACAAACCCCCTTCCCCTTTCTTCTCTTGTGTTTTTTTTTTACAACTTTCCTCACCTCAATCCTCGTGTCCCTTTCCCTTCCTTCAGTCATTGTTTAATAATATATCACCACTTTCCCATATTCCAAAATGAAGACACCACCAACTAGTGTGGCTGCCCAGAAGGCTTTGTCCCACCTGGTAAGCCTTGCCTGCCAGGCAGCCATGAGGCTCCTTCATTTTGAATATGGATCTTCCAAACGATACGAGGTATTTCATTAGTCACATCACTTTCCATGCCTAATACATAGATGTTATCATTGCAATCAATTCTTATGTCATCTTATTTTTTTTTCGATCAAAGGTTTTACTTCTCTTTAAAGTAAGTAAACAGGACACCTGACAAACCAATCAAAACTATATAGTATCCCAAACTTTCCAAACTCAGCGGTTTATCAGCCGAAACCAGCTAAATAGCATTATATTACAGAGATGGAAATTTAATTTTTAACAAGAACATTGCTGCTTCCAGGATTATTGCTGATTTCCACAAATAATTGGGTTGATGGAATTTCAAAAACGAATCCCATGTAAAGTGAAAAACAAAATGCTGTGTGATGTGTAGTAGACCCCAGGTGATCTGAGGTGTATCAGGATGCACCCAAAGGTACACCGCAAACTAATAACCAAGAAACAATAACTTTAAAATTTATACTATAAGAGAGATGGTGTGTGTGTGTGTGTGTGTGTGTGTGTGTGTGTGTGTGTGTGTGTGTGTGTGTGTGTGTGTGTGTGTGTGTGTGTGTGTGTGTGTGTTTGAGTGTCTGTCGCCATATTTTTCAGAGATTGCCAAACAGATCATCAAGCTTTCAGAGGTTCATCAGTGAGTGCCGGGGAGCATTTTAAGCAAAAAAATTGGATTTTTTTCAATAAAAGTTGGATTTTTTTTTTATCGCTTTATAGTGCCCAAGGATTTGCAGCTTTGTGAAAGGTGATCCCTCGCCCCATTCCTTAGTGGGTGCCGGGAAGTGTTTAGGCCCTCGAAAAAAAACAAAATTTGATTTCTTCAAAATGCCGACGGGATTAGAACAGCACCGGGTAACGCCGGATACCCCTGATAGTTAACTATAAACAACAGCTCCATGATTTCCTTATCATACCTCGATTGCTTTCCCACGCAGCGACTGCTCTGCATTAGTCATCCTCACTTTGGCAATATTCAAAGGGGAAACTCAGGAATAAATCAGTTGTGGAATGTGTTGTTGTGCAGAGATAGTGTCATGTTGTGAAGATTATCAGCAAACTGGCAAAGTCATGTTTTTGGGAAAACCACACGTTGATAAGATGATATTCAGAAACCTAAAAGCACATTCGGTGAAATACGATGAAATGAAATAATATTTTAAAAAATTATTTTAATGAGTTCCTCATTGATGTTGAAATGGGGTGCTCTTCCATTAAACATCCTTTCAAAATCAGTTTGCATCTATGAACCCTTTAACTGAGGAGACCGTTCAAGTTTTATGTCATCAAGATGTTTCCCAGATTCTTGTTGATACCTATTTCCTTTGCATATCGCAACTCCCAATAAGATGTCTTGTCAAAGCTTTACCTGATAAAGTACTCAACATTTCTTAATGATGAGAATAACATCAAAGTGTAAACTTTAACTTGAAGATTCTAGATTTCTGACTATCATCTCATCAATTTGTGGTTTATTAAATCAGATAGTAGTGAAAAACACATTTTTGACAAAAGCTTTGCCTCATATAAAAGTTAACAGGGAGAGGAAACCATTGACATCCGCTAAGTGAGTAACCATGACTTCCTGAAAGCTTGTTTTTAATCTCCAAATCAGGCGAATACACTCAATCACGTTTTCCCTAATTAACACCGGAAAAATTGTGTGACGGTTCTAAGAATGTACTACTTTTATACAATATTCACTTGCACTTGATGGACCACCTCTGTTGAGATGTTGTCAATCACGATGTGTCATGTGTCGTTAAACATTCCTCATTCAGAAGGAACTCCGGGAGAGAAAGTTGTTTACTTTTAAACAAGAATGAGCAGAAGGATCGAAGTGGCTCAACTTAGGGAAAACTATAGGAGGAGCTTGTGCAGCTTGGTCCTCCCTTCATGAAGTTGCAAGACTAATTGAAAAGTATTCCTCAAGACAGTCTTCAAGGTCTTCATCACTTACATGCTTTGCCATGTGACCAAAATTAGCTGCAAATTAGGTGATTAAAAAAAGGGCTGCTGCATGCCTGGACTGCAGTATACACTTGAAGAAGTTCGTGGATCAGGAATTAAAAGTTGCCTAAGGCCGAGCCTGCTCTTTCTTTTTGTTTCAAATTGGTGGAGTGGAGTTTATTACAAATTTTTGGTTTGCAATGCCTCCTCACCTGCAGTAATGACCCTATATACTGCATATATATATATATATATATATATATATATATATATATATATATATATATGTATGTATATATGTATGTATATATGTATGTATGTATGTATGTATGTATGTATGTATGTATGTATGTATATATATATATACATACATATATATATATATATATATATATATATATATATATATATATATATAGCCAGGTGTTGGTGCAGTGGTTAGGGCAGTGGCTTGGGATCCAAAAGGTCCTGAGTTCAAGCCCCGTTGGGCCACTGAATTAATACACCAGGGGGTTGATTCAGCCTGTCATCCTTCCGAGATCGGCGAAATGAGTACCAGTGTACTGGGCTGGTGTATACCCGGGTTAAAATAGGTGTACCATATCCCTGTGTCGTAAGAGGCGACCAGGGTTGCGTCAGGAAGGGCATCTGGCATAAAACGTGTGCCAAATCACTATGTGGATCATATGGATGATCCACTGTGGCGACCCCTAACGGGAGCAGCCGAAAGAAGAAGATATATATATATATATATATATATATATATATATATATATATATATATATATATATATATATATATATATATATCCATTTTTAGATTTAAAAGTAAAAAAAAAAAAATTGTACTGCATACACAATGTAGTCCCTTGCAAATGTTGACTACAATATCACATGTGAACGATATATGTATATATATATATATATATATATATATATATATATATATATATATATATATATATATATACACAGTATATCTATCTCATTTCAGGACTCTAACCAAAGGACCTCATTACTGACACAGTGACAGCCCACTGAGCTGTTGAATCTGGATATCTTCAGAATTTTCTCACTCTATTTATATGTATATATATATATGTTTATGTATATGTATATATATATATATATATATATATATATATGTATATCTATATATGTATATCTATATGTGTATATGTATATATATATATATATATATATATATATATATATATATATATATATATATATATATATATATATATATATATTTATATGTATGTATATGTGTATATACATATATATATATATATATATATATATATATATATATATATATATATATATATATATATATATATATATATTTATATGTATGTATATGTGTATATATATATATATATATATATATATATATATATATATATATATATATATATATATATATATATATATATATATATATCCACATGAAAATCGATTAATTAGTTTCAATTTAACATTTGTCAACATTGTTTATTTACCCACTTCTTGGTTGCTATCATGCATTTTTCTCCATTTTTAGATTTAAAAAAAAACGTACCCTATTCAGAATGTAGTCTTTTGCAAATGTCGGCTTCGACAATTGCATGTGAACGATTTACGACTTTCCACGACACATTTACGACTTTGTTTTGACTGCTCTGATAAGTCCCCACAATTACCATCTCTCATTAAACCCTCATTATCCCTCACTCAATTTTCCTCCTTCCTTCCTTCATCCTTCCCTCATCCAGGGAAGCTGACAGCATGTGATCATGTTACAGTTGTGTGCGTGCGTGCGTGCTCATATAGTCAACTGAAGAACCGGTCAGTGAGGCACACTAGAGATATATGCATATATGTATATATATATATATATATATATATATATATATATATATATATATATATATATATATATATATATATATATATATATATATATATATATATATATATATATATATATATATATATATATATGTATAGACACACACACACATACATCGAAACATGTGGAGTGTGACGAGCACTCCCCTGATCTCTATTGGACCTAGTCCCACACCAAAGAGTCACCTCCAACTCAGAGGCCTCAGCCTCAGCGACTCTGTCAAACAGACAAAGATGATATGGTCATCATCAGTTAACCATCAAATGGAGCCACCTATCCAGATTTTGGGTTTACTTGTCCTCATCAGGATGGTATACAGATAAATCGAACCAATGATGACCACATTCATCATTTAAACATCAGCCGCACCTCTTGACTCTTATAGTGAGCATCACCACGGATTATGTCTCGCACGATAAAACTGCATAATCCACAAAGAACAACCGTCCGCCTGCCACCCAGACTATTCTTCCCACTAATGCAAACCATTCAACCAGAAGCACCTGATGTGATCGGCAGGTAAGGCAAAACGACGGTCCATGCAAAGGTTCTTTCACACATACAAACTTTTTTTATATATAGTTTGTATGTGTGAAAGTACCTTTGGAATGCTTGTGTGATACAGCATGTAGAACCACATGCATGCTCTTTCACGCATTAAAAATAAGTTTATCAATAAACATGTCAATTTGTTAAAAGTCTCTTGACCTTTATCTTATAGACAAAAGTATAAATGCCTTTCAAAGTTTTTCAGCCTTTCGGACAGCTTCTGAAGAATAAGCCCATATGAACCATGTTGGAGAAGTCGTCTTTGGCATCGGGTGGGGCGGGGGGGGGGGGGAGAGGAGAGAGAGAGAGAGAGAGAGGCCACAGCAGTTGAATATGGGAAGCAGGGATAAAGGACAGGCCCTAGCTCCTGCTGTGGTGGCCTTTTTAGCAGGCCTGACTCGCTAAATGCCGTTTTGATCCTGAGCACAGAGGGGAGGAGAGCAGAGCACGGTCAGGCGGTTTGGACGGCCCTTGGTGTGGAAAGTTTTGGGATGGTGGTGGGACTGGGTGGAGGGGTTGCTCAGATTTAATCCTCTGAAAGGAATAACAGAAAGAAATGGGCGGCCGTGGGGAGGCAGATTTTGTTCTGATGCTGCCGGTGGCTAAGGAGGGCAATGCGAGGTCATGTACTAACGGTCATTTCTATATGGATAAAGCATCCACAATGTCATGGGTTTCATTCAAATCCTCAACTCCCGATATATAATGTTTTACGAAAGCATTGGTTTGTCCTCATATCTACGATCACATCGTTGTCTTTCTCGTTGCCATAACGTTTGGAGAAGTCACTTTGCAGGCCGCAGCTTTGTTCAGAGCAAGAACAAAGCCGAACATTTCTTGGTGTGAATTATTGATACGACCCCTTGCATGGTTGTGCTTTACGTCCTTGAGAATGAGTAATAAATGCTGCTTTCTATAAGAGGATCAAACCGGCACATGAAGGCCTTTTCAATCAAGAAACGTCAAAGTGATGTACGTGTGGTTGTATTGGAAAGATGAACGACCATACAGGAAGTCATATTTGCACTCGCCACACATAATGGCGACCTGTGCTTGTGTAGGGGAAAGGTAAAAATAATCATGTCATTTACTCATTCTATCAAAGATTCTCAGTGAAGTTAATTAATGTATATTTCTTTCTATAATAATACGGTAATTGAAGAAGGTGATTCAGATAGAGTGATAGACACTTCATTTCCTTTTTTGTTTAAAAAAACAACAATTTAAGCCAAATGAACAACACGTGTTTGTGTTTAAAGTGGAATCATCTTCATCAGCAGGATCGTTGGGAGTCATGCCTTTCTTACTTTTTAATCCAGAACTAGATCATTTATGAAGTAAATGTATTGCTTACTTTCTCCGTTTCTCCACTTTACAATATATATATATATATATATATATATATATATATATATATATATATATATATATATATATATATATATTGTTGCGGTATTCGCGCCCGCCGGCGTGCGGACGGCCACGTAACTCGAATCGCGGCACGTCGCCCACCGGACGGACAATCCCGTCGTGACCCTCTCGGACTAACGCTGGGAACCAGTCACGGGTGGGCCTTTCGGCCTCACCACGATCGTGCCAATCGACCCCCCGCGTGGGATAGGGTTGCTCGCCAAATTCGACCTACCTAAGTACCCACACGGAGGGTAGACCGGGCGATCGCACCTCGCCGCAGGTCGACTTCGGACACGGGCCACTTTAAGCGACCCGTTCCGTACTATCGGGATAACCGAGTGGTGTTATCGTCGGCCTCGACGGTTCGATTAATTATCGGGCGTTTTAGCCCACGACCAACCCTTTACGTGAAGTAAGATGGAGATTCAATAGAGGAAAAGACGAAGCGAAACGGGAAAAACAGTTCAACACAAAGCACATTTATTTCGCGATGGCACACGGATAGCACACATATACAATTATACACCAAAAGCAAATGTAAAAGTGGAAGAAACACAACAATTCTGCACAAAAAGCAAATGTAAAAGAGAAACACAATGCAGATCTACCACCGACTACCGAGCACACGGCAACACTTATACAGTTTTACTTCACAGACGGCGCCGACAACACATATACTCAAAGCAAAAGAAAAAGGGACCACCCTCCACTATGAGGGGGCAGACGGGCCTGGGGCCGAGACCGCGTCGAGCCTACCCGTCTGGTGATGAGCCGCAAAAATGGCGGTGGAGCCCCGACTCCGCGGGCCTCGCGGACATTGTCTGGAATGGGGTGGGAACGGGGCCCCCTTCTCGCACTATCTCAGCACGGGGGGAAACAGGAGGGGGTTGTTGATGCTCGGGGGGATGAGGATATCTCGCTGGCTCGGGTCCCGCGACGAGCGTCTCCACCGCGACCTCGGTCGCGTTACCGGCCTCCCCTCTCCGCAGCTCCCCGACTCTGACACGAGCGCCCTCTCGACTGCCTTCACCGCCGCCACCTCTCCAACTCTCCACAGCTCCGTCCAACTGCTTTCTCCGACTCTTCTCTTCTCAACTCTCCTTGACTGCCTCTTTCCAACTCCACTTCTTTGACTCTTCCCAACTCAACTGCCTTTTTGGCGAGCGAACGCGGCCCTATATAGCCCCCGTGGCTTCGCTCCTTCACCTTCGACCCTTTACCTCTGGCTGGCTCCCCATTGGACAGAGGAAAAGTGGGCGTGAATGCTTTTTGATCCGCGAATCTGCATATAGCGATTATACTCCGACGCACCTGGAGGCGGGGCCAAATCGCCCCATGCTCGCTGATAGGACGGAACAGAAGTGGGCGTGAATCGTTTTTGATCCGATTTCTTCGGAAAGGCTGGTGTTTTTGCACCCGCCGCTCGGCACGCGCCCTGCACGAGTCCAGGATCGGTGTCCACAAGCGGCGCGGGAATGGCGGTGATGCGATGGTTGCGAGAGCGAGATGTGATGGCAAGGGTCGTGGCTGTGGTTGTGAAGCGGCGTTGCGGTTGGTGGTTGTTGTGTGATGGCTGTTGAGACGTGGTTGGTGGTGGTAGTAATGGTAGTACTGGCGGCTGGTCCAAAATAAAGATAGTAAAAGAAAAACGGCTATCTAGAAGGGTCGCAGCCCGAATGAATGACATTTATTCCCTTGAAACAACGGGTTTGGGCCTAACTACACATATACTTACAGAGATATCTCACCTAAGGGACCTGAATGGTGGTTTGCGAATTTCGTCAACCACAACAATATATATATATATATATATATATATATATATATATATATATATATATATATATATATATATATATATATATATATATATATATATATATATATATATCTTCTTCTTCTTTCAGCTGCTCCCGTTAGGGGTCGCCACAGCGGATCATCCATATGATCCGCATAGTGATTTGGCACATGTTTTACACCGGATGCCCTTCCTGACGCAACCCTGGTCGCCTCTTACGACAAGGGATCTGGTACACCTATTTTAACCGGGGTATACTTTACTATATATATATATATATATATATATATATATATATATATATATATATATATATATATATATATATATATATATATATATGTATATATGACAGATGTTTGGTACTACATAACTTTACGATACAAGAAAACAAACACGACATATTAACCAAAGCTTTTCTTGCTGTACTTCTCAAGGTTGCATCACAGCAAGAGAACCAGGAGGTGAGAGAGCGTGCATATATAAGTTTGTCTATGTAAGATCGACACTGATTGGTTCATCAGCTATGACGTTGATAATGTGAGCCCCCATTGGTTATTGGTTGTTGAGTTAGTGACCCCCCCCCCCAACTCCGATTGGCTAGAGTGGAGTCTTTTCTTTGGTGTTTTCATACCAAAAATTTACACCAAAAATCGCCCTGTACTCTGCTCCAGCCAAAGCGGAGGCACGTCCACAGTCTCCTCCATGAGATGCAACAGTTTCCTCAAAATCCCACGCCTCCAAAACCCGTCTTCTGGCTCGGTTTGAGGTCGCTTCGAAGATGCTGACACCCTCCCAGGAAGGGAATATGGCCAACCTTCAGTCTATGTTTGGCAATTGTAGACCTCTCAGGATAATTGCACTTGAAGATTTTGCAATGCTCAATGATGCGTTGGCCTAAGGTCCTCTGGTCTGTCCCACATAATCAGCCCTGCGATCACAGATAACCGAGTTGACCACACCTGCCCAGTCATTCTTGAAGAATTTGATTTTGCCCTTCGTCAATGCCTGTTTGATGGTGAATACAGGTTTGTAACTCACCCTCATTCTTGCCAATCTCAAAACTCTGCCAATTATTTGAAGCACTACCAGCACAAAAGATAAAACAAACAACCTTTTGCTTGTTGTGATCTGACAATGTTCTTTGGGGCAGCCAGAATCATTTCCCCTTTTGAGCCTAAACCATTTGGGTAACTCTTCGCCTTCAAAATGCATTCAAGATGATTCACCTCTCTCCTCTTGTCTCGATTGCTGAAATTCTTGAGCTCTTTTCAAAAGAGTCTCGACCACCACTCGTTTGTTGCCAGTGGGATGGCACGACTTGAAATTGAGGTAACGGTCCGTGTATGTGTTTCCCGTATACAACAATGTTCAAAATTCCTCGAGGGCCCTTTGTCAGGATATTTTTCTCATTCTCTTCCCTTTATAAGGAGTAAGGTCCAATGGTACCAAACTTCAGTCTTGCCTTGACCACAATACTCTTCCACTTCCCTCTGTCATCAGCAAACACACTCCACTCTCCAACCGCCCTCACCTTATTGATATCTCTCCTCACACAAATTCGAGGGAAAAACCAATCGGCTCTCACCTAATTCCCTACAATTTTGGGTGAGAGACATGTCTGGGACCTGATATATACACAAAATATGTATATATATATATATATATGTATACGTATATATGTATATATGTATATATGTATACGTATATACGTATATATGTATACGTATATATATATATATATATATATATATATATATATATATATATATATATATATATATATATATATATATATATATATATATATATAGCCTGGTGTCGGCGTAGTGGTTAGGGTAGCGGATTGGGATACAAAAGGTCCTGAGTTCAAGCCCCATTGGCGCTTGAATTAATACACACCAGGAGGTTGACTCAGCCTGTCATCCTTCCGAGGTCAGGGAAGTGAGTAACAGTGTACTGAGCCCGGTGTATGCCCCGGTTAGAATAAGTGTACCATATCCCTGTGTCGTAAGAAGCGACCAGGGTTGCGTCAGGAAGGGCATCTGGCATAAAAACTAAGCCAAATCACTTTGCGGATCATATGAATGATCCGCTGTGGCGACTCCTAACGGGAGCAGCCGAAAGAAGAAGAAGAAGAAGAAGACGATATATATGTGTATAAATCAATATATATACATATAAACAATTGACCCCTCCCACACTCCTCTTGCCGAAGAAGCTGCATAAGGCAACCCAAGAAGACCTACACAAGGTAAGCGTTATGCTATTTCAAACCCTTCCCAGAGTTCCTCAGTTCCTCAACAACTATAAAGATGTTCACACATGGTACACACATGAGAATCCCAATGCTACACACCCCCTCAGCTACCGGAATGGTTTCATTGCTTATTGGCAAATCATCAGATATAGCGCAGACAGCAATGCATACCAATGGGGCTCCCAAGCATGTACCACATGCATACATCAAAAACAGTATATATATAAATTATACTTTCGACGTTTGCACATGGCACATGCTTGGGAGCCTCATTGGTATGCATTGCTGTCTGCACTATCGTTGAGGATTTGCCAATAAGCGATGAAATCGGACTGGTAGCTGAGAGTGTGTCGCATTGAGATTCTCATGTGTGTACTATGTGTGAATGTCTGCAGCTGTAGAGGAATATGGTTAGGATTCGAAACAGCAAAGGGTTTACCTTGTGTTAGTTTTCTTGGTTACCTGATGAAGCTTTCTTTGGCTGGTAGAGCATTGGGGTTAATTATAAAGATCCAAGTCACCTGGAGATCGTTGATTAGGTGGGAACTGCTTGGTTATTCCATCCAATTATGGGTGAGTATATATATATATATATATATATATATATATATATATATATATATATATATATATATATATATATATATATATATATATATTTAGATTAGACAACCTTCTGCAGACATTCAGCATTCAGTCAGTGTATAACCATGACTGAGCATGATATTTAGAGGCTGTAAGAGCGGGGGAGTGGGGACGATTGGCCTACTTTTCTACCAAAGAGTCTTACCCTACCTTACTCTATATATAATCATGTTTGTTGTTTCATTGGATGAACTTGAGATCAAGATGGCCAGCATGGATAGTGGAGAGGGTGGAGCAGCAAATAATTGTGAATTTTCTGCTCAATGCAAACGTTGTCTGTTGAAATTGACTGATAAGTGGCTGCACAGTATCATGAGGATGATTGCTTGTCAAGGTCTTTACGAACAAAAGTCGAGGTCAAATTTCATGGATGTACGTAATCCATGCCTCTTACACCTCAAACCTCCGTTTGTGTCATTACATGTCTGCTCGTCACAAACAGAGCGATTTATTGTGCTTTGTTATTTATTTACTTTTTTTCAACGACTGTATTCCTAAACTTTGATAATTTATGGTTTGTCATTGAGGTTTTTCCTCCTCGCTAGTTTGAATGTGTTTTTATAAACCTCTGGAATATACAATATGCGTTGCTTTGTTCCAGTAGGTGTACCGAGCCACTCTTATGACTCCCCCACAGTCCTCTTCCCATATTCAAAAATATATATTTTTAATCCAAATATTCCAGGTGGAACTTTCCTGCCAAAGAGGATTTGTATCCATAAATAAAAATGCCTTTTGAACGCAGCATGGAGGATTGTATTATAAAAAGAATTTCTTGGTGAAAAAGCTCGGAATCAGATTTGCAACCACCCAGAGCATGAGATGTGAACTAACCAATCAGTGGGATTTGAAACGGATGGGATTTTATTTTTCTCATACATTGTTTGTAGAGCGGTGCACCGTTTATTTGGTGATGTTCCAAAGGGTCCAGACTGAATTTTATGGTCGTGTTAAGAATTGTCCAGCTGTGCTTCCGTAAACATTAAAACCATCCAGGGTCTGCTTCGGCGGCTGCAGCTGTCGTTTTCCCTGCCACGCGGGATCTCATTTGCCGCTCGTACAGGAACCAGAGCAATTTTGGCATCCTCAGGCGGGAGATGGATTGGTTCAAATGAGCCTTGGAAGTGATCAGGACGGAAGCCCTCGCAGTCGTCCGTTGTGCCTGGCCTTGAGTTCAGGAAGTGGGGGTTGTGGACAGTATGGGGGCATGAAGCCAATGTGTGGTGATTACGCCACGTCGATATTGAAATGTGGAAACATTCAGTTTGGCAGACAATGGCATACGCGCGTGCATAATACCTACGTACTGTACATGTACACTTGCTTTTTGGTCCTATCTTTTAATTTGGTGGGTCACCTGGTGAAGTCGAATTTCATTGGTAGAATATGAGTTTCCTTGCAAGGAACTTCAAATGGAGGAGGAGACCATTAGGTCCATCAAGCCTGCACAATGGTTGTTAACATATGGTTGTTTGTCCGTGCTCGGCCCTTTTAAAATGCTGAACATTAAGCAAGGAAACAACACGTATCATTTTAAAAGTCTTTGGTATGACTCGGCCAGGGTTCAAACCACTGACCTCCCAGACTCGGAGCAGACTCTCTCACCGTTAAGCCACTGAGTCTGGTACACCAGGTGTGTACAGGTGCTTTTGGAATGTCTTGTTCTACAATGCAGGAATCGATACTACAGTTTTAACTGCTAGCAATTTTGCTTTTCACCACAAAAAAGTCAGCTTACATCAATTGCAGCACCAAACACAAAAAGCGGACGAAACGGGGTTCAATTATTATTAGCTTGCTTCCAATTCAGTCGTTCTTCTGCCTTTGGAAACGGATATACACTCCCAGGTATTTGGGGCAGTTGGGTTACACTCCCTTTTCCTATATAGGTCTTATTGTTAAGCAGACAACCTTTTTTGAGCATGACTTAAGTGGTTCCCAATTCTGTGTGCTTCAGTTCACACTGATGTAGCTGTAGCCACAGTAGCTGAAGCGTTATTACCCACCTGCCCTCGGAGCAGTACTTTTCAATAATCTATATTCCCTGAGGGTGAGTTATGCAGGGGCTTGTTCCGTGCATTAGGGAAATACTCGCACTGAATAAAATTGAGGTCAAATATAGGAGAAAATCAAAGGGAACTATTTTCAAAGGAATCAATTATTTATCAATATCTTTTTCAACATTATTAAAGATGTAAACTAGAAGGACACGCGGTAGAGCGCCTACCTCCGCCACGTAATGCCTGATCCATGAGAACACATCGGGCCCAATACATTTTTAGATCCTCGTGGAGGATCTCGAAGTCTTACTCACGTTGTAGTTCTTCATCTTCTTCTTGTGGACTTTTTTGTTTCACAGCCTACAGTTTTCATCGAAAATTCCTGAAACTTGGCATGTATATGTAAAAATACCCTGCGCGGACAGTAACCATCTCCGATTTTGAAAATTCCTCCTAGAAAAAAAAGTTATGACGTCAAAATATCTCCGCTAATGGAAATCGCCTAAAAATATTATCTCTGAAACTAGGCAAGCTTTTTGAATTATGTTTGCGGGAATCGAACAGGGCATTAGCAGAGATGAGTTACCGCACATATGATACATCACTATGACGTCATATCAATTTTTATGACTTCATTCCTATTTTTTGACATTTTTTGTTTCACAACCCAGAGTTTTCATCGGATCTTCGTAAAACCTGCCATGTATATGCAGAAAGCCCACGCGCAGGCAGTAACCATCTCCGATTTTGGAAATTCTTCCTAGAAAAAAAGTTGATGTCATAATATCGTCGCTAATGGAAATCGCCTATACCATTATCTCCAAAACTGGGCAAGCTGTTTGAATTTTGTTTGCGGGAATCAAGCCAGGCATTAGCACAGATAATTTATCGCAAACCTGATACATCACAATGACATCATATTCGTTTTTATGACGTCATCATTAAGAGGACGAGGATCTTATCTCATTTGAGCTTGTTAAAATATCATGCTATACAGTACTATATCATTTTTGGCCCAATCTCTCAATGGTGAAGAATCACTTTATAAATTAAATAATTCTCGTATCCAAATCCGGATTCGAACCTTCACCCAAATCAAATAAATTCGCCCTTGCGACACACCCAACTTGCCCACCAAGTTTCGTCCGAATTTGTGCACAACTTTTTGAGATATCATGTACACAAACAGACAGCAGACAGACAAACAGAGAGAAAGGGGTGAAACCATAACCTCCTTCACCTTCGGCGGAGAAGATAACAAGTATTTGTGGAATTGGGATATTGTTTTAATCCGCACCTTTGATGGTAAAATTAATTTTGTCAGATTACTGATCCACCGATGCAATTGCCTTCTTCTTTTTTTTTTCCCCCCAGCAAATAGTCTATTTTCCTGTTTGTGGATCCATTTCATGCAAAGTGTTTGCCCACATCTACAAATCGTATACAAGGATGCCATATATACGTTGCACACGCATTCGATTTTGGACGTATGTTTCAATCATGAAAATCTCCTTCGAGACCAGCAAAGAATTACAGCTTTCTGCACTCAAGGTGATAAGCCTCACCGAATGTGTAAATTATTATTCTCTTCCTCATTTGTACTTTCGGCAATAACGGATCATGGCGGGGCCTGGATGTATGGACTTGCATGGTCTGGACGCATCGTTTGCTCAGCAGCGCAGCATCCCAGATTCCCAGGGTCCCCTTTGTAATTACATTCACGGATTCCCCAAAAGAGATGACCGGTGTGAACTTCGATACAAAACTAATTTTAAAGGCATAACAAACAGATCCCTAGATGCAGCACAAATGTTAAGGTATTATATGAGGAATCCTTGCAAAAAACAGAACACGCTTGCACTCAAACTGCACCCTACAGTGCCATCACATCGGTGTTGTTTGCCATGTGCAAAGCTGATTGGTTAAGTGCGACGCACAGACTTACGAAACATAGTGGTACGACTGGTAGATGAGGAGAGAGAGAGAGACACAGAGAGAGAGACAGAGAGACAGCGAGAGAGTGCAACCTCTGTGGCCTAATTCAGGGACAATGTCCGCAACGACTTTGGTATGCTGGTTAGTTTATCCCATTGTCAGATCATAGATCCATTGAATAGCAAAGGCCGTTTGTGGATGCCCCCATTTGAAAATCTGTGCGATAGGAATGTTCAGGTGTGTTTTGTTTATTAGTTACAGACGGTTGTTTTTAATTGTGGTTTTCACACAGTGGTGTTTATGATGCGGCAGGTGAGTTTCACCAAAATAATGGGGATGCATAATATATGTTTCCTGCTTAACCAATGCTATCAGCAACTGGCTGAAGAAGAAAAAACAAGGAGTTCAACCAAATGAAGGAGTTGGGATGAGCTTCGTCATATTGGAGGACAAAACCAATGGGGGTTGAGGAGAGAAGGGAGGCTAAGGTATATATATATATATATATATATATATATATATATATATATATATATATATATATATATATATATATATATATATATATATATATATATATATATATATATATATACCTTTTGGAATATGGAACGTTTGCAAGAAAGTTGACTTTAATTTGTTTTGCTTGCATGACTTTTGGTAATATACCAGTAGATTGTCGGATGGATTCACTGTTGGCAAAAGTATGTGGTATTATACATACCAGAATTGAAATACAGAATTAGCTGATAGGCATGTACATCCTTCTCTGAGCCATCTGGCCTCAGTTTGAATCCCGACCCAGCTTTTAACTCTCATCCTGTTGGTTCTCATGTATGATGAGGCATCATTAAACAATCATCCACTGTCTCATCCCCTACTATGCCCCTCCTGTTCCCCAATTTCAAAAATTAAATCCTCATTTTTACCTGATCCAAAAGTGCCCTCTTACCATGTAGTACTTGTCAGCAGAAACGTGTGATTTTGACTTCTTGTTTCGGGTTGGAATGCTGCTCAAGACTGGATGGGAGGCACAATTACCGTTTCCTGCATTCACTGCATTTCCTTGTATTAAAACCGAAGGCCTTCGGTGGTTTGTGGTTTGCGTTCATGAACCACAATGCGATCTGTAAGCAAATTAGGGTTGTTTGCGAAATGGACTGAAAGCACCCTTGTGAATTTGGGATGGATTATTTCACCCTTAGGGGATGGAATGGACAACAGCGTTGCATCCGAGGGCACGGGTGATGATGATGACCTCGACAAGGACAAGAAGCGGCAAAAAAAGCGTGGAATCTTCCCCAAAGTGGCTACAAACATCATGAGGGCCTGGCTCTTCCAGCATCTCACGGTAGGTTGAGCACATGTTAAATTACGAACACGATCCCTCCTGTAAGAGATGTAGAGATGTGCCATGCAGGCATTCACCTTGCCTTTGAATTAGCTGATCGGAATGCACACCCTAACCCTAACCCTAACCCGAACCCGAACCAGGATCAATTGCTGTTTGATTTTGTATGACGCTGATTTAAAAGTCGAGTAATCATTTTAGTCCGCATTTGTTTGTAAGGGAGTATCCTGACATTTTGAGTAAATTAAATAATATGGAGCTTAATCGCAAGAGGAGGCCATTTGGCCCATCAAGCCTATGGTTGTTCATATGTGCTCTCTGCTTTTTGCATCAACCAGGGAGTAGCATGTACCAATTCTAAAGTCTTTGGAATGACTCGGTCAGGGTTCGAACCACCAACCTCTCAGACTCAGAGCGGACACTCGAGCCAGTACACCACCGAGTCTGGTTAAATCAGTCGATCGCCTTTGTACATTGAATAAGAAAGGAATTCAACAATGTACAAGAATAGGGAAACAACCTTAGAATAGTTGTGTTGCTTGCATAGCGGGGTAATGATTTGTATATTCCTACCACAATGCAATTCTGCCATTAGCTTATTAAACAGGACCGAGCCGTATCCCAGAATGCTCGGCATTTGAAGCACGAGCCATTGCACACGGGAAGGTGGCTCCATTTTAAGCATATACACTATAAACCTAATTTTGATGGAACAAATGACTATCCGGGCCATTTAATCTTAAAGTTATTAAAGCATTGGAGTAATGAAATGTGTAGCACAGATGGTTTCTCGTATTTTATTGCTGGGTAACTGCTGTATATGCAATTGCTTCATTTATATTCTTTCTGGAAATCACCATGCAAAGAGTACAAACATTATTTAATTCCTCGAGATGAAACTATAATGAAACAGCTGCTTTAAGATGGAACTTTAAATTATACTGTATTCAGGCTCCAGCAGGAATCGACTATTAAGACGTATTGTCAAAAGCGCACGTTTCCTCGATGAAGGTGCTCGATTAGTGGTTTTATGAACATTTTGGACTGCACTGTATCGCTGCAACACTTGAAGCAACATATAATTGCCAGATGTAGAGGAATTGTTTACTATGACATGGTAAGTATAATATGATATAATAAGAGTTCCTTTACAAGGAATTTCAATGCTGGAGGGGACCGTTGGGCACATCGAATCCTGTGCAGTGGTTGCAAACCTTTGGTTGTTTGGCCATGCTCTCTCCTTTGTAAATGCTGAGCGCCAAGCAAGAAAGCAGCACGTACCATTTTAGCTCACCTGGACTCTAGTCGGGTGAGCTTATGCGATCGAGCAGTGTCCGTAGGTGAGTCAGTCAGTCAGTTGTCTGTAAACACTTCAGTCATTATCGCTTGAACCAAACACATGATTTTGATGAAACTTGGCCACAAACTTCATATCTGATGCCTAATGAAGGTTTATTTACCGCATCAAAATCTGTGCTCATTAAGGGGGTTTTACTGCGGGGGGGGAGGGGGAGGTTTGACTCCCCACAATAGGTCCTCTTTGGGATAATAAAAACAAATAAATAAATCTGCTTATAGTCTCAAATATATCTATCATGCTTAGAGCATCCGCTCAGTCTCAGACATCGGTCGTTTGAACCACGACCTCAAAAGACACACCAAATACTTAAAAAATAGGACCGCGTATCCTGAAGCTCACCTGGATCAGGTTATACTTCCACTTCTCTAACAATCGATAATTTGCTCTCTTCTCTGAAACTACACACATAATTTCTATGAAAGCTTCATTACCCATGATATACCAAAGTACATCGATTGCATCAAAATCTGCCCTCATTAAATGCGTCTACAGGGGGTGGAGGGCGGTTGACCCCCCAAAATAGGTATTTGCTCTTTTCTCCAAAACTATACAAATAACTTTGATGAAACTTGACCACGACCTTCATCACTCATGATGTACCAAAGTTTGTTCGCAGCATTAAAAAAATCACGGTCTAAGAGGGTCTGCGGGGGGTTTGAGTGACTGTTACTCCTGATCCAGGTGAGCTTCAAGATGCACGGTCCTATTTTTTTAAGTATTTGGTGTGACTTTAAAGGTTGGGGTTCAAACTAGGTCTGAGACTCTGAGTGGATGCGAGAAGTATTACACATTTATTTGAGACTGTAAACAGATTTATTTATTTATTTATTTATTTTATTATCCCAAAGGAGGATTTATCAACAAAAAAGATTAAGTGTTTTTTAAATTAAAAGTCTCTCAAACCATGACCTAGTTAGTGTGTTGCATTTATTCCCACACAATGTATATTCTGCTTGCTGTTTTGTAGGAATGGCTCATGATTGTCCCTCATGTTATAGGAACTGCAATTATCGTAATTATATTGTTATTAATAAATTAAATCTTGTTATTAAAAAAAAAGAAGACATGTCCATTGGTCCAATGAGTCAGACGTTTCGTTTTGAGTGCACCAAGTTGACAGTGGTGGTTGAGGTGACTTCTTCTGATCAAGGAAGCAGTAAGTTCTTTGCCATGGCTTTCTTGTTTCTTGATTGGACGAAAATCCTTTACCCTCTGATCAGCTCAGTCAGTTTTTAAAATCATGTGATGATGAATGAAGTTTGTGGGTCAAAGTGAAGAGGTCACTCATCCCAGGAGGATTAACATGGAATTTGGCCGGAAAACCCCCAAAAAAGTACCATCCTTTGTGGATAGTTTCACGTACCATCCACAAAGAGATTAAAAAAAATGGAATGCTTGTTTTCTTGTTGATTTAATCGCTGTACAGATTTGATTTCCAAGTTCACGATAATACACCACCGTAAAGACGACAATGATGTAATTTAATATTCTTCTGCTACTTCTCTAACAACCCAAATTAATCCCACCTTTGTGTGGATGGGCAAGCAGCCCAAGGCTTTCACAAATCCACTGGCCAATTCTAAGATTTGATTGGAGCTGATTTGGGCTGAAATTTGGGGATTTATAATAATAATAATAATAAAGTATCGACCTCAGTTTATATAAAATAATGATTTTATAGATCGTTTTAAAAAAAAACTTACAGAAGTTTCGCACTGGTGAAGCAGTTTTATACACTACCCTTATACATCACCTCATTTAACATATCTAAGTACTGCTAAACTGGAGCTTCTTGGAAGTGATAAGAATGCGATTTGTGTTCAACAGTGTTCAAGTATATAATTCAATTTAAATAAAATAATGATGGTAAAAATCGTATCAATAAATTTATTCTCGAATGTACCGCCGTTGATGCAGTATCTATTACATCACCCTACCTGCCACGTTACATTAGTTCTTCGCGCAAGTTGTTTGTGTCCTTTACAACATCCTTAAAAAGAGTACGTTTCCGGACCTGAACGAAAACCTAATCAGCTTGTTCTTGTCACCTCCCAAACTCGTCCACCAAGTTTCGTCCGAATCCATGGTAAACTTTTTGAGATATCCTGCATACAGACAAACAGACGGGGGTGAAAAATCACCTCTGTCCACCTTCAGTGGTGGCAGTAATAATATTATGAGATCTTTCCAAGGAACTTCAATGCAGGAGGAGGACGTTCGGCCCACCAAGCCTGTACAATAGCTCCCAACCCATGGTTGTTTTTCTGTGCTTTATCTATTTATCTTCTATCTATTATTATATTACTAAAATTCTCATCTTGTATGAATGTATGTATGTATGTATGTATGTATGTTCCCGAAATACAGCTAAAACGGTACACGATAGCGCAAAAATTTTCAGCCCACCTCACTCATCATTCTCCTGCGGTGTGCAGTATCAAATCTCGGTAAAATCGGGCAACGAATAAATTATTTAAAAAATAAATTCCAGATTCAGTCAAATACTCTTCAGGAGAGTTTGATCAATGTAAACAACCTCATCGGTATAGTTCCCTGGAGTTTTTTTATTTTTTATTTTTTATCAACTGCTGTTACAACGGGAATGGGAACCCAACAGGTTCACGGGTCGTCTAGTGCTTTCTAAATGTTGAGAGTCAAGCAAGGAAGCAGCACGTATCCGTCTGTGGTTTAACTCAGCCAGGGTTGAAATCATCGACCATCAATACTCAGATGTTCTCGCCATTATGTCACCGAATCTGGCTTGATCAGTGTGCCAGTGATAATTCGCCTACTCTATGCTAAAGACACCATGGGATCACTAATGTCCACCAAAAGACTGGATACCCAGCTTCACATCCATATTTGTGAAAGATGGCACACTTTGTGATGTAATATCCTGCCTGAGAAGAACCAATCTGACAATTAATCCTCGGGGTGGGTAGCGAAGCCAGGCAAGCCAGCTTAAAGTGAAGTGCACTACCTCCACACCATCATGTAGGAGGAATAATATTGGACGGTAATAATAAGCATAATATAATAATAATAAAGCAATAATAATAACACTTATCTTCATGGTCACAATCTTCAGAGTTAAATCACAATTGTATTGAGGGTTATTCGTTGCTTTTGTTAATGTTCATTTGCACTTCACAGTGATAGAACCTCCCCAGCCTCTGTGTATGCCCGACATGCAAGCATCGATTGCACGTCAGGTGCTTTATCTTATATTTCTTCCTAAGCATTGAGCATTTTGACTAAAAGAAACGCTCGAATTACAACGCACCGCGTCGAGAACGTGAGAAAGAAGCACGGGACTCGCTCAAAGGTCCGTGAATCAATTACAGACTAATTGAGTCGGGCACCGCATTTCTGCGCCCGTCCCATGCTGGGGTCAGCCAGGCCCAGCTGCGAAGCAGAACGGGACGGTGCCGTCATTATCCCAGGGATCTGGAGTGTCCGCTTCTTTTTGCGGGAAGGAGCCACGACGCTTATCATCGGGTCGTTAGTGCTGCAGCAGCAGCATCAGCAGCAGCAGCAGCAGCAGCAGGGCTGGTCGCCCGAGCCAGCAAGCGAGGCATTCGCTTGGCAGTTAAAATTTAAAAGCGGGTCGCTGGTTGGTAATTGAAATGTGCGCTTCATTTGGTCTTGAATCTCAGGGCTGGAAATTTATCTTACCCCTTCACGCCTGCTTCACCAGTGTCTGGGAGAGGGAGGGCCTGAAAAGGGAGAGGACTGAAAGAAATGGCTGCCATCACCAATAAGTAGCACCTCGTAATGGTAGTCGGCTCACGTGAGGGTCTTTCACTCGCTACATATCTCTCTCTCTCTCTCTCTCTCTCTCTCTCTCTCTCTCTCTCTCTCTCTCACTCTCTCACTCTCTCACTCTCTCACTCTCTCTCTCTCTCTCTCTCTCTCTCTCTCTCTCTCTCTCTCTCTCTCTCTCTCTCACTCTCTCACTCTCTCACTCTCTCACTCTCTCTCTCTCTCTCTCTCTCTCTCTCTCTCTCTCTCTCTCTCTCTCTCTCTCTCTCTCTCTCTCTCACTCTCTCACTCTCTCACTCTCTCACTCTCTCACTCTCTCACTCTCTCACTCTCTCACTCTCTCACTCTCTCACTCTCTCACTCTCTCACTCTCTCACTCTCTCACTCTCTCACTCTCTCACTCTCTCACTCTCTCACTCTCTCACTCTCTCACTCTCTCACTCTCTCACTCCTAATTGGTGTGTGGAAGCAGCAATTGTCCAGCCCAGCAACTCGAGTAATCAATCTTTGGAGCACAGGCCTTCAATTTGCCGGATTACAAAAGACTCCGTAATGTATCGTGGCCTAAGTTGCAATACTATATACACCCAAGGACCATTTGTAGCAACTTTCGATTCGTATAAGCATAATAACAGCGTTTGGAGAAACCTTTTGAAACTTTGCCGAGTTTGTTATAATTGCATCCATCTCTCACTGCTTGCCATGGGCCTGCAAGACTTGGCTGCTGACAAACAAAATTACCGGCAGATTCGGCCAAGTTACTTTGTTCATTCAACGTTGTAAAACAAAAACATTGATGCTGAGAAAATCTGTTAATTCAGAATTTCTGACATTTGTTCAGCATCCCTCGAAAGGTTGGGCAATATGGGTCGATGCCTGGTGTTGGCTTCATGATTGGGGTGGTGGGCTTGGGATCCTAGGATCCTGAGTTCAAATCCCACTCGGTTGTTGAATTATTACCAGGTGGGGTTGACTCTGCCTGTCATCCTTCTGAGGTCGGCAAAATGAGTGCCAGCTTTTTGGTATCTTGTGTCGGAGTGGTGACCTGTCCAGGATAGTGCCCAATAGCCAAGGAGACTGCTCAGGCAGCACCAATGCTCTGCACAGAGTGTGGTCCCGACAGATGGATGGATGGATACGGGTCTGTACACTTGCACTCGTCACGATCATAAGGTCAAATGTGAAAGTATGATATTACTTCTCTGTACGTTTGGTTTAAACAAAGAGAAACAATGTTTGATGTTTCATTAAAGTGGAAGAACTGATCTGTATGTATGGTACAGTGACAGTCCGTCATGTTTATTATCATCCTCCGGTCGGTCATTTCTTTTCTTTGCCACTGTGGTAACAAACTCTTACGGTCTGAATTTAGCCATTACAATGATTTATCTGAATATTTGAAATCGGCATGCTTGTAATCCCTTCAATAACTCACTTCCTCCAATGTTTCCTCGAGAAAATGCCAACGAATATATACCCCTCTGACATCACAGCTTATGACGACCATCATTCAGCAAAATAAGACCATAACTAAGAGGGACCCGTCCAAATTGCTCATAATGTTTTCTTTAAATTAAAGATTTCAAATAGTAATCATGACTATTTTCTTTCCTCTGCATGGACCTTTCTTTCCTGATAGACGACGCGTTGTTCAGTTTTTAAATGTACATGAGCTCCTGCAGTACTCTTAATTGTACCAAAGTTTTCTTGAGGCGGCGTATGGTCGACCATTGCCGTGATTGTTCCCTACAAAACATGCATTACCTCATTTCCTAAAGGCCCTGTCACACCGAGACGATTTAGCCAACGTATGCCTGACGTGTGCAAAATTGGGCTAAAACGCCGGCACACATCGAATACGTTATGGGTAAGTTTGTATACGTTAAGAGCACGCTGGCAAACGTCGTAGAACGCTGGCAAACATCGTAGTTCGCCGAGCTGTTAGACAAATTTTCCATGCTTGAAATTTCCCGACGTATGCCAGCGTATGACTCGCACGTTCCGCATAATGCTGGCCATAAGTTGTAGGCACGTTACGCGATCGTTGACACACATCGACACACGTTACTTGTAAGTTACTCATAAGTCGAAACCAGTCGAGGTAATGTTTAGCGTACCCGAAACTTATTTCTAACCGATGAGTAACGTGTTGTAGGCACGTTACGCGATCGTTGACACACGTCACTTGTAAGGTACTCATAAGTTGAAACATGTCAAGGTAATGGTTAGCGTGAGTGTTCCAGACTCCCTGTTTTTTTTTTTTCTTCGGTATGACGGTGATGTTAACACTTCGATTTCTAGTGCGGTTATAATCTATATATATATATATATATATATATATATATATATATATATATATATATATATATATATATATATATATATATATATATATATATATATATATATATATATATATATAAAGTTGAAAGTGTGTCTGTCTGTGTGTCTGTGTGTGTGTTTCTCTGTGACCTATGCACGCGAAAAGTACTGGACTGATCCTCACCAAACTTCACATGCTGACAGAACATGTACCTGGGAGTGTACCGATGTAAAAGAGTTGTACTTCCGGCTTCCGGTTTCCGAATTATGACGTCATCACCTGATTTCGTAACGTTAATTTTTCAAGTTCAGCCGATTGACATGGGGCCAACGCCATTTGCATTAGAATGAAAAAATAATGCTACGGTCAATTGAAGACAATGACTTCCGACTTCCCGGTTTCCGAATTATGACTTATACATTCGACACACTTGCAAAAATGACTGTATGTATATTATACCGTATAATGATATAATAATCATCTGCAAGTCATATTTTATTAACATTTTCTTTGCTCATTATTGTTATAACCGTGGTTATAAAAACCATTTTTATCGTTACTGTATAACGTTTTTACGTCACTTCGGCCTGGACTCTGGATCAGCGATCAAATAATGTAAATCACAATTAAAAATTATTTTTTGATGATGCGGGAGATATCTTCATTAAAATCAGTAGAGGAAATTTACACCATGTCT
>NC_140975.1:62965311-62990311 GCF_056783735.1 Eptatretus burgeri | reverse complement strand
AAGAGCTTTTCAAGGGTTCCTATATGGTATTTCAAAAGTTTTCAAAATAGCAATGATGTAACTTCTCCCTCCTCTCTCCTATCTCCTATCTCCTCTTCCCTCTCCCTTTCTCTCCTCTCCCCCCCTCCCTTTCTCTCCTCTCCCCCCCCTCCCTCTCTCCTCGCCTCTTCTGCCCCCTTCTCCCCTTTCACCGCCCCCTCTCTCAATCCCCCATCTCCCTCCTCTCCTCCCCCCCTCCTCTCTCTCTCCCCCCTCCTTGAAGAGCTTTCAAAGGGGTCCTGTATAGTGTATAGTATGCATGCATCACATTGCTGGAGGTTCCTTGAGGTGTTTAGAGGTCCCACGAGGTGTTCGACATGAAATCAAAAAAAATTCCAGGGAAACGTCAGACAGCGAAAGCCCAAGGGGTAGGTCCAAATCCATCTCCCCATGGCTGCGAAGAACTTTTAAAGGGGTCCTATATAGTATGCACAATTTCATTCAGAACACTTTGAAGGACTTCTAAAATGCAAACACACATCGAATAGACCTTACAACTAAGCAGTCTCCCAAGAGGACAGGTATGAAAGCTACACATCTATTTAATTATGTAAAATGCAAAATATTTTGTCTAAAAATGTCTAATTTTGTCCGATTTTCTCGGGATTTGTTTTTGCTGAGTCTTAAACGATGTCAGCGACGGTTAAAAATGATATCATAAAAATGATACAAGAATAAATCATGGGAGAGCCCAAAAGGGTTTAGCTTTGTCAGGCCTCAAAGCATGGGAACTTTTTAAACATTAATAAAATCAAACCCCGAGACCCCACAAACGCACCACTTACCTTATTCTTCCCATGTACCACTCGTCTCTCCAAATATCGACACATGCACCCACTGACATATCCGCAGCACCAACGCATGCAACTTACAGTGGTTCATGTACATCAGAGGCCTGTGAGGCCTGAGAACCGACACGCAGCAAAGAAAATGGTAGCAATTTGATTTTGAAGCCCTGCCCAGAAATCAGGACAGACAGACAAACAGACAGACTTGCGGAGAATATATAAATGTGTGTATATATATATATATATATATATATATATATATATATATATATATATATATATATATATATATATATATATATATATATATATATATATATATATATATATATAGTAGTATCATCGGAATAATTTTAGATACCATAAAAATGCTTCATGGTAGTTAATACTCTTGGCATTAATGTTTGTTTTTAACATTAAATTTTGCATCAACAGCACAGCACTCCACATCTTCAGAAGCGTGATGCAATCTTATTGAAATGTAATATAATTTAGATAACGAGAAATTTGAAATATATGTGTGGGTTTAAAAAAAGTACTAATGTTTCACGTTTTCCATTACCTTTTGCCTTAAACCGAACATGTGGAAGAATCGCTGACTGTTTGGCTTAACGCTGCACACTATTACGTCGACCATATTTAAATCAAAGTCTCATAATCGGAATTAATCGGAAAAAGTTATGAACAGAATAAGCTGAATTACCTCTTGTGCTTAAACCAAATTATTATTTATTAATTATAATCCTGTAAAAGAGTATCATCATCATGGTCATCATCAATGTAAAGTACTCCTTTCAGAGCATCGGTGCGGCTCCTTACAGAGCATCATAACGTTGAAGATCCCACAGACCGTGGGATCTTTAACGTCTACCTGCGACCAGTGCTGGCAAACGGGTCCTCCGGCTTAACGTCCTCCTGATGGACGACGGAGCATACATCATTGTCTGTCTTTGCATGAGAAACACCAGGACATCAGTTTAGAGCTGGGTCGAGGTTCAAACCCAGGCTTGACAGCTCAGATGTGAATATGTGTAAATGCAGGGTCTCGGCCATCCTGCAAATCATAAAACGGTATATTCAAGCGAAAACATACTCATGTGAGAGAGGCTCCATGTTTCGATACTCATGATAACATCATAACCTGGGACATTGACTTGACTGGATTTGCTGGAGCAGTTAAAATTCACACTTGTTATATTATTACTTAAAAAGCACATTAAAACAAATAACAAAGCGAAGTAAGATGGGAACGAACCCAGGTAAGAATGAATAATTTTTAGGGCCACAGTATGTAATGGAGTCAACTCAACTCAATTAACTCCGCAGGAAATGTAAAAGTCACAGTGTATGAATAGACATGAGATGTTAATTAAGATAATTAAGATAATACCGAAAAGGGTCAAGGTTTGAGCACATCACTTTATCTCCACAATTGGTTTAAATAATGCCATGCAGTGAAATCGGGTGCTTCATTATAATAAACAAATATTGTACTGGGAGGGGGTGGGGGGGGGAATTATCACATGACAATGGACCATCAAGACAATTCGAATGTCACCTGCATGAGACTTTATATCAAACGTTGTTCATGAAACGCGTTGACCACCATGAAAAATATGGTGCGACATTGAGTAGGTGTAAAAGGTTTACCCCAACACTGTCCTATTACGCTCTTACAAATTTAAATTGATCACCTCGAAAAGCATTTACAGGATCTGTCGTTGATAAAATAAAATGTTCTTTTTAATTTATTTATTTTACAATAGCAATTTATTTGGTTGAGCCTGGTGTGTTGGCGCAGTGGTTAGGGCAGCGGCTTGGGATCCAAGAGGTCCTGAGTTCAAGCCCCGTTGGGCCACTGAATTAATGCACCAGGGGGTTGACTCAGCCTGTCATCCTTCTGAGGTCGGCGAAATGAGTACCAGTATACTGGGCCGGTGTATACCCCGGTTAAAATAGGTGTACCATATCCCTGTGTGTCATAAGAGGCGACCTGGGTTGCGTCAGGAAGGGCATCCGGTGTAAAGCATGTGCCAAATAACTATGCGGATCATACGGATGATCTGCTGTGGCGACCCATAACGGGAGCAGCCGAAAGAAGAAGAAGAAGAATTTATTTGGTTGATTACAAAACTCAAAATTCTGACATGTGACCGGATGGCAGTTTTTACCACATTCAAGTAACTTGCCAAGGGTACTCTTATTTGCTGGACCCCAATCCTGAGCCCCTCGAGCCCATGGGGGACATTTCTATGGATATTTTCCAGCATGACATTGGATTGACTCAGAAGGAATTGAGTAACGTTAGAGCATCCGCTTTGAGTCGAGGAGGTTAACGCTTCGATTTCTATTCTCACCAAGTCACACCAAAGATTTTTAAAATGGGACATGCTGCTTCCTTTGCTTGATGTTCAACATTTAGAGGGTAGAGCATGGACAAACCCCACATGTTGGAATCTCTTTTGGAGGAGGTTTATCATTGATTGCCCTGCAGAGTGCAAAGCAATCTGGGTACCCATCCATCCATCCATACATTGGGACCATAATCTGTGCAGAGCATTGGTGCTACCTAAGCAGTCTCCTTGGTTATTGGGCACAATCTTGGACATGTCACCACTCCAACACAGGGTACCAGCAAGCTGGCACTCATTTTGCCAACTTCAGAAGGATGACCAACAGAGTCAACCCCACCTGGTATTAATTCAACTGATGTGCAGAATTTGAACTCAGGATCCTAGGATCGTCAGTCAGGTCAGGTTCGATCTGTGACCTGCTACAGGTACCATGTAAACCTGTACTAACCTGTTCCATGGTCGGGTTGTCGGCGACTAAACCGTCTCCCCCACCAGGTTTTCTGGTGAGGAGGGTGTTTGGATATGGACACCCAGCAGGATTAAAAACAAAACCTGTCAAAGGGCGGAGGAGCTCCTTGTGAGCCAACGGCCATCCATATCTAGTGCCCAACTGTGTCTGCGGACGTCCTCCTGCAGTTGGGTTACTTCTTATTAGGAGGTTGGTGGCAGGATTTGCACTCCAGCCACCGTAAAACCCTTCATTCCGCAAAACGCAAAAACGCAAAAAAATCTGAAAACCCACTCCGTGGGAGTACCTCCTGTGCAGCTTCCCTTCGCAGGGCAGCTTACCGGATGATGGGATTGGGGCAAAGCCTTCGGGACCCCCAATCTTTGATAGGAGGGAAACCACGGGGTAACATCCCTGGGTCAGATTGCGGGAGAGTGTGTCGGAGTGGTGCTGAGGTGTCGTCCACCAGACGGCGGTCTCCTTGGGTTAACCTGAGGCGGTCCCTTCGGGTGGGTGCCTGGAATGTCCTATCCCTAAGAGAGGATGATCACCTGTCTCTGTTATCATCTGAGCTCAAGCGTTTGGACATCGGGATTGCAGCTCTCTCTGAGGTTCGGAGACCGGATTGCGGCGAGATAATGGTGGGTGGTTACACCTACTATTGGTCTGGTCGCTCTGATGGTTACCATACCCAAGGAGTTGCTGTAGCTGTGTCCAATAAGCTGACCCCAATGATAATTGAGGTAACACCGGTCAACGAGCGTATTATGAGATTAAGGATTCGTCACTCCTTAGGTGTCATTTCCCTGGTCTCTATTTATGCTCCGACTGAGGCGAGTGATCTCACCGTGAAGGACACATTCTACGCCACACTCGAGTCTGTGGTTGATCAGTGCCCCAGACGAGATACACTTCTAGTCTTGGGGGATTTCAATGCATCGACTGGAACTGATAGGGATGGTTATGAGGTGTGTGTTGGTCCCCATGGGTCAGGAACTATGAACCAGAATAGCACTAAGTTCCTTGACTTTGCAAGAAGTCATGGACTTAGGGTGGCTGGTTCATGGTTTCAGCGCCCGCAAGCTCATCGCTGGACTTGGTATTCCAACGCTGGCGGTGTGGCAAAGGAGATTGACCATGTCCTCATTGACGGTCGCTGGAGGATGATCCAGAACTGCAGGGTCTACCGGAGTGCTCAGTTCCTCAATACTGACCACAGGCTTGTTGTAGCAACTCTAAAGCTGCACCTTAAATCCTGGAGAATGGTACCATCCCAACCTAGGCTGGATGTTGCCAAGCTCAGGGATGAGAGAGTAGCTGAGGAGTTTGCGAACAGGCTGAGTGGACACTTGGGGGGTCTGGGTGCTTTGGGGGGTCCTGAAGAGTTGTGGAACACCTTCAAGACCACCGTCCTTGATGTTGCCGGTGGATGCCTTGGAGTTCACCGCAGGGCAAAGAAGAATTTTGTCTCTCAAGGGACACTGGATATCATTGACCAGAGTCGCAGGGCCAGGCTGAATGGCAGAGCCGAGCTGTTCAGGGAGCTGAGGCGTAAAACTGTACGTGCACTGAGGGTGGACAAGGAGGCCTATGTGCGAGGAATCTGTGAGGGGGTAGAGCATCACCTGTGGACAGGTGATTCTCGTCCCGCTTACATGGGAATTCGCGCGTTACGTTCATCCAAGCCCATCCTCGGAGCACTGCAGTTCGAGCAGAGAGTGGTAGGCTCTTGACAGAGGAGTCTGGAAGTGAAGGCCCGCTGGGCCGGTTACTTCGAGCGGTTGTACCAGGCTGATCCCCCAGCTGTCGAGTTGGACGTCAAGGGTGTTACAATCCCTGTTGCTGACCCTCGAATCAACTGTGGTCCACCATCGCTTGTGGAAACACGGGCTGCGGTGAACCAGTTGAAACGGGGCAAAGCTCCAGGGATCTGTGGCATCCATGCCGAACTTCTCAAGGCTGGTGGAAATGCTGCACTCGCGTCGTTGCATGCAGTTTTGTGCTCTGCCTGGAACACAGGCATCATCCCAACTGACTGGAAGAGGGGCCTTGTTGTCCCTCTCTGGAAAGGGAAGGGTGATCGCCAAGACTGCAACAACTACCGAGGGGTGACGCTGCTCTCAGTGCCGGGCAAGGTCTTTGCTCGGATAATTCTTGATAGGGTTCGCCACCATCTGCTTGAGCACCAGCGTCCAGAGCAGTCAGGCTTTACACCAAAGAGGTCAACGATTGACCGTATCCTTGCACTTCGTGTACTCACCGAACGCAGACGAGAGTTTCGGCAGGGGCTGCTTGCAGCCTATGTTGATCTCTGTAAAGCGTTCGATTCAGTGAATCGGGATGTCCTCTGGAGGATTCTTGGTCTTCGTGGGGTGCCACCGAAACTGATCGATCTGATGTCTGAACTCTACTCTGGTACTGAGAGTGCTGTGAAGTGTGGTGGTACCGCCTCTGACTTATTTCCAGTTGTTACTGGAGTTCGTCAGGGATGTGTACTTGCCCCCACACTTTTCAGCACTTGTATGGACTGGATTTTTGGGAGGATGTCGGAGAGATCAAGTTGCGGTGCATCGTTTGGCAATGTCAAGATCTCGGACCTTGATTTTGCAGATGATGCAGTCATCTTTGCGGAGACTTTAGACATCCTCTTGGGGGCCCTCGAGGTACTGAATGAGGAGTCGGAGCCGTTGGGATTACGGATTTCTTGGGTCAAAACAAAGATCCAGGCTTTCGGTGACATCTTGGATGCTGCTGTCCTGTCTGTGTCTGTTTGTGGTGAGGATGTTGAGGTCGTGGATAGATTCACTTACCTTGGCAGTGATATTCATGTCTCCGCAGGTTGTGAGCCGGAGGTCAATAGACGTCTGGGTCGGGCCTGGGGAGTCATGGATTCACTGGATCATGGGGTGTGGCGCTGCCGGTACCTGTGCGGGAGGACGAAAGTCCGAGTCTTCAGGTCCTTGGTACTTCCAGTCTTGCTCTATGGGTGCGAGACTTGACTTTGACCAAGGATCTGAGACGGAGACTTAATTCCTTTGGTACCAGGTCTCTTCGGAGAATCCTTGGCTATCGCTGGTCGGATTTTGTGTCCAACGAGCGGTTGCTGAGAGAGACTCGGATGAGATTTGTTACCTGCATAGTCCATGAGCGTCAGCTGCGGCTGTATGGACATGTGGCTCGTTTTCCTGACGCTGATCCTGCTCACCAGATTCTCTCAGCGAGGGAGTCTCATGAGTGGAGAAGGCCAGTGGGCCGACCACGTGCCTCATGGTTACAGCAGGTTGACCATCATCTCAAGGAGATGGGGATGGGCCTGGCATCTGCCTGGGGGATGGCCAGACGGAGGCCCCTGGAGTACCGGCGGAAAGTGGACGCAGCGACGCGCTGTTCTGGCACATGCTCCCATACCTGACCTGACCTGATCCTAGGATCCTAAGCCCACCACCCTCAGCATTAAGCCAACACCAGGCTTATCTGGGTACCCGCAATGTCATGAAGATGGTCCCCAGATTGCTCTGGGAAGTGACATCCGTGAGCCCCAGGTCGTGTAAAATATATAAATATAAAAAGTCAAACAACAATTTTACCCAGAGGTGTTTTTACTGACTATGCCACAGCAATTACGGTCACAGCTGACTTTCGATGATAAAATATGCCAAAATTATTGTATCAAACACAAACCTACAATATGCATAGCAACTTGCGCTCACTACCTTTCCAAGCAATAGCTCGATGGAAATATAAAATAAATACCCATTCGACTTATTATCAACTATCAATAAATATTTAGAAATCTTCTTATTGAGTTTTTTTCCACAAAAAAAAAATGTAGAAAGTTCAGTTTTTGTCATTGTCGAGCAATCATGAAGTGAGCCCTCCTCCACGTCAGTATCGGAACCACCCATTTTCTTCCTCCTCGTCCCACTGCCTCTCAGCTTCCTGCTGCCCTGCCCCACTCAGCCGCACCCAGCTCTCCCCTGCCAGTATCTCCCCTGCTCCTCTCCTCACCTGCTTCCCTCCTGCCCCACACCCTCCAACACTCTCCCAGCTTCCCTCACACCACACACCCTGCCGGCTTCCCCCCACTTCCCCCCCCACCCAACTTCCCTCCCTGCCCCACACCCTCCCAACTTCTCCTGCCCCACACCATCTTCTTGCTGCTTTCCACATCCCTGCACTGTACCAGCAGCTCCTCATCCCCTTTCCATAACTGTGTCAACGTCAAACATCTGAGGCCTTCGCTTCAACTTGAAAGACCTCTCAACCTAAAAGACCTCCGACTCTCTGTAAAACCAGGCCGCTGCAAATAAACTGGATATCATCTGCTTAACAGAACCCTTCATTCCCACAGGACATCCCAAACTCCTCAGTGTCTTCCTGGTTAATATCTCCTCCGGTTTGATTGACCTGTAGCCCGTCCTCATGGCGGCATTGTATTATACATCAATAACTCCATTTATCACTGTCCATGTTCCTCTCTTATCTGCCCAAACCCCAGGAGTACCTCTGGCTATGACTTCCCCTCTACTCCCACCTCTTGTTTGTCTGTGTTGTACCGTCCTGCGGTGATGACTCCATCTACATCTCTCTCTCAGACGACATGGACAAAGTTTTCACCACTCATCCCAACTCTCTCTTCCTCATATGTGGCAACTTCAATTGTCACTATGCAAATTGGCTGGTTGTTGGTACCTTTCTCACTATCCATGGCACTTCAGCAAAGGACTTCTGTGACTCCATGGGACTGACTCAAGTTGTGAACCTTCCCACCTGGATTTCTCCAAATAGCAAATCCTCCCTTCCAGACTTGGTTATGACCAACTTCCCCGCTAATCTCTCCTGCTCTTCCTCTGCCACAATTGGTTCATCTGATCATGTGCTTGTGATGGTGAACGTCTCTCTGGCGATTCTCAGAGAACAGTCTCAGTGCCAGCGAGTCTGGCAGTTTACTCAGGTAGCAGCCATATCACTTCAGGACTGGTATCCCATATCTATTACCCCTGATATTAACTCACCCTGGGAATTCTTCGACCGAAACCTGCTCCCCCTTCGGCAAAGATTCCTCTAATCTCGTGTTCAGCTATCCTCCCCATCCTTCTGCCCACCCATAGTACACTGAATCCTATGGTGAGGACCTACCTTCGCCTTCAGGAAAACAAATCCGACCAAAGGCAATCTGAGATCATTCTACAAAGCCCGCAACAAGTGTTTGTCCACTCTCTGGAGGGGCAGAAAACATCTGTCCAACCTCAAGAGTGAACATTCAAACTTGTCTCCCTTCTCTAAAACCTGATGGCATCTTGTAAAGTCTGTCTCTGGAGTACGCTCCTGTTCCATCCCTTCCCTCTCTTCAAATGGCACCACAGCCAGCTCCTGAGAAGGCCCAATGCCTCAATACTGCGTTTGCTTCCAAATTGTTTGCTTCCCTACCCCTCGTCTCTGTACCCACCCTATCCAGTCATACCCAACTGCTCCTGGACTGTGTGTCTTTTGCACTTGATAAGATGGAGAAGTTTCTTGAATCCCTCAACTCTGATTCTGCAACTGGACCAGTCAGTTGTGACCGTAATCAGCTCACATGTCCTAAAAATTTGCTCTACTGCTCTTGCACATTCTCTTTCTGCTCTGTACACCCTATCATTTGCCTTGGGTCATCTTATATTTGCTGCGAAATCAGCCAACATCGCTGCATTACATAAAGAGGTGCAAAAACTGATCCCCTTCACTGCAGACCTATTAGCTTACTACCGATCATCAGCAAGGTTATGGAATGTATCATCGCAGTGGACATTAAATATTCATCTTCTCCAACTGCCTCATTTCTGGCCATCAGTTCAGATTCAGATCAGGTAACTCTGCCTTGGTTGTGCTGCTCCTACTCTCCCAACGATGGATGGGAGCCCTCAATATCAGACTTGAGTTCAGGGCCATTTCTCTGGAAATATCTCGAGCTTTCAATGAAGTTCTGTCATCCTACCTTGCTCTCCAAACTCTCTGCCTATGGCATCCAAGGTTAACTCCACACATGGCTTACTGACTTCCTCTACTCTCAGAACCATCGTGTGGCCCTCAACGGAATCATTTCATCTACCCTCCCTGTCAAGGCTGGAGTGCCCCAAGGCTGTGTTCCAGGCCCAGTCCTATTCCTAATCTTCATCAACTATCACTCTGACTCTGTGAAATCCTCTTTATCTATTTGCTGATGACTCCACCCTCTGCCGTGACAACCCTCATCCTTCAGGTCAGCAAGCTGTAGCCTTTTTCCTCTCTTCAGACGCTGACAAAACCGCAAGCTGGTCAAACTTGGAATATGTCTTTCAATCCTGACAAATTTCACACTCTCACTCTCTCTCCGAAAAGACTGTCCTCCAAACCCTCCCATCTATTTTCTTAACAATACAGTACTCTTGAGGAAGTTCATTCACTCAAACCCTTGGGTCTCACTATCAGTCATGATCTTTTTTTTTGGCAAACCACATTGTTTAGCTGGCCACCAAGGCCAGTCGTCGACTGGGAATCCTCCATCATGCAAAATCCTTCCTTGGCAAACCTGAACTCTTCTCCACCTACCGTACAAGGCCTTCATCCGCAGCTTGATGTAGTACGGCACGGCTCTCACTCTTAGGTTGGCAACCCTGTTTCACACCTCGCTCAGCTTGACACTGCGGAAACTAAGGTCTTCAAGATCATTGGAATCTACCGTCATGAAGCTGAAACTAGCAAACTTGCCTCCGAGCTGTCTATCTTGTGTTTGAATCCCGACCCAGCTATAAACTGCCACCCTGGTGCAGAGCAAGGCATCAATGTGTAATACCGTTCATCCTAAGGATGTTAATCTGGAGGATCCGTCTGTCACCACTGCTCAGTGGTGGACGTTAAAGATCACACGGTGTTTTTCGTGATGAGTCGGCATGTTAGCACTGACACCATGGACAAATTACCATCTCTTGCCCAAATCATCTTCAGTGGATTGTTAGGACTGTCCAACCTGTTGATCAAAGCCAAAATGCAGTAAATTCTCTTTAAAACAAATATGTTGAAATGTTTCTCCTGGGAAAGTACAAATGCAGAACTTGAAAACAGAAAACGACCAATTACATGTTGAGTAATGTGAGCAGAATTGTTAAATGAATTTCATTTTTGTTGTTTATTGTGTTTTAAGACTCTCATAAAGACACACAGAGAACCTTGTACAGAAATCATACTCAAGAGAGAACGTTACACACAAGTGTACTTTGAACAAGTTTGATTATGACTTTAGTTGATGACAGATAAATGAGTAAGGTATCTGCTATCTGAACCTTGTTTCCCAGAATCATGAGCCAACGGGGTTCAGAATGCAACTCTAAACAGACCAAGCCCAATCTGAATGCACAATGTGAGATTGGAAAAGCAAAAGTTTGAAAAATACAAGAATAGGTGTTTTATATGGGATTGAATAGGGGATAACGTCGTGGAGTTTCTAATCAATCACTCCTCATATATACATATGTGTTTGTTCAATACCAATATTCATGCTCATGTATTTATTCATTTATATGCAGCTGAAGTTGCCAAATGCTAATTTTGTACATTTCAGGAATCCGTAAAAATGTAATTATTTCCTTAAAATTGGGATATCATCGACATAATAGGGTAAGTCGTCGCTTAACATCGTCCCGGTTAACATTGTTTCATTATTAAGTCCCTGATATATTAGAGAACATACTTGTTTAAAGTTGTTCACCGTTCTGTTATAAAGTCGTTTTACCTCCGATTTCGTACCAAACTCATGGTTTTCCTCGTTTGAATGAAGTTACAGTTTACATCATACCGTAAATACCGGTGTACGAGCCCACCCAGAGTACGTGCACTATAGGCCTTGTATACACGGAGCCGTGCATCGATAACATCAGTGGTTGCGTCATCCTCTCTGATCTCAGGTGTTTGACAAGTACGGTAGTGATCCACCTGACTAGCTGACACGGATTTACATGTTAAACTGATGGAAACATCCTCAAGTGCATTGATAACATCAGTGGGTCCTAGGCTGAAGTTACTCAGGTGTGCATGAATGGTGTGTGGAGGAAGTTGTGGCCTGGATGTCAATGACTCGAAAGGATTTGAAGATGTTGTCCTCGCTATGAAGAAAGTTATCCTCATCTTGGCCAATAAAGCGGGTTTTGATGAGGTGGAAGAAGCCGACGTTACACAACTTCTGCAATCACACGGAGAAGAGCTAACCAATGAAGATCTGAAGCAACTTGAGATGATGATATTCAGTTGATTTGTTAAAAAAAAAAATTTTTTAACTCGTATTCTATATGTAAATAATGTCTTTTGTCTGGTGATAAGTTTTTCCCTGGAACCTAACCCTCCCTATTTACATCAATTCTTATGGGGAAATTGGATTCGCTTAATGTCGTTTCAGTTAAAGTCGCACTTTACAGGAACGTAACTACAATGTTAAACAAGGACTGACTGTACCTTTTGAGAATGGAAAAATTCTACATTTTTTTTTTTTTAACTTTCCAAACAAACATTTCCAACGGTCCGATTATTTTATCATTCGACTCGGAGAGATAAGTTTTATGGGGCTGCAGTGATTCGTTCCAAAAAGTATCGCAAGGTCATTTTGGCCTTTTAATGGCCATTCGGACTGTCATGGCATGCCATATCCACATGGAAGCTCTCCAACCACAGGGAACTCTAATTATAGCGCTAAACTTTAGCAGGGAGATCGGTCAACGTACCGGTACGCAGGCTTCATGAGCGGAAGACTCTAAACACATTTCCAACTGGATCTTAATTTATAAATATTATATTTAAAAACCACAGTCTTTGTCTTTGTTCAAAACATACAAACCCCCGAAACCACTCACTGTAAAAGAGGTTCACCGGGGAAATATGAATAAGCTATTGAAATATGAATATGCTGGGGAAACTGCAGAATTTGAATCTATTATGAAAGCCTGCATTAACATGAGCCGTGCAACTTATTGCCTTGAATGCGCATGATCCCCTCAGATCTCGGGAACAAAAAGAAGTCGAGGCAGGTAGCACAATTGAATGGAAGAGAGAACCCCAGGGAATGCTGGGTATGTAGCCTGAAATATTGGAGGTTGTTGACTCTTTTGCCAGCGAGCCCTCCTCTAACGGCCATCATGTCATGGATTTGTTTTCCGTCGCCCTGATGCCAGTGCTGGCAGAGGGGGGGGGGATTAAATCCTGGAGCATGCTATCGTTTAGAAGGGAGTTGTAAAGCAAGTGGTCCTGTGTTCGTGTGGGCTGTAGGTGTCAATATCTCACGGTGTCTCAAAAATAGTAGGCCATTGTGCGCCAGCACAATTAACAGGCTCCTTGTGTCGAGTTTGATTGGGATATGTGAGTGGATTATAAGAGGGATGTAGATGTTAAGTAAAATTAAGTTAACGATAAGAATATGGTTAGTGCTGTATGGAGGAAACAAGTGAACTGATTGATTTAATTAATTAATGGTGTGTGGACACGGTGCAGGCCATTACGGTCCTCCTGCTGTACTCTCTCGGTTTGTGTGTATATCCTTGTATGCCTTATCTTAATAATGTTCCTTACAATTCAAATTGCAAAATTCTGTGTTGAGAAATATTGAGGTTCTTTGTTATATCGATGTTATGATAATTTTATGACACTTTCACCATTGTTCATGTTACAAGAACTTTATCATTAAAATTAGTCAAATTGATGGATCAACTTCCGGTGGCAATCCCTCACCTGCCATTCAACTGGCAAGCTACTCCGGTGTTGTTTGCTTCTGGAGGTTCTGAGGTTCGAGTCGTCGCATCCGTCGCATCGTCGCATCCGACTAAGTCTGCCAACTCGTGTAGTCCCAGCAGTGCGTGTTGCAAAGCGCATCAGACTATACCGGTTGTCTCATCTATCTTGGACCGGGCATACAATAAATTCTCATTTTATCTTTCGCAAGAATAGGCTTTTCTCCAGCACCCTGACCAAGATCAACATCCCTTTTCAGATTGAGCTGTGCTGACCACTTGACGGATTGGCAAACCTTCCGGATTCACGATGGGCGCAGCAACATCGTGTGATTTTATTGCTGCTTCAGTTCACAGAAGATCAATTGAAGACCTATCGTTTTACGTCGGATCATTCTGTATTTTGGGTCAGAATCTTTGGTCATTTTGGAAAACATTTTGGCTCACCCTATATTACCGTTTGGACGCCGTGGCTCAACTCCTACATTCAAATCCCAAGCCGCCTACGATGTCGATTCGCTCATTGTGAACCAATGCCTGTGTCATCCATCTAAAAGTATTCTGATGGTTACTCGTGTCTTTGTTTACCAACTAGATGGCCTGTTGCAACTAACGCCTGCAAACCTGCTCCTCTATCCCTTCAACGACTTCCTCTTCTACCCACTCCTATTCACCCATTCCACCAAATTATCTGATCTCTGGTACAATATCTTCCACGAGCCTTGGATCGATGTAAAATGGCATTGATTTGATGGACGTACAGGTACTGTAAGTGGATAACGTTTCAGTTCGGGCCAAATCAGGATGTTTTGCCTCTGGTCAAGGCTCCAACAATATCTTGGCCTGGTGCTTACTTGAGTCTCGTCTTTACATCACCTCTCACCTCCTCTTTGAATTCAGCATAAAGAGAAAGATTATACAGCAAATCACTCGTTTATTATGGATACAGTGCTATTGTCACTGCTATGTTGACAGGGATTTGCCAGAACATCTCGGTGCTGAAAGCACGCTCAGCATGTTGCGGCAAAATGGATCTGTTTTTTTTTTTTTTGAAGGAATGCAGACACGAGCTGACATGCACAGCTCAATTGTAGATCTTGGCATTGTCTAAATTATGCGTACCGTAACGAAATTCTTCTTACAAAAAAATATGTGTTCACCTTTATAGTGAGAAGGTTCATATTTTGTCAAAGTTTCACAGAATCGAGATCATCGGTTGGTGATCAGCCAATGTTGGAGCTGATGTTAAACTCTGAATCACATCATGGAGTTGTTTATTTTAAGTGGGATATTTTACACATTTCAGAGAGAGAGAGAGAGGGGGAGTTGCTTTGCATATGTAGTGTGTGTTTGAACTGGACCCAGTTCTGTAAAGCAAGCATTCTGGAACTCGAGAGTACAGGCCAAGAGTACGGTCTACATCATCTCACACCAACAGCATTTTGAGTGGAGGACAGTCGTAAAGCATTACACTCTCTTTTTCTTTCTTCAGTACCTTCCAAAAGGCCTTTCTCCTTCCCCCTACCCTGCTGGCCTTCCCTCCCCACCTTTTTTTCCACGTTCCTAAGCAGCCATGGCTTTTCTGCGCCAGCCTAGGTCACTGACCGAAGTCATTAATTACCGACTTGACAGTCCCTGGGGGATGAATCTTGGCGTAAAGACGTTGTGTGGAGGGGAGCATGAGGGGGAAGGGCCGGAGGATGTCGGGGTGCTCTTTGTCTCTGGACAAAAGGTCACTCACGGGCTATTACAGTGAGGCAGGCAGAGAAAGCGTCGGAACCAAAGACTTCAAATTCTTTCCTGTCGGCTTCGGACCGTATATAGTAACGGGTGCCCAGCGCTGGCACTAAGGCATGAAAGCCTCTAGAAAAGGATAAACCTGGCAGCTGAGGCCGAAGCATAAGGAAGGAGGGGCTACGAGGCTAGGGAACTATCTCAGAACAGGCGGGTGATGCTGCAAAGGAGTTAATTTGCGTTCTATTGCAGCGGCCAGGACGATGGGAATCAATGGGAGCCTCCCTGGAGCATTGCTTGCATGGTGTCGACTGCTCCCCACTGGAGTCAATTTGCATGATTATGGATATAGGACATGACACAGATGCCTGCACGCTTTGTGCTGGGCCTTGCCCGCTATTTAACTCTCAAGTTGAATTTCAAAAGGAATCGTAACGCAGCTGAGTGGCTTGGCTCGGGGACCATGGGGTCGGACCAAGGAATGAATGAGGGTGGGAGTGAAAGTGAAAGAATGGTGAAAGGGGGAAGAGATAGATGGTGGAATGGCAGAGACTGAGAAAGAGATCTCCACAAGGCAGTACCATGAACGACTACTCAAAAGTGATAGTCTGCCATTGTTACATGAATTTGCAAAACTATCCATCAGAAAGAGAGAAAGAGATCTCTCGACAGGAAATTACAGGGGACTACCAACCAAAAGGGGCAGTGGTTGTGGAATTGTGGATGTTCACAAGTTTACATCAACATGAGTTCCAGACAGTATGCAAGAGAGAGAGAAGAGGAGAGGAGAGGAGAGGAGAGGAAAGGAGAGGAGAGGAGAGGAGAGAAGAGAAGAGAAGAGAAGAGAAGAGAAGAGAAGAGAAGAGAAGAGGGGCAGAGATTAAGAAATGGAAATTTTGTTTATCAGCAACAACCTCCAGAGAGCAGTTTTCAAGCCAGCATTTTAAAGCTTCAATCTTGACATGTGTTTCTGCTTTAATGCTCTCATCAGCAGGACAAAAATAAGACTCAAAAACACACAGAGTTTTTGGTTCACCCTGTATAAATTTTTTTTCTTCCTCCATAGTGGATCAACGGTACTTTTTGTAAATTCTCAATTTTCACAACTGAACATCAATAACATGTTTATTTATTTTATTCATCTCAAATGAGAGAGATAGAGAGATAGAGAGATAGAGAGAGAAAGAGAGAAAGAGAGAAAGAGAGAGAGAGAGAGAGAGAGAGAGAGAGAGAGAGAGAGAGAGAGAGAGAGAGAGAGAGAGAGAGAGAGAGAAGAATAGAGGGAGAGAGAGATGGGAGAGAGAGAGAGAGAAGGGGGAAGGTGAGAGAGAGAGAGAGAGAGAGAGAGAGAGAGAGAGAGAGAGAGAGAGAGAGAGAGAGAGAGAGAGAGAGAGAGAGAGACGAGAGAGAGAGAGACGAGAGAGAGATGAGAGAGACGAGAGAGAAGATTGTTTAAAACATGTCAATTTTTCACAAATGTGACCTCAGTTTCCAGCAGAACAATTCCCACAGCTGAGCTATTCCCACGGTGATATGTTGTAACTCGTACATTTGCCGATTTCAATTATTTTTTGGTGTTTCGGTGCATTTTCATTGTGCAAGCAACATTTCCAATTTCTACAAAAGGAACTTTCGAAAGATCATTTAGCCATTGCCAGTGTTCCAGCAGCTGCGCTTGATTATTGAATTTTGCATTATAAATCGATTTTGATGTACGTATTGCTTCAATCATGCTTTCGTATTGTAGATCTGCATTCGATCAACAAATATCTTTTTATTAATACTTCATCTAAAGTAAATTTATTATTATGGGAAGGAAAACGAAAAATCACACTTTTACCATAATTCATTCCCATTTTGACTTAATTGTTGATTGTCGTCTTGATGGAGGATTGAATGAATTGAACTTGAACAATTTCAATGTCCTGCACTCCGACGCTCTGTGATTGTTTCTCTTTCACTTCTCGACCATCAAGCTGTCCACATTCAAGTTGAAACGTATCTTTAAATGACGTGGATTTCCCATTGAATGATTGCACATCGAAACGTGCACATTCATTACACAGATGCTTTGCCATTACATACTCCAAACAGCAGTTCCAAACAATTCCAAACTTTGCACTCATTTCAAACTCCTTTAATCGGACATCGTTTGCTCTACTCCTGCTCTTCAATAGTCCGAGTCTTCAAATAGTGCAAAAAAAAAAAAACATGCTGTTGATAACTTCACGTCCAAAGCTCGTCTTCATCCAACGGCGCCAAATCGCTTTCACCAAAAGCCAGCAGACGAGGCAGATTGGATCCTTCGAGTGAAGCCAACATGGCAGCCAGGATGAAGCTGCGTCATGGACACTGGACTGGGAATATTTTTTTTTTTTGGAAATGCAACAAGGCATTAGCTTAATGAAGTCGTCCATCAGTGGACTGTGTTTGAGCAAATAAGCACTCCGGATGGAGTGCGACTGTTTGTTTTACTTCGCGGCCCATTTATCAAACTGTTGTTCTAACCACAGCATGTGCCTCACTCAACCACGGTGTGCTCCACACAGCTGCACTGTTCGGGGAGGCAAGGGGGATCTCTTGATTATTTGCTGATTTTTTTACTACTCAGCTGAGAAATTGCTAGGCCGTGATTTCTCATGTTGTGTACGGAATATCTGTTGAACTCTTCCGTGCAAAGTGCACAGTGATGCGGGAAATAGATATTGTTGTGAAGTATTTCCTGACACCAAATTGCTTGTCTTTTTTTTCGGGGTTTGAATCCCGACTCAGCTATAAACTGTCATCCCGATGTTTCACAGGCAGGGTGATTCATCGATATGTGTCCCTCGGATGGACATTGAATGGGAATCCCAGATGCCAACATTAGTTGGTGGACGTTAAAGAACCCACGGTGTCCTTCGCGAGGAGTTGCCGACACCACCAGCGAATTACAAATTCCTGCCCGAACTTTATTCGAATGTAAGGCTTGGGCATCTAGTTCGTGAAAGACTTGGGCCATGCTTCCCTCAGCCAACCCCAGAAGAATGTGGCAATAAATGTGGCTGTTGAAGAAAAAGAAGCAGAAGAAACTGCTTGTTTTTATTCACGATCAGTAAGCAAAGTAAAGGTTATACTTATATTATGAATATCACCTGATGGAACACAAATTGGTAAGTAAATTCTTACACAAAGTGTATTATTGCTCAAAATTTTATTCAAATCATATTTATTTGATCATTATTATTATTATTATTATTATTATTGTTATTATTAATCCACCATATTGTGACACCTTTTTCTTGGAGACTGCGAAACTGTTAAACTTAAATCTAAACAGGGTTGTTACAAGTCGTGAGATCTAGTGTGCATCTCCCGTTGAAGCTGATTGCTCCGAAGGTTTAGTGGCCTTCTTGGATTTGCTTAAAAAGATGATTAAAATATCCTCTTCTTCTTCTTCTTCTTCACCAATGAACCAAATAATCCAAAACTTCATTGACCTCATCAGGCTGCTTCGAGTTTGTGGAAGAGAATTGTCGTGGTAAAATATGGCCAGCATAGGCCAATCAAAATTGACCATTTATTGACATCAGGATGTGGCAGATTTTGACGTTGAGAACTAACACACACATACACACACACACACACACACACACACACACACACACACACACACACACACACACACACCATCTTAAACTCTTCTTCTTCTTTCGGCTGCTCCCGTTAGGGGTCGCCACAGCGGATCATCCATATGATCCGCATAGTGATTTGCCACATGTTTTACACCGGATGCCCTTCCTAATGCAACCCTGGTCGCCTCTTACGACACAGGGATCTGGTACACCTATTTTAACCAGGGTATACACCGGCCCAGTTCACTGGTACTCATTTCGCTGACCTCGGAAGGATGACAGGCTGAGTCAACCCCCTAGTGTTATACGACTTGGTATATACATATATATATATATATATATATACATACATACATATATGTGTATGTATACATACATATACATACATACATATACACACATATGCAGTATGTATATATATATATATATATATATATATATATATATATATATATATATATATATATTCAGTGGCCAACGGGGCTTGAACTCAGGACTTTTTGGGTCCCAAGCCGCTGCCCTAACCACTGCGCCAACACCAACAAAATTTCAAAACTTCACTCTGCCAAATGCTTCACTGACATCAAGCAAGAGACTATACACATTCCATCATTCATAATTAAAATAATATAGTTTCCCAGACGCCTGAGCAGTAGGAGGGCCGGGGCGGGGCGGGGGGGGGGGTGGATGTAAAAAGTTGGCCATGGGGCAGAATTTCTTTGAGGGTAAAAAGAAGAAGAAGAAGAAGAAAAAGAACACCATATCCTTCCCTTTATTGATTTTGAGGACTGTCGGACCCCGTTATTTGCAGTTATGCCACGAATGTCAAATCCGTGAACGTCGGGGCATTGTTTCAATGGGAAAAGGGGGGGATTGGTTCCTTGTGGTTCGTAATTCATGCGAGAAAATCAAAAATCCCGTGAAAAACCTTGAATACACCTGCAAAAAAATATTAAAAATTCGTAAAAACAGTGAATATGCGAAGCACAGGGCTGCAAATGTAGAAGCAGGTCACGTTTTTACCAACCACGAATAACCTATCCGCCAATAGTGGGATCTCACAGGACAAAACAAATATCTGGAGATAAACAGCAAGTTGCAACTTTAAGAAGAAATCGAGGCATCAAATCAGACTCAAAAATGGCACAGGAACATTATTATTGCAGTGAGGATTGATGAAACACAGGACAAGTTTGAATCAGTGAATCCTTTGAGGAAATTTTGAGGTCCATACCTCCTCCAGACTTGCGATGGCAAAATTATTGGCATTCAAAGGATTTGATGTATTTTAGAAACCTCTTGCACTCTCTGTTAGTTCATCAGTGTTGTCAAACTTTTTCAGGCATTCACATGATAAAACGCACTTTCTGCCCTCTTGTCTCCTCGAAAAAGATGGGGGGGGCAATGACGCCCCCCCCTCCTCCCCAACTGCTTCCTGAACCATACTTGTGCACAGTGTTGTTGACAGTCTTTCTTCAAAACCAAACTAACTCATGAACATCTAATTTTTCCTTCTCTCTTTGCATAATAACAAGCTCATTCATTTTACTTACCAACAATACTATTTTTGTTGCACGAAAATTACAAGAAAAACTCATCTTAGCCTTTAGGAATTGGTCCCATCGTACTTCAGAGCATGCATGTTTTCAGGGACGTCCCATGTCAGAGCATCGAAGTAAAAAGCATTGCCAAATATTCACTTTCTATAGTCTATACCCTTTGCATGTATAATATGATTAGATATTATTCCAATCACATCATTTTTGAAAGCATTGAAATTTTGAAAATAGCATTCATTGTTTCCTTATCCCCAATAACATGATCACCGTGTACACATCGATTTGCACTCACACATCCGCACAGTACAAACATCTTGCTCCATATTTATATTATTGAAGCTACAATTTAACTTTTCAAATTTTGTAGCAAACATTTACATAATATTTCATTGACCCTTTATGCCCTCCACTACTTTGGGGTGACCATTCGGTTTCTTTCCACACTTTCTCACCACAGACCATAAGAAAGACCTTGAATTAGTCTATATAATTGCAATGGACATCTTATCACACTTTATTTGCTCTGACTGTATCACAATTTTACACACCATGTGATAACTCTGCCCTATCGTCTTGCATCTCAATTCAAAACGGAACCCATCTTGAGGATGTCCATTCTCTACCCATATGCTGTGCTGAAGCTGTGGCCTATCCAGGGATATTAATAATTTTCAAATTGTCATCAAATTTACTTTTGTACAATTCTCCATCTCTTCTTATAGATGCAAATTCCCAATTTACTTTCCTAATTATTTCATTAAACCTTAAATCCTTGTTTCAACTTTTAATTATTCATGTTATTATATGTCCCTAATGTTTTGTTATAATTATTCATTAAATTATTTTTGGTATTACCCCACATGCGCGAAGGGAAAAGCGGGGTGAAGCAATAGATTCACTTCTGTCTGTCCATGTGCGTCTGTCTATAAACGTCAGTTTATGATCGAGGAACAACTTGATTTAAATTATGTTATATATATATATATATATATATATATATATATATATATATATATATATATATATATATATATATATATATATATATATATATATATATATATATATATATATATATGAACTTTTTTTATAGAAGATAATAAGAAATATTATAAGATATAGAATATAATATCTAAAATACTATATCTTATAATATACATAATATATATCTTCTTCTTTCGGCTGCTCCTGTTAGGGGTTGCCACTGCGGATCATCCGTATGATCCGCATAGTGATTTGGCACATGTTTTATGCCGGATGCCCTTCCTGACGCAATCCTGGTCGACTCTTACGACACAGGGATATGGTACACCTATTTTAACCGGGGTATACACCGGCCCAGTATACTGGTACTCATTTCGCCGACCTCGGAAGGATGACAGGCTGAGTCAACCCCCTGGTGTAGTAATTCAGTGGCCCAATGGGGTTTGAACTCACGACCTTTTGGATCCCAAGCCACTGCCCTAACCACTGCGCCAACACCAGGCTATAATATATATATATATATATATATATATATATATATATATATATATATATATATATATATATATATATATATATATATATATATATATATATATATATATATATATATATATATATATATATATATATATATATATATATATATATATATATATATATATATATATTTTTTTTTTATATAGAACTTGAATTGGAAAACTAACCTGTACTTTAGCAGTACTTTGGTTCTGAATCCGTCCTGATCGTGCATTCCCAGAGAGGAGTGAAATAATATTTTTACTCTGCCTGTCTGGCAGTCAAACAAGATTTAAAATCTTTCCAAACAGGAAAGTTACTGTTTTTAAGGATGTTATAAAGGACACAAACAACAGGCATGAAGAACTCATGTCATGTGTTGAATCAGATGGTGGAATAGACTGCCTAAAATGGTGGTAAACTTCCAAAAAATTCCCTATAACCTTTAAAATCTTAATTTTATTTCAATTCAATTATACACTTGAACACTGAAGAACACAAATCGCCTTTTAGTACTTTCACAAACCTTCCATTTAGGACAAAATATTACAGCATATTACTTCATCACGACCAATCAAATTTGCAGCTCAAAGTCCGTGACCCCGTCCATGTCCTTGTTTCTCAAGACAGTGTGGGTTTAAGGTGTTCTATGAACTCTCTAGTTCTATATCTGCTTCAAAGTTGAATTTCATTTTATTTCTCTTCTTCCGCTCTCTATATCCACAATTCTTTCCTAACGTGCCAGTATAATGTGTGTTGTGCTTTTCAGATTGATCAGTACCAGTCATGTTTGCATTAGTTTTGTTTAGGCTTGTTTGAATGATCATGCAAGGTTTGACATTGCTATTTTGGGTACACCTGGTCACGGCACACCTTGCTTGCAGGTGAAGATCAAATCTAATATTCTGAGACGACATTGTGAGGCCGTTCATTTTAACTTGTAAGATGAGTACAAATGCTTGTATGAATTCACCTTCGGCACAGAAAAGGTTTCAATACTTTAAGTCGAAAGAATAATCGAAGAGCGGTTGATGTATGTCTACTTTTGCAAACCTAACACAAACTAAATATCTATCAACCTTTGTTTATGGCAATGTGACTCCATCCAATTCCAGTAATCTAAATCTCAAATCTCTGCATTCCTGTAAAACGAAATGTGCAATCATCTCCACTCTGACATGGACAGAAAATTTTAACGGGGACACGGTACAAGATTGGTAGGGTTTGAAAGATTTGATGTACGAGCTACATTATAGTCTTATCTTCCAAAAGTGTTGTTACACACATGATGAGGTGATTGCCGTGGCAGGATTAGTATGATGTATGGAAAAAGGAACTTTACGGGCTGATAATCTTGCATTTTCATTAATCTGCATCCCTTCTCAGGCCCTGCACAGTTGATTCATAAAATAATATTTGCTAAGAATACAAGAAGCATGTAAAACTGCACAAAACACTGTAATCATATATTTGCAGTAACACAGTAACATTATTTTTTGATTAACGTATACTCGGCATCGTACATCGGCTGTTCGTTATGTTCTATGAACGAGATGCTCGTAATAGTCCAAGAAATGCCAACTTTATTTCAGAACAAATTTCTTTAAACTCCTCGTAAGAAAATAAGCAACAAGTTTTAATCTGCGAAATAAATAATGGATTCACAGTTCAGTCATTTCTTAGTCATGTGCATGCAAACCATGGTTATTGAGGAAAGAAACCCAGTCAGGATCGAACCTTGATGTGCAGCAGGTGATGTTACTGTTATCCTCACCCAAACCGAGTGATCCTGGAAATTCACCTGCAAATCACCTCTCTTATGCAGAATCTACAGACGACACATGTTAATACCCTTGATTAACTGGACACTAATGTTGTCTCAGTCATTTCAGAGAGAGACCTTGTTCATTCAAGTTGCCCAAGGATTACAACTCCTCGTGAGGATCGTTGTTTTGTCATCCTTGCCAGAAGAAACTGCTTTTAAATTGTACCATCTCTCCAGAATGAACTGCAACGAGAAATCAAACAATGAATTTCATTCCAGATGGTTCAGAACAGACGTCTTGTCAGTGGTATGAGGTTCAGAAGACCATTGCCTCCACATCCTTACAACACAGCATCATAGACAGTGCATGCAGTAGGCACCCTGTTATTTTCATCGACACATCTATATTCCGCTGAAACTTTCACGATGGACATACTTGAATCTGGAGATGAAGTGAGGAACAATTTACTAATCGTACCATTACGCAGCATGATCGGTCACACCTAATTGTTACTGATGTTACTGCCTATCGACAAAGTGCATATGTGCTCACAATTTCATTTTAAGACCACAACATGGCTCTCATGGACTTGCTTGCTTAAATCTGACAATTGACTTAAATGTGACTAAACATGCTAGGAACATCCCAGGGAGGTATTTTGGAGGCTGCTGAGTCCACCCACAGTATCTTGATTATGTGGAAGTAGTTCTGCATGGAGAATGACCTAACATCCCACAGCGAGAGATGAAATTGTATGATTTAGCCGATGACAAGACGTGTACAAGCTTGCATCGGGGTCGATGATCATCATTTTGTGATCATTTGTAGACCGGCGTTGTTGCCGATTTGCATCCTCATTTGAAACAGCCATGGTCTTTTTGCATAACAACTTCACTTTGGCTTCCACTGATATGTTTCTTTATGGAGTGTGCAGATCTATCTGCTGTCTGGCAGGATAGCTTGGAGGTATGCACCTCTCGTCTTTGAGCTGTTTAGTCTGGGTGTGAATCTCGACCCGGCTTAAAACTGTCACCCTGGTGTTTCGCATATCAGGGCAATGAATGCATGCATTGTCCATTGGAAGGGCGTTAAGGTGGAGGACTCGTCTGCCAGCACTGGTCATTTAGGTGGACATTGAAGATTCCATCCCTAGTGTCCTTCGCGAAGAGTATGCGAACTATTGCTGTCAATCTGAGCCATTTTACAAATTCATTGTGCCTTCAGTCCAATGTAGCCAACCGGCTCGTGAAAGACTTGGGTCGCAAATGTTCCCTGGCTCACCTTACAAAAAAGTCGGAATAATAGGGGATTGTTTATAAGAAGTATAATGGTCGATAAATCTATCTGCTGATTCTCTTTAACCAGAATTTAAATCCAAATTGAACTTACCAAGAAAACAATTACTACCTCCAGAATTTTGTAGCTTCATTTTGGCTTGGAATAAATATGTAAACAGCTAGAAAA
>NC_140975.1:62932811-62962811 GCF_056783735.1 Eptatretus burgeri | reverse complement strand
AGTATCCACCCATTTCGTTGGAGTGCTTGCTTGGAGAACTCTTCAATCTTCGATCTCCACAAGTTTCCATGGCGATACTGTAGCACAATTCTCAGTGAGACAACTCCGGAGTTAAGAAGGCAAAATAAATTAGATGATTACATTGAGTAAAAAATGTTTTCAGTTACAAAGCAATGAATCACCACATCATGGCAGGATAGACAAGAGGTACGCACGCTTGCTCAAAGTTGTCTTGCCTGGGTTTGAGTCATGACCCAGCTATAAACTGTTGTCTTGGTGTTTCACAGGCAGGGTGATTCATCAATGTGTGTGCCGTTTCTCGGATAGACGTTAAACTTGAAATCACATCTGCTGCAACCCCCTCCTCTCCCTCTCCTCACTCTCCTCTGTTCCCCCTCCCCTCTCTCACCCCTCTCCCCTCTCCATCTCCCTCTCTTACCCCTCTCACTCTCCCATCCCTCTCCCTCTACCTCTCACTCTCACTCTCCCACCACTCTCCCATCCCTATCCCTTGTGATTTTGAGTTGCTCATCCGAACGATACCGATTTTATTCATCCGAAGGTTGGTGGTAGGTTTCATAAATTTCTCAATACAATTATGATTCTAATTTTCGATCCATACGAAGTGTTTTGTATCCGCCCTTTCTCGCCGACAGATTCATTTGTATTGGGTGTCACGTGAGAACAGCATCTCTATTTCTTTACCTGATGAGTGTTTGTATTTTGTTATATTAATGGTATAGTATTAGTTTGTGATTGGAGCGATGCTGTTTTGGAATGAAAATATCAAGAGATTGAGTTTAAAGGAGAATTAGGAAATTATGTGAGGGTTTCTACCGGTGACATTTGCGGATTCGGCATTGTGACATCATAGAAATATTGCACACCTTACTTCTGTTGGGATCAGCTGCAGTAAGTTTTTTGTCCAAGTCCTTCACGAACCGGATGTCAAGACCCCCTCCCATGCATAGCACGGGTACTTTGCTGGTATATATGTATATATATATATATATATATATATATATATATATATATATATATATATATATATATATATATATATATATATGTGTGTGTGTGTTGTGTTTTCTGTTTGTTTGTCAGTCTGTCCATCGATATAATCAGCCCCACAGGTAGTAACCCAATCATATTGCATACTGTTGGAATCCTATTGCCCATTCACACAAAGCGCAAGTACCTTTGCTATTATATACACATGTCGATGTAACAAATGCATGCGTGCGTGCGTGCGTGTGTGCGTGCGTGCGTGTGTGCGTGCATGTGTGTGTGCGTACCAGTTCTCGTCAAAATCCTCAAGTTCCTGATGTGCATCAACTGACAATTTTGATTGGCCAATGCGAGCCATTGTATTTTACTAACACATTTCTCCTTCATAAACTAACGGTAACCTTTTCCATTTGATGAAGTCTGTGAATTTTTGGATTTATCCGACATTCGAACAGCTTAATATCCCACGTTCTACAATGCGACAGCCTGCTTGCAAAGCACCAGTAAGTCCGTTTGTAGGCTCCTTCATATTTTTTCCAGAATCAGAGCCAGTCACCTTCACAATAGGGAGGATATTACATCTTAGCTGTCCCACTAAATTGGAAATTTTATCCTAAATTAAGCAAATCAAACATGAGATGTTTGGTTATACAAGAAAAGGTTCCCCATGACATGGGTTGTGCTCCATATTTTCTTTTACTGTCGATGCAACAGCACTTACATTGTGGTAATTGCAGAAAATGGAAGTTATTGTTCAGCAGAAACATTTAGCTGGCTATCCATCTGCTTGAAACTTCCCTCAGCCAAATATAACAAACCTAAGAAGAAAAAAAATGTTGCCAGTACAACCATTTGAAAACCCATGCGAGTGATGTAGATTATACAAATGGATTAATCCATGTCCACAAATTGTATCGTGCTTTCAGGTAAATTAATGTCTCGGAGGAGACTTAACCAGGTTGGTTTGTTTTGAGCTAACTTGTTTCGTGAATTGTAGCGACGGTTCAGCCACTCAGCAAGTTTGAACATGTTCGTGCTTGGGTCATGGGAACCGACTTGCCTCTCCAGACGGAGGGTTCAGGGAAGAGCAAACAAAACTGCGGACAAACCCAACGCCAGAACAATCTGATACAGAACGCACTAACCCTTCGTCAGTTTATTTATTTATTTGTTGTTTTTCATTCGGTGCCATGGTTCGGGCGTTCGGTTTTCGATTTTCCAAAGGTAACTGTGGACAGGGTTGTTCATTTAATGAATAATCCAGAATGGATAATGATCGAGGCGAGATGGTTGAGGGGGTGGAGGCAGTGGGGTTGGGGTGGGGGGCGGTTGGAGTGTAGGAAGACAAAAGAAATGTCATCAAAATTAGGCATGTGGCACAATTAGATGTCTGAACAGCGCCACACATGGCAATTTAATTTATTACACTTGTAATTTAAATCGCACACCATGCTTGATTTACCACCAGAGTGGTGCATTCTCTGGAGTTTAATTACCTTTTCTTTTTTCAGGTGTGCTGTTTTCCTTCCGTCTGTTACATTTTTGTCAGTTCAAGCGGCTTATTAGACTTTATCCAGTTTCTGGCCAAGCTCATCTTTTTTTGGCTTTAAAGGACGAGGTTTTGGTGGGTTCCAGCGCACGGTAGACAGGAAAATATCGGTAATTAGATGAGCCGCGCTACTCGGTGCACCGTCTGGAAGCTAAGTCACGTCTTCGTGAGGCCGGCGCCTCTCTGGGTGTTCTCCACACCTGGAATCAAAGCAGTGCCTGTGGGGATAGCGGTAGAGTGCGGGCCAAAGGTTTACTGCCCGCCTCTGCACTCGGCCTCGGCTTGTTCTGCTGGTTTTCATTACCAAAATGAACGTCGGCAGGCGTTCTCATTCATCAGGCCGCCGTGTGCCAGGTCTCGTGTAATTACCATGTTGCTGAACCTCCTTGTGACTCTTTTTTTTTACCTTTTTTTTTCTCCTCAGAGCTAGGCCTTGATTCCGTGCCTCATTTATTCTTTTAATTGCAGCCGGGCTCAATTAACGCCTGCCTTGCTCTGCCCATCCATCTCAAGACCTCTAAATTGGAAAGTGTAAAAAGGTTCCGCGTGGAATGGAGCCGATGATTGGTGGATGGTGTCCATCTGAGGCGACTTAGGAGTAGGCCTGTGCCGCACACTAATGCCGCTTTTTCTCTCTTTCTCGCTCTCTCCTCTCTCTCTCTCTCTCTCTTTCTCTCTCTTTCTCTCTCTCTCTCTCTCTCTCTCTCCTGTGTCTTCAGCATCCTTATCCATCAGAAGAACAGAAAAAGCAGTTGGCTCAAGATACAGGCTTAACCATTTTACAAGTGAACAACTGGTAAGCACATCCTCATTGTTGCTGCTCAGTGTTTTCTGTTGATGTGTTTAAATTTTCAATCCTGGAATGGTTAAAAAATAACAAAAAGTAAATCGATTGTTTGGGGATTTTTGTTCCCTTGGGTTTGTGGTGGCCTTTGGTTCCATGCACGTTGACACTTCAGTTGTGTTTAAATTAGAGCCGTGCTGACAGTCAGTGCTGTCAAGCTTAACAGAAATGGCTGCTGAGTTCAAGCCAGCACATAGCGGGTGTTGTTTTTACTCTAAGTTCTGCAATGGTGATTCCAGGGAAAGGATTCCGTTTGTACGATTCCCCACCGTTCAATGAGGCAGCCGGTGGCAAGATTCTCCAGCAGTCGGTGTGAAATTGGATCAGAGAAGCAAATGACATTCTCCGACGATAGTCCGTTGTGCCGAATGCCGACAGATTATCAGAAATTGCAGTGTTCCTGCGCCATGAGGATTCAGCACTATAATTTGGTGCTCCGGCCTAAACCTCAGTCTGGTCCCTACTTGGAACACCATGGAAAATCACTCTCATTCAGAGGCAAATTCCTTGACAGTGAGAGTAAGCTTCAAGTAGCAACCTGCCCGGAACCACTTGGTGCGCGGCAAGTAAGCACTCGACCAAAGGATAGCTCAATGTGCAGCCAGCGACATTTTTTTTTTGGAGTAAAAGGGGGGGGGATAGAGTGGTGACAAATTCCCACAGACTGGCAATGCCCGGGAATTTCCTCCGCTTAAAATTCCCGGGCATATCGTAATGCGCTCACCTATTCACTCTAAGGTTAATAGCAGTGCCTTCCAATTTAGAGGCAGCGAATTTGTCAAGATGAAAAGGTTTTTAGGGGGATATAGTGGTGGTGGGGGGGGCGCAATATGGGGAATGGTGCACAGAAAGGTAATTACCCTAATCCGAGATATTTCTGTGTAATGTATCGTCCGGCATAAATGACAAGGCGCCCTCTTTCTTTCACGGTTAACCTCGCCGTGTTTATCGGAGATGTTTCATTTACACCAACTCTTTTATCTGCACTGCCCAGACAACCCGACATGGTCGTACCGCATGGCTTTATCGGGGCTGAGCCATACCTAGTGCCTGAGGTCAATTGATTTCTTCTTCCAGCACCGTCCTGTGTGTTTTCTCTTTCATTTATCCCCCCTTTTTTTATTCGCCATATCACCCCGACATTGAGAATTGCGCGAGCGGGTTTTTCTGCCGGTTATCAGTGAGGCCCCCAACAGCTGGCCCGCCAAGGCCTGGAATCACAAAAAGACAAAATAATTGCTCCCAAAAAGGTGAGTTATCTTGGCAGCTCGTGCGGCTTATGAAAGAAAGCGGGCGGCTTATCGGGAAATGTGGAGGTAGTGCGCAATTTGCAGTAAGATTCAAGACTTTTGGGGTGTGGGGGGGGGGTGCTGGGATGGTGGGTGGTGGTCACAAGCATGAAAGTGCAGACATTTAAGTGATTTGGGCTGAGATGAGTTTACCCAATGTAATTTCTGGATGTATTAAAATAGGAAAGCTGTTATGGCACTAAATCTTGAAGAACTCTTTGCAAAAGTGAAGAATGGTAGATTTCCTATGACAAGTCGATTGCATGACAATAAGTTACATACTTCAATGTTTCTTTGCTCACATTTGTAAAAGGTATTGTAGATTTATATTGTGACATCAAAAGTTTGTATTGTCACGATTCAAAATGCTTTACACGTGAGAATGTTTGAGAGAAAAAAGAATTCATTATAAAAACAAGATTTCGCTCTGCTGTTCAGGTTACATCTACTGTCTAACTCTCAGGATCATTCATCATTTGATCTAGTATGTGACTGTCGTTTGCAATGCGAAAACATTGGGGTATATATATATATATATATATATATATATATATATATATATATATATATATGAGCAGGGGTAACCGGTGTTGCTTGGCAAAGTCAGGTCCCTCCTCCCACCCCACCCCTTCCCTTTCCTCCTCCCACCCCAGCCCTTGATGGACAAATTCATTGATATAGCTAAAATAATGATGCTATAGAATATAGATGTTTATCCTCATCACCATGTCATGAATCTGGGGTGTGTTCAGTTACCAAGTTCTTGTGGAGCGCTTGCCAAGTGGCTTAAGCACTCAAGCAAGCACTCCATTAGAAACCGTTGATAAGGAACGGCTGGCTTGGCAAGTGCTAGTTAGTAAGTGAACACACCACTGGACATCTCAACAGCATACAGTGCATGAGTATTTTTCGTTGTGATGAATCCGTACCTTGTTCAGACGCACACATCCACCCACGGACACGGACTCAGCTTTATTTATTAGATTAGGCGACAGTGAGACACCTCGCACGGAACTGCCATGCTTGCATAATATTTCCTACTCTTGTTAATCGATTCTTCTTGTTCTCCCTCATAGCAATTGGCAAATAAACTTTCTATCCTCTATCCTATCAATTTCCATAAGTTTTAGTATGTTATAATATGGGCTCCAATTATTAGTGCATTCCTGCGATTTGCAGACATCACTGCGTGATGACGTCATGTGTCGGGACGTCTTTTTTCATATTTCGCACGGAAGCAAACATGGCATATTTTTGCTTGTAACAGTTATTGTAAATTCTGGGAAGCAAACATTGAGTAACAAGCGACACGTCACTGTCTCGCAGAGAGAAAGTCACTGCGGTTGACGTCCCACAAAGTTTTTTTTTTTTACTGAATTATCACTATTTTCTTTCCTCTGCATAATATTAAAATGAATGTACCTTCATTGGGAGGAGTATTTGAGACAGCTGCCACAATCGCTGCGGAAAAAACATCCGTTACCTCTGAGTTGTAGTCAAAATGTTCCTTTCTTTTCCTCAAAACAGTATCTTCATTTGATGATCAAAGATGTGTTGCTCAGTCTTCAAATGTACACGAGGCCTTTAAAATTACCTGAGCTACGTTTAAAACGCCTGAAGAATGGGCGGTGCTTCTGATGCACAGACGGACAGACAGACCGACAGACACGAACTCAGATATATATATATATATATATATATATATATATATATATATATATATATATATATATATATATATATATAACAGAACCCAATCACTTCTCTCACCTGTAATTAGAGGGAATAACCAATCAGCTCTCACCTAATCAATCACCCCAGGTGGCTATGATTTCCACAATTAACCCCATGCTCTTCCAGCCAAAGAAGGCTGTGTAAAGCAACCAAGAAAAGCTACACAAGGTAAGCCCTCTGCTGTTTACAACCCAACCTGAGTTTCTCTACAGCTGCTGACATTCACAAGTAGTACATACATGACAATTCCAATGCTACACACCCCCTCAGCAGCTGGACAGTTTACCTTGTGTAGCTTTTCTTGGTTGTGCTCTGCAGCTTTCTTTGGCTGGAAGAGCATGGGGATATATATATATATATATATATATATATATATATATATATATATATATATATATATATATATATATATATATATATATATATATATATATATATATATACATACACACACACACACATGATGTCTCAATGAGATATATACTGTGCAGACCTTACATATCGTAAAATATACTATGTTATTGTTCATCATTGTCTTATGTGTAACAACTGACTGACGATGCAAAATTATCAGAATGGATATTAAAGATCTCAAGGCCTTGATGAAGATGTGGGATGAAGAGCAATTCACTAGCTCAAAATTGCTCATCAATAGAATGAAGATTCTACTACTGCTGCCACTTAAACAACCCCAGTTATTCCCATCTTTGTATGGGGCTGGTTGGGAAACGTTTTCCGAGCGAGTGTCTCATAAACCGGTTGGTTATAAGGTCTGACGTTCCACTGAAGGTGATTTGGACAGGAATGGAATATCTTCAGGATGCCGGTAATAACTCACTTACTCTCATCGAAACATCTTTAACATCCACCAACTTATTCTGGCAGATAGGATGCCCAGTTTAACATCCAACTGAGGGACGGCATACACATTGATCGGTCACACTGTATGCAAAACAACGGGGTGGCGTTATATCGCTAGGCATTCAAACCTGGCTGGGCAGCTCACAGGTAAGTGTGCAAACTTCGAGGCTATCCTGCCAGGCAAGAACAATAAAAGTAGACGGTTACAGACTCAAACCTGGTGTTGCCAAAGTTAACACCCCGCAAGATGGCCTGACCATGAATGCTGTAATTTTAACTGGAGCGCGCCAAATGGTGACTTGATCGGGAATGTTATAATCCTCAATTTTGTTGCACATGCTGAGAACCTTACTCTCGCATACCCGCTAATAATTCATTTGTGCATTGAGAAGAGATTGATCCCAACAACCACAGGAATAGTAAGATAATAATGTTTCATAAAATGTATAAAAGGGAACCAGGACAAGCAACACTTAAAACAACAACCAACAGTTACATAGATTAATGTGAAAAAGAAGAAGCTATCCCATTCAAAAAATAAATCATAAAACTTACCCAATCCTTATCGACACAGACTCACTTGAGAGGTAGTCAGACATACAGAAAGAGAAAATGGATGGAAGATGTGGAGGTGGGGTAGGTGGGGGGGGGGGGATAAAATAAACAACGGTGTGATTCAGGCCTGATCAAGCCAAGCGAGGCACCCTCGCCTAGAATTGATGGAATGAACAGGCAGCAATTTCCCCACCCACAACGTGCTGTGAGGTGGGTGTCCAACGGCTACAGGCGAACTTGCTGCTAACTTTACCGGGATCACGGGACAGGTTCCTATTTCCACTGTGGGGTGTTGGGGATCTCAAGAACCCCGGTGATGCTCTGGTTGAGAGTCTTAGTCAGGACTTCTGTGGAGAGGCTAGGAGAAACCCCACGTGGACCTCACTCTCCGGATTCCTGACTTGAGCTACCATTTCTCCCCCATAACCCGGTTCAAAACCGTCCCTCGCATGATATCATCAGGTGTGCCCATTGGCTGCCTGGCTCGAGCATACTTACATATGCCTGGCTCGGCTCGAACATAGGCCAATTTAAAAGAACATACTTGAGAGCCATTGATACATACATCAATATGACTAGTCGAATGCAACTCATCATTATCATCATGTTCAGCCTGCTTTGAGTCCACTGCAGAATGAAGGCCTCCCTCGACTCACGTTGAGCAGATTTGAATATTCACCAAGTGTGGGATAGCGAGAGAGTTTGGGGAGGAATTTGTGATTTCTTCAGGGTGCCGGTGATAATTTACCTATTCTTCATGAAAGATACCGTGGGATCTTCAATGTCCTCGAACAACCATTGTGGACAGGCTCACTGTATCCATTTATTCTCATTACTTTGAGCTGTTTATCCAATTATTCATCCGATGACCATCCACAATCTCCAAACATCTACTTGCTACTAGTTTGTCAATGCCGTCCTGTGATATCCCCACGTAACATTTTCTTCTTCAATCTGAGCAGCCGTATTCAAATTTGAAGGCACTGCCAACTCAAATAGCAGCCGAGCAGGCGAGGCTCGACCACAGATTGGTCTTCATTTAGGGACATCTGAAAAGTCCCGGATGAAGATCAGTCGGCAGTAGTTGCCTTACTGGGCAGCTATACTTGTTGGTGGTGCCTCCTTTTTTTGAATATTTATCTTCCCAACTACAACCATTTTATTCCTTTGTAAACAGCAGTGTTTATTTTATATCTTATTTTACTTCCTCTCGACAAAGCCTGGTGGCATTCTTCGAACCATTTAGCTGCTCGACACTGGATCCCCTCTCATGCAACTACATCCTTTGTGTAATACTGTGGCTGAAAGTTAATGCAATATTCAAGAAGTAGGCGAACCAGATTTCTCGCGTGAGCTCCGGCCTCAACATAACGCCCCACCTGATGCATCTTATAATTATAATTGGTTCATTAAAAGAATCAACTTTTTTTTTTAAGGATAACATTAAACACGAGGAACGCAACTTTTATTGGAGGACTCTTTCCAATGTAGCCACGTAGTGTTTGTTAGTCTGCCTGGAAGAAATCTTTCCACAGTTGTTCCGACTCCCACAGCTCACACTCTGCCCAAGAAACAAAACCCACAGAGTAGAGAAAGGAGGAGTAGAGAGTCGAGTTTGGGAGGTGGGAATGAAGAAGCACCTCGCTCCAGGAAGCCAAGAGAACAGGCCCAAAGACATTAGGGATGACCAAGCTTGTGCGCTTCCAGGCCTAGGGAAAAGAAAAGAAAGGGAAAACCGTTTTTATGCGTTCGCTGGGAGGACCAGCTGGGGTCTCCCACCCTTCGGCCACTGCATTGAGAGCGCACTCCTGTTTGTTTGGACTGCATCTCGTTAAACAGGCTGTTAAACATCTCGCAGCGTCGCAGAAAAGGAATTAAAGTATAAATGTAAGAATATTTTAGGTGCTACTTTGAATTTCAACCAACTACGACAACCACGTCTTACATGTACTACTAACTCAACACAAGGAAGTTATGGCACAAAAATAGATATTTTTTCACACTCATCATCACCGGTACATTAAACACGAAATCAATTCCAAATAAAACGAATTTCTCCACAAACAAATCAAACTTTAAACACTCGGCGAGCTTGAGAACTATTATGAAATCCTATGCTGCCGGGGCGACCAAGCTACCTCTACCTTTGAACCACTGCCGCATGACGGAAGGAAAAAAAGCACAAGAATGGTGAATCTGACTCTTGTATGTCTTGACTGCATTGCAGAGCTCCAGAGGGAAATATAGTTTGAGTTGCGCGTTTACATCCAAGCTTGTTCATCGTGCACAGAACGTCCCTCCCACCGTTCGGCCGGGGATCAAAACGGGTCGTCCTGCGATCATATCCGTGTGACCTTCCATCCAACTTTATCGGTAATGATGACACCTTATTTTTCACTTATAAGGTAGGATAGACAGGTGGAAAAGGGAGGAGTTTTCGAAGGAAGACAAAATACACTAAAAGGTGTAATCAGCGAGTTGCGTAAGTGACAAATAAGCGCTTGATTTGTGATCAGGTTGTTGCTTGTGAGAAAAATTATTGGAAGCTGCATCTTATAGGAAGACGATAATAATTAAAGTTGTGGATAAAATGTGTCTAGCAGGTGACTACGCAGCAACATACGTGCAGTATATAATTATTAGGAGCACACACCTTCACCTACGGTTGTTTCAGGTGGCTTAGCACAAACATGCTGGCCTCTCAGCCACGAGGTTTGATTCCCAGCAGAAAGTGATTTCAACGAAAGTACCGTCAACCGCATCGTCAAGCATCCCTTGCTCAGCAGAGGACTTTAGTTATCCATCCACAGTGAAGATAGATGTTCAAGAGCCCTCCACAAGCAGTAGACCTTCGGATGGGGATGGAGACGCAGACGTTCCATGCTTTACATCTACGTCACAGGCACAGAATTGACTTGAAGCAGGAGCGCCGCTTTGCTCACCAGTGAACGTGCAACCAGTTGTTGACGAAAGCAGATTTAGTAGATAAGTGGATTAGCACACCGCAGGTTCGATGGGGGTTAACCAGTGCTCCGACATTTCCTGAGGAGTTGTTTTCACCAACGGATAAAGAGGTCGTACAAGAAGCTTAACTCATTTTACTGCGAGAAAGACCCGACGGCTTTAATATTTCACCTGTGGGCCATTTTAAAGGGCTCCGTTGCATCCGCGCACCCGCTGCAGCATTCGTGATCGTGTAGCTTTGTTTGAAAGGGTGATGTTGCTCACCCTTGGCACTTTGATTTCGCCGAGAGTTTTCTTGAGAAGGTTGGGGGTTCGTTTTCCTTTTTTAAACTGCGCCTGGATACAGCGTTGAAAATGAAGTTTCCTTCTCGGACGACTCAAATCACGTCTAGAACCGTTTGCCGAATGCAGGAGTCTGTGCCAGGGCATTTGGTATCCCGCACCCCGACCCCGTGGTGCGGTACAGTGAAAGTTCTCTGTGCTTTTGCTTCTCCCGCACTTATGGAAGTTTACTCGTGAGATTTCTTCTTCTTTTTTTTTTTATTTTTTTTTTTAGTTAGCTCGCTGCCATGGAATGAATCCGCCCTCGTGTTCCCACACTGTTTTCCACAATGCAAACTCCCTCTATTCCACGCATTACTGCTCATCGTGTTGTTTTTTTCTCTCCTCCCACTCTTTACCTTTCCTTCTCACTTTCCCCCAACTTTATCATCTTCTTCTCGCTTCCTTTCTCTTCTTCGGATGAACCTCACAATCTGTAAGTTCCCACCCTCAGCCCGTCCAACCTTAACCGCCTTTGCGCAACGGCCTCAAGCCTCAAGCCTCAAGCACAGGCCCAGCTTTGTTGCGAGAGATGCATTCGGATAAGAAAAAATAAAAATGCCGGACTGTTTGGCCAAATTCTGAACACGCTCAGCCCGAGTTCGGCTCTGTCGGTGGGTTTTTGCCGACAAGTCACAGTACTGACCGACCTGGCCGCACAAACTCTATGAAAGGCCTTGTGCTTATTTTCAGTTTGATTTGAATTTCCATCGTAACACAGCCTTTTCGATGCAATGCAAACAATACATAACGAAGTACTTTTTCACTTTCTGGGAATTTTTTTCCAAATCGAATGACCCGTCGTGCAGTGTAGCACTTTAATGAAGCAATTTTGATGTCAACGGTTATGACTGATGAAAGGCTTTTGCAGACACCTGAATGCCATTGCGCTCTAGTGAGGACAGGCCTGTATTTACGTTTAGCAAGCTGTTGTTTTCCTAAGGGGAAGGCCGGTTTGACATTTGCAGGCAGTGTTTGCTTTGGGAAAAAGGGACACATTTTTAACATTCTTATACACAGGGCCAAGCTCACAGATGAGTGCGCCAGAATCAACGCAACCCTTGGCAACAGACACCCAAAAGGCTTACAACACAGCTTGCAGGAATCTAGGTTACCAGGTATGTGATTGAACAACAACAATTCCTTGTCTTGTGCTCTGGCCACAAGCGACCAGCCATCTGCTAACGTTTTCTTGGCCTATTTCATTAAAACAAATCAGCAGAAACCAACAGCTCTCTTACTCGTTCTTGTGAAGTAAGCTTTTGGGGGAAATTACGAGTTTCTCTTTTGCATGGGTTCCCTGTCCGTCGTCCTTCACAGTGGACATTAAGAAAAGTGTCTTGTCTGCCAGCATGTGATGATGTTCTTTTAAAATATCTATTTTTTTTTTCTTTTTTATGTTTTGGACATTTTAGTTTAGTTTCTTGGAAGAAGTACAAATTTCCATCCAGGTTGGGTGAAGGGAAAGAATGATGACGTGCAATAAGATCCCTCTGATGCGGTAACCACATTAAGATGTTGATCAGTTTATTCGTTATTTAACTGCCGATATGCACCATTTGATTATTTTTTTTACTCAGCTGTGGAAATAGTTCAGGAATATGATGAATGAAAACTCGAAATTGTACAAAAGTATTCCAGTAAAAAAAATAAAAAAAACACACCCACTTGCCTTTGAGCAGTCCAGCTAGTCTTTTGATTTCTGACCTGACAATAGGCCATCAAGTAGATAGTTCACAGGCAGAGCGTTGCTTCAATATGTGTGTCATCTTTCAGAGGCACACAAAGCCATTTGTCTGTCCTGTTAACATTCACTGGTGGATGCATGTTAAATAACTCGCAGCACCTTTCAATAAAATAGCACATCATTGTACGTCGGTACAGTACCCCCTGGCCAAATTACAAATTGCTGCCAAAGAACCTGTCCCAGAGAGGACACGGGCACCATTGGGCCTATTTGCCAATACAAACATCAACATGGTATCCCGATGATCTACGAGGTCATAGGACAGATCAGATAAGATATGTACATGGAACTCAACCTTAAATCGGCCAATCGGAATCCACTCGAGAAACTTGATGCAGAATCGAACTCACATCCGCCAGGGGGGAAAGAAACAAGTCTTTAACCACTTCATCATTATAACACACACACACACACACATGGATGTTGATACTTTAAGACCTGGTAGGTCTCTGTTCCATCTCTCGAAATCGACCTGCATGTGAAGATAGCAGCCAACAACAGCAACTTGCACACACACACACACACACACACACACACACACACACACACACACACACACACACACACACACACACACACACACACACACACACACACACACACACACACACACACACACACACACACATCTCTCTCTCTCTCTCTCTCTCTCTCTCTCTCTCTCTCTCTCTCTCTCTCTCTCTCTCTCTCTCTCTCTCTCTCTCTCTCTCTCTCTCTCTCTCTCTCTCTCTCTCTCTCACTCTCTCTCTCTCTCTCCTCTCCCCCCACTCCTTTTTTCCTTTCTCTTCCGCTCATCCAAAAGTACCAAATAAACTTGTAAAAGATTTATTTCATGAGTCAAAAGTACATCATAAACTTGTGCAATGTTTATTTTATGCATCGTAAAATTCAATGCATTGGCTTTTCTGATGTACACTCAAAATGTTTCCCTTTGACATGGAAACATTCATCATATCCGTGAGTGACTGATATGTAAACATAAAAAAATTTAAGTCTGTTAGTTTGGAATTAAATTATATTGTCATTGGATTACGAATGTCATCCGTGTTCGAGGGTCTCGTTTTCCAAACTCCATATTTGTGGCCCCAGCAGAAGTCCACTGATGAAAAGTCCAGTAGTCTAGGCAGCCAATCAATGGCTCATCATTTGCCAATCCAACATCATAATATAACTTCCGTTAAAAGTAACCTCAGTGCAGGAGGAGGCCATGAGACCCATCAAAGGCTGCACAATGATTGCCAACCCATTGTTGTTTGTCCACGCTCTATCCTCTAAATGCTGAGGAAGCAGCACGTACCGACACACTGGTATGGATTTTTTATTGGTCCTGGTCCTGGTCCTGGTCCTGGTTTGGTGCATACACTGGTATGGACACACTGACATCCCTAATCTTCAGTATGAATCAGCCTGGATTTGAACCGCCAACCTCGCAGACTCAACCGTTATGCCACCAAGTCAGGTTATGCCAACGTTGAAGCACACTTCATCCAAATAACTTCGTACAACATGGAAATAACTGCGTGATAGGAGGAAGGTGCCCCCATTCTTTTTCCAGAACCTCAAGTTCACATCATGGTACTCTCCTCGATGATGCACACTTTTGCCAAAGGTAGTCTGTGGTCTTAAATGCTCTTTAAGGCATCGTCTGCAATGGCTTTTGCATGATTGGACTCATGCACTTCGGTACATTTCTCGCTTGAACTATTATGTCATAGTAATTCAAAATAATACATTCTATGACATAAGCCGGTGTTCACCTTTGCCTTCACTTGTCGCTCAAATTATATTCGTCACAACGATAACGGTATACCGGCAGCATAATGATAACATTGCCAGTTGTGCTTTGTATTAACCGCAAGAAATTCCGGTCAATCGGGGCACATCGGATCATGGTGTCAGGTCTATACGAACGCTGCGAGTCGAACTGAAATCAGACGATTGTTATAATGACAATTTATTTTGAAAAGTTTGAACGTTTCCATTCATAAGAGGAGGAGGTTGATATAACGGAGCATCCATGGGTGTTGATGCGTGGAAAGTGTTTAGAAAAGCAAAATGGATAATTGATAACATTGATCGAACGCAATGACAATCGATTCTCGATAAGAAATCTCTGTCGTTTTTCTGAGACGCCATTTTGAAACATCGGTGGTCGGTGTTCTGTACATTGTATTATTGTGGATGAATGGTTTATCAAAGAAGTGTAATGGTATCAGGGAAAAACAACACAATGTTAACCTATGATTGATTTAAAGACACTTTCAAAACCAAACAAACAAACAACGGGAAAGTTAACAGATACGTTTAACACCAGCAGTGGCTTTCTTTATCTTCCAATAGAGCTGTCCTGTTGGTTTGTGTGAAGCACAGATTATAATTATAGAACAATATAAAGTCCCGGTGCAGACAATAACTTATTGTTGTTTTTATTATACTTTGACAACACTTCTGTTCGAAAGTAATGGGTTGAATTTTAAACTCGTAAAAAATACTTTGTGAATGATTGCATTGACACCGATCTTTAAGGTTTGCTGTGACAGTTTGTGAGAAGCCTTTGGGTGTCAGTAATTTCAAGGCCATTGGAACTGGAAAAGTTGCATTCCAGTCAACAAATCCCATGACTAGAAAGGCCTCAGGCAAGGATTTGAGGATCCCATTTGGATGCCTGTCTTCAGCACTTAGCTATTGGGTGATAGTGTCCAATTTGCCAAAAACGGTCTCTCTCTGTCTCTGTCTCTGTCTCTGTGTCTGTCTGTCTCTGTGTCTGTCTGTCTCTCTCTCTCTGTCTCTCTCTCTCTCTCTCTCTCTCTCTCTCTCTCTCTCTCTCTCTCTCTCTCTCTCTCTCTCTCTCTCTCTCTCTCTCTCTCTCTCTCTCTCTGTCTCTGTCTCTGTCTCTCTCTCTCTCTCTCTCTCTCTCTCTCTCTCTCTCTCTCTCTCTCTCTCTCTCTCTCTCTCTCTCTCTCTCTCTCTCTCTCTCTCTCTCTCTCTCTCTCTCCCTCTCTCCCTCTCTCCCTCTCTCCCTCTCTCCCTCTCTCCCTCTCTCCCTCTCTCCCTCTCTCCCTCTCTCCCTCTCTCCCTCTCTCCCTTTCTCCCTTTCTCCCTTTCTCCCTTTCTCCCTTTCTCTCCCCCATATTATGTAATATTTAGGGTCTTATATTCTATGTATCCCTGTGTCGTAAGAGTCGACCAGGGTTGCGTCAGGAAGGGCATCCGGCGTAAAACATGTGCCAAATCACAATGCGGATCATACGGATGATCCGCTGTGGCGACCCCTAACGGGAGCAGCCGAAAGAAGAAGAAGAAGAAAATTCTATGTATAATAAAAAAAGCATTGCATGATTAATGTGAATATCTCATTTACAGATATAGCCTAACGACAAGGTTGCCAATTCCGATTTAATGGACTTTGGACACAGCATGAGGCTGTGGACCCACTACTAGGAAAGTTTCATGGACTAAAGGGTTGAAATGCCTTGGCCGATGATCCGAGTGACCATTGAATTGGTTAGTCAGTCATTTACAAAAGCCAATTATTAAGTTGATTTGTTTCATTGTAATTACTTCCTGTTGATATAAATGCAAGTTTGTTTGAAGAGTGGATGGTTGTTGTTTGGATTGTTTGTTTTGGTTGTACAAATGGTTGTTTGTGAGTGGTTAGTTTATTTGTTGTCTATTTCAAATTGTTATGTTAAAGTGTAGTAGAACGTTTAAGTAACTGTTTAGTTCTCTTTCTCGCCCTTTTACGGTTGTGTTAAACCCTACATCGTTTTTTCAGATGGTGACGGTGATGTAAATGCAAATAATATTCATTTTTTGCTTTTATCAAATTTGCATTATTTAACTTGTTTTAATTTTTCTAAACGATGTTCATAAATGTTAGTTTTGTCATTACTATTATCTATATAATAAGAGACGTGTGTGTGTGTGTGTGTATGTGTGTGTGTGTGTGCGTGCGTGCGTTCGTGCGTGCGTGCGTGCAACCATTTTTCTCAGCGATGGCCAAATAGAGATTCATCAAACTTCCAGAGGTTCATCAGTGAATGCCAGGCAGGGTTTTAGGCAAAAACATTTTTTGAAAAATTTGAAAACCAAAGTTGTATTTTTTTGATTTTATTTTTTATCGTTCTATCGTGCCTCAGCCTTAGTAGCTCTGTGAAAGGTTTTATTAAATGATCCTCCCACCCTGTTACCTAGTGGGTGTAGGGAAGTGTTTTGGGCCCCCACAAAAAAATAGAAAAAAAAATTAATTTCTTCAAACTGCCAACAGCATTAGAACCACCGGTTAATGCCGGAGTACCCCTTCTAGTTAACGATAAAACTTTTGTCTACTTTTAGGGATATATATATATATATATATATATATATATATATATATATATATATATATATATATATATATATATATATATATATATATATATATTCAAATTACTGATATGTTTTACTTTGTGAAACCTAAAACGCTGACTTCCCTGGGTTTTAAAATATATATATATATATATATATATATATATATATATATATATATATATATATATATATATATATATATATATATATTAAAGATTTATTATTCCACTAGCATGAGAGAAAGTCCTCTTCCCTTACTTTCCAAAAGTGAAACACAATGAAAGGCAAGAAAGAAATAAAATAGAAGTCCGTTTTGTGTTTCCTTTTGCTCGTTTGTTTGAATTTGACAGGGTGTTCTTGAAAATCGGTTTAATAACATGAACAAACATGCACTTCATTAATTTTACACTTGTTTCATTAACCAGAATCAAATATTAGCATCTCGGCCTTAATTTTGCCCTTCAAGATTTAATAAGAGGATATGTTGAAAACAAAGTTTATTTATGGACTAAGTTTAGTTCATTTTGACTAATTCAGATTTGGCTGAATTGGGAGGTGTGTGTGTGTGTGTGTGTGTGTGTGTGTGTGTGTGTGTGTGTGTGTGTGTGTGTGTGTGTGCGTGCGTGTGTGTGTGTGTGTGTGTGTGTGTGTGTGTGTGTGTGTGTGTGTGTGTGTGTGTGTGTGTGCAGTGGCCTGCAAAAGTATTCACCCCTTCCAAAGTTTTTACTTTTTGATGCCACCTGAGCTTATTTCATGATGCTTTCAAATCAAACTTAATATATCGAGTCTTCACAAACTACTCCAAAGTGATGAAGTTTGAAAAATGTGGATAAAATGTAAGTAAGTTCGATAAACAGAGAAAATGAGATGATTCTCAGTGACATAAGTATTCAAACCCTTTTCGCAATTAACCCGAAATCACTTCAGGAGCAAATTATTTGTTTGAAAGGTTACAAAAGAGTGTAATAGGTTTCACCTGGATGTAATCAGTGGTTTAACTTTAAAAAAATTAATCTCCCCCACTTATCGAAGGAGTTTTAAGATGTAGCTCACTTGTTCAACCAACAAGGCAAACATTAAGACCAAGGAGCTTTCCAAAGAAGTCAGACTTAAAGTGGTGGAGAAGCACCGTTCAGGAGAAGGTTTACAAGAAGATTTGAAAGTCACTGATTGTCGCTTTACTTATGGTGAAATCCATCATTAAGAAGTAGAAAACGTGTCATACCGCCAGGGCTGGATTTAGGGAAAGACCAACGTGACATTTGTCCATGGCCCAAACTCCGGGGGGCCCACAAAAAACATACGATGCATTTATTTATTTATAATGCTAGTATCATTCATTATCTTGTTGACTCAAAGGTAGCAGAGCCAGTGAAGTGGTATATGGGGTCAGATCTGCACTGTATGGCTGGCAATTCAACTTTCCCCATCCAGTTTTTTACAAATTTGTGTTAACGTTCTGTCAAAATCACTTTATCAATTCGACATCACTTTATTATGCTCGAACTGATAATTACATCTCTCGGTCTCCCTCTCTCTCTCTCTCTCTCTCTCTCTCTCTCTCTCTCTCTCTCTCTCTCTCTCTCTCTCTCTCTCTCTCTCTCTCTCTCTCTCTCTCTCTCTCTCTCTCTCTCTCTCTCTCTCTCTCTCTCTCTCTCTCTGTCAGCTGAATCTCTCGGTCTATCATTTTCACATCGCGCACAGGTCGGTGTCTTTACCGTGTTTTCTATCGCCTCCCTTCTGGTTTTGCACCCTCTGCCCTTTCCATGCTTTGTCTCTCGGTTTCTGCAGGATGCATGTGGTCCACCAGCAACCCCCTTCTGGTGGAACTCCCAAAATATAACCTCACTTCTCCTCTCCACTCATTTGTTCCTGTTTGTTTTTTCCCCCATCTGTAGAACCAACATCCCCAGTCTGTTCAATCTCATTCTTCCCTCTAGGGCTTCAAGACAGCTGTTCATCATCATCTCGGGTCATCCCTCATCCACAACCATGATGTTTTCTACCCCCTTAAATCTCCCCTTGAATTCCAAGTTTCCACTTTTTCCTTCTACTTCGGTGATTGAGAGTTTGTGGCTGTGTCCATCGTGTTCACCCCCTGTGTCCTCCCCGAGCGATCATTCTTCCCCACATCCATTATTTTTTCAAGTCTGTTATGTCCTGGTCCGTTTTGTGTTCCAGCTCCTCCATGAGCCTCAACCCTGTATAGAAGAAAAAAAGTCATTTAGCAAAGGAACTGAAATGACTTTCCTTGTGCAGAATCAGTATGGAAGATCCTCGACATTGCTTCCTGAAAACTATCCTCTTATCAAGTCACGCAAGAAATGTGGAATTGTATGTCCGGTTGTGCATGGACACGCATTAAGGTCGCCAAACCTCAAAATGAACGAAGTTTGAAATTCTGAGCAGTGCAGTGTAGCATCTCAACAGTAGACAGAATATTCTTCAGATAATGTAGTCACACTAAATGCACAAGCAACACAGCTCGACACGCACTAATCCACACACTTTAGCCCTCCCATATTTCCCACCATACTTGTCTCAAAGCTTCCACCGTGCACTGCCCTTGGGTTGAACCCAGCCGGTCGGTTGTAAACTGTCCCAGCTTTGGCTCAAGAGAGAGAGAGAGAGAGATAGAGAGAGAGAGAGAGAGAGAGAGAGAGAGAGAGAGAGAGAGAGAGAGAGAGAGAGAGAGAGAGAGAGAGAGAGAGAGAGAGAGAGAGAGAGAGAGAGAGAGAGAGAGAGAGAGAGAGACTGACTGACTTGCAGAACAATGTCTCCATGGGTGTGCTGCCATTTCATTGTCCAACATGGTGACGAGACAATTAAAGAAAAAAAACTAAAAGTTAACGGTTTTTAAAGAATGGTTGTACAATGTTACCATGTCTTTATTCCACTTTCACCACCAAACTTGGTGATCATTTCTGCTTACCTTGATCAGACAGTTCTAACCATGATAGATATATGGCAACTCGTATCGATCACTCTGCGATATGTGAGTCCAGAGAGTGTTTTCACACCCTGTTGAATCTTAACGGTGTTGTTAGTATGAAATAATCTCAGTATCTGTAATCATTTTTAATGCATTCCCGTTGGCATTAATATTCCATCCCATGCGCTCATACTTTGATCTGTTTTCTTATCGTGCATGTAGCGGAGGACTGGCGGTACTCATTAATTGTTTGGCCCTCAACGATGCGATTTTGATAAAGTACAGGCGTATTGATGGACGAAAATTAATTGATATTCCGAAACTTCCTCGACGGACCGATTCTCTTTGCTTCAAACATTGAGCAATGGGCATGTTCATCACCAACACTTATTCATGTTATTACGTCTCATTTTCAGTGTTGCTGAAAGATTGCACGGAGATCAAACGCAGCACCTGGGTGGACATCCTATAAAACTAGAAGCAGACATCCTGCGTGTGTGGAAACTAAACATAACAACTGAGACGAAGGGGATGCTGTGTGGGACTGGCTATTATCAGTTGTGCCTTTTTTGCCATATCAGCTCTCGGGTGATTAGAAATGTGTTTTATTTTAAGCCAAACACATGAGTTCTGGAGTAAGTCAAAAGCGACAAAGAATTAGCAGTTGACTATTAACATTTGGCTATTCCTGTTTTACATTATTATCACCTCGTTTCAACCTGTTTGCTCATTTTATACCATGGCTTTTTTAAAATTCCGAAACAAAAATGCATGCGTAAAAAATAAAAATAAAAAGGGCAACAGCTCAGAGAGAGCATGCTGGCGGTGATGACGAGAACGAAGTCGACGGCACGCCATTGCAAACCCCCACACCTCCCACCTAAAGCGAAGTTGAGAGATAACAAAAAGTTCCACCATGAATGACCCAAATATCAAATTTTGAGTTTAAAAAATTTCCGGTTTTTGACCAATGTGACCGTAAGTCTCCACACCCTGGGGTCAAATCCCCCAAAAATCGTTACATATTTCATGCGTCCCCCAATGCCCATTGCATACACAGAGTTTCATTAAGAAATGTTTATAAATGTGCCTGTAATTGCATGTTTTGGTATTTGACCTTTTGACCCAGCCCCAGGGGGTCGGACCAAAATGATACTGCCCTTGCACCTTCTTGCCGTGCGCAGATCATATCCACCAAGTTTGGTGAATTTCTGCACAACTGTTTAGGAGGAGATAGCGTTTTGGACGGACAGACGGAGCCGATTACAATGTCCCCCCATGTTTTTTTTTTTTTCAAAAAGCGTGGGGATAAAAATGCCATGCACATTCATGACTTGTGCAACCCACCACCGGTATCGACGAAAAAGGGGCGAAATGCTATTGAGTGAATAAAACTGTGCTGAAACAGTAATGTGCCTACGGACATACGTGTCGCCTTCTCCTTAAGAAAAAAAATATATTGCTTCTGGAAGAATTTTGTTTGAACCTCAACATGAACGAAGTTTGAAAACTTAATATTTTTTTCAAAAAACAAACGGGGTAAAAAGTTTCCCTGGATTACTTGCGAAATTCTCATGAATTCTAAATGGTAAATGAATTCTAAATGCTGAGCAGTGTGACGTCAACTTGTCAACTGTTTCGTGAATTCAGCGTTTGCTTGATTCCACCATAAGGTGATGGCTTCAGCGAGTGTGGGATTTTAGATGCCATTGGGCCTTCGAAGAATGGCAACGTTCCCCCCCCCCCCAGAAAGCAACATACTTCCTGCAAATTATCCTCTTTTCAAGTCACGTAGGAAATGTGGAAATTCATCTCAGGTTGTGTCGGCCATTATCATTCGCATGGGAATGGATTAAGGCCGCTAAACTGTTACGAATACTCATAAATTCAAAAATAATAAAATGCAAACGCTCCAGGACTAAACCTGTTGCAGATTCCATGCACCATTCCTACACAAGAGTTCCAATAAACTGTACAACCATGTGTAATACATCGTACAAAACCCTTTGTTCATTGAACGGGCAGTACAACACACAAAAGGACAATTCAAGTGTTAGTTCTTTGGTCGTTTATAATCTATTTCACACGTCATTGCTCTGCATTTTCAACCTTTCTTCGCCCATGGGGTGATGCGGACACACACTATGTATGCCGCGACACCCACAGCCCAGAAAGTTCTGTGAGCCAGCAAATTGCGACTCGTTTCCTGGAGGTGATTCCCACAAAGAGCTGCGGGGAGATTAGGACATCAGCGAGCGATGGTGTCTGGCACCTTGATCTCGAGCGGTGGGGACGGGGTCATATACGAGGCCCAGACGACGCAATGGCTTAGTCGAGAAGGTGCGGCGAAAGAGGTTTCTTTGATAATATTTGATTTGGAAGAAATCTTTTGTGTGATTGAAGTTGTTGAAAAAACAAAAACAAACAGGTTGGAGGCTCCCCCATATCATTCACTGCTCCTGTTGCTGTGTCCCGTCAGTTGCCATGTTTTTCTTATGCTGGAACATTGAATCACCTGAGGGGTGAAGGTAGAAAATAGTCGAAGCTTCATAAAAACAAATTTTCTCCTTTCTATGGCTCTTTTCTCCCCTTCCCCGCTACTTTACCCCTAAATTTTGCTTCAATATCCATGAGAAGACTAATACGTTAATCACCTTCACCCTTGCCCCAAATTCCTTCCATTCCCTCTGTCTAAGTAACCCCCCCTCCCACCCCCCGAAACCTAAGTTTGGTGAATTTCTCTGTCAAATCCCACCTTTAACATGTACCTGTCTGGGATTCAATACCTGACAAGCCTTGTTAAGACCGAAGTACATTTCCATTCCATAACTGCCCACTGTTTTCTGCTCCATTGTCAGTATATCGTTCATCCACCCACTCTTTGAATGATAATTATCGGCCTTCGAACGAAAACACAAAGCCAATTGTCTGTATAACTCTTCATCAGTAATATAACCCAAAAAATAAAAAATTAAGATCCTCCTAAAACTGCACTTTCCCCACCTGTGAGTCTCAAAATCTAAGTCTGCAAGGTGGAGTTCTGGCCACTTTGTAAACACCTCGCATGCCTGGCATAGCCAGCACACACAAACACGATAGATCCACAGATGTTCTCGAGGTATCTGAAAGGAGTATGCCATTGGCAGATTACTCAGATCAAGGTAATCTCTCGAGCAGGTGTTTGGCTGAGTATTTGTCGATTTTTTTCTGGCTCCCTCTCACTTGCCTTGCATATGATGCTTCCCTCCGCCGTTCCCTCATTTCCCCCTCCCCTCTTCCTCTTTCTTTCCCCTCGTCTCGCTCTCCTCGACCTCATTGACCCCCAGCACACCAGCCAGAGAACCCTCCAACTTCACTTTGAAGGAGGCAAGCAGGAATAGAGCAAAATGATTCGGACCTTACTGGCAATACATCGGTATATTGAAGGACACAACTTTGGATGGTTTCATCCCGATACGTAACGGTCCTCTCAGTCTGACCGACGATCATTTCCACACACTATCTCGCTCTGATTGCAAAACTATATTGTGTATCAGACATAGAACACAGCATCACTGTTACTGGACATGTTGTCCGACTGTTTTTTTAGTTGGACACCACAACACAACAAATGTAAACAAGACGTTTATTTTAATACTGAAGATTGTTGTTTCACCAAATCCGAGATCAAATACCTGCCTGGGAGAAATCATGAAGCTTTGAGCAACTTCATTGTTTGTAATAACTTAATTGTAAACATATATATATATATATATATATATATATATATATATATATATATATATATATATATATATATATATATATATATATATATACATATACATATACATATATACATACATATACATATACATATATATATATATATATATATATATATATATATATATATATATATATATATATATATACATATATATATATATTGTCGCGGATTCGCGCCCGCCGGCGTGCGAACGGCCACGTAACTCGAATCGCGGCACGTCGCCCACCGGACGGACAATCCAGTCGTGACCCTCTCGGACTAACGCCGGGAACCAGTCACGGGTGGACCTTTCGGTCTCACCGCGATCGAGCCAATCGGCCCCCGCGTGGGATAGGGTTGCTCGCCAAATTCGACCTACCTAAGTACCCACACGGAGGGTAGACCGGGCGATCGCACCTCGCCGCAGGTCGACTTCGGACACGGGCCACTTAAGCGACCCGTTCCGTACTATCGGGATAACCGAGCGGTGTTATTCGTCGGCCTCGACGGTTCGATTAATTATCGGGCGTCTTAGCCCTCGACCAACCCTTTACGTGAAGCAAGATGGGGATTCAATGAAAGAAATGACGAAGCGAAGCGGGAAAACAGTTCAATAATAAGCACATTTATTTCGCGATGAACGGAAAGCACACATATACAATTCCACCAAAAGCACATGGAAAAGAAGAAGACAAAAAGCAAATGCGACAATGCAGATCTAATACCGACTACGCGAGCACACGGCAACACTTATACAATTTTACTTCATAGACGGCGCCGACAACACACATTCCCAAAGCAAAAGAAAAGAGAACCACCCTCCAGGATGAGGGGGTAAGCGGGCCTGGGGCCGAGACCGTGTCGGGCCTACCCGTCTGATGATGAGACGCGGAGCGGCGGTGGTGCCTCAACTCCGCGGGCCTCGCGGACAGTGTCTGGTAGGGGGTGGGAAGGGGGCCCCCTTTTGTCGCACTATCTCAGCGCGGGGGGAAACAGGAGGGGGTTGCTGATGCTCGGGGAAAGGAGGATTTCACAAAATCGCGGGTCCCGTGACGAGCGTCTCCACCACGACCTTGGTCGCGCCGCCGGCCTTTCTCTCCGCAGTTCCCCGAATCCGACGCGAGCACCCCCTCGTCCGCCTTCGCCGCCGCCGCCTCTCCACAGCTCCGTCCTCTTCACTCCGACTCCGCGAACTCCCAACTGCACTGAACTCTTCCTCCGCTTCCAACTCAACTCTTCCTCCTGCGAACTCAACTGCCCTTGTCTGACGAACGCAGTCGTTTATATCCCCCGTGGCTTCACTCCCCCACCTTCGACCCTTTACCTCCGACCCTTCACCTCGCTCCCCATTGGCCCGAGGAAAAGTGGGCGTGAATGCTTTTTGATCCATGAATTTGCATATAGCGACCGCCCTCCAACGCCCTGGAGGCGGGGCCAAATCGCCCCTCGCTCACCGATTGGACGGAACAAAAGTGGGCGTGAGTCGTTTTTGATCCGTTTTTCTCGGAAAGTCCGCGATGCTTTTGAACACGCTCCTCGGTGCGCGCCCCGCACGAGTCCAGCATCGGTGCCCACGAGTGGCGCGAGATGACGGTGATGCGATGGTGGCGACTTGTGACGGTAAAGGTCGTGGCGGTTGTGGTGAAGTGGCGTTGTGGTTGGTGGTTGTTGTTGTGATGGCTGTTGAGACGTGGTTGGTGGTGGTAATAATGGCGGTTGGTCCAAAATAAAGATAGTAAGAGAAAAACGGCTATCCTGAAGAGTCGCAGCCCTCCTGAAGGACATTTATTCCCTCTAGACAACGGGTTTGGGCCTAACTACACATATACTTACCGAGATATCTCACCTAAGGGACCTGAATGGTGGTTTGCGAATTTGGTCAACCACAACACTACCCCCTCCCCTTTTTACAGACTCGTCCCGAGTCGTCAAATTTTCGTGTGCCATCATGTGTAGTTTTCCCCTAGTACATTTTACCTACGGATCCCTGAGTGCGACATTCATGGTATTCGTGTCCCCAAAATAAATAACCTAAGGGCTGAGTAACTACCTAAACAAACTCACTCACACGGACGACTTAAATAAAATTGCCGGCGCAAAGACAAACATGCCGGGGGCGCACTCATATGTACAGTACATCTTACCTTAACTTACAAATTTTACACTAAACCATGGCCCAGGATCACTGAACTCTGCAAAAAGAAAACAGTTAGCAGGGAGCCAGGCTGCCCGCATGCAGTCTCTGGCTCAAACAATGCAGGTGACAGGGAACGTGGCCGGCTGCTCACACGCAGTCCACGGCCTTCCCTTTTGAACTGAACGCAGTGAACCACAACGGTGCATGGGCTGCACAAACGTAGTCTCCGTGCCAGCTCAAGTGGCACAAGCAATGAACACAACGAATGGATGGATGACTGGATGGACGCAAACACGGTGCACGGGCCGCCACTGCAGGCCCGTGTTGTAGCTGCCAACAGGGCAGTTCTTGCAGCTTGCAAACTGTTGCCTTGATCCTGGCGCACATGGCAATGAACAGGGGGGGGGCAAAGCAAAAATTGAACGGGGCTGGTGAACAGGGGCAGTGGGCATGGCATGGCAAAGGCAGCAGGCAAACACAGCCCGCAGAAGAAGGCCGCTGCAGGCAAACACAGCCGGCAGATGAACTGGCCGGCACAGGCCTTGAAGAAAAACAGCCAGCAGATGAAGTGGCCGGCACAGGCCTTGAAGCAAAACACGGCCAGCCGATGGCACAGGCCCTGCAGCAAAACAACAGCTGCCGATGAAGTGGGCCGGCCTTTGCCGTGCAGCAACGCAGCCAGCAGATGAAGCCGGCCAGCCCCCGCCGTTCAGTGGAGGTTGGTGGAGGGAGTGCGGTGGTGCTGGCCACTCGGAAGGCGGGCTCGGACCTACCCTACGGTCTCCCTCCCAACCTATCGCCTTTGCCTGTCACTGTACATACCCACTCCCTTAATTTGTCAAACCCCAATTTAGCCCCAACTTTTTTTTTTTATGTCCCCACTATAAATCGTCCCCTAACCCCCTTTACTGTCCTTGTTCGGCTAACCTATCCTGTCACCTAGCCTACTCCCAACCCCTACGTTCCCTTCCCGGAGGGGAACAAGGGAGAGCTCGCGTCCTGTGCCAAGGCCCAACTCAAGCCTCAGAATGGCCTCCCCAGAGTTCGGCGATCTATAACCAAAGTGGGTCCAGCGGCCCACAACGACAGCGAGGGGATGGATGGTGCGGAGGGGTACATTTCCTAATCTACCCTAACCATTTAACTGTTAAACTACCCCGGGGCTTTCAACAAGCGCCTCTCGCTTAAACTATTGGTTCTAACAACCCAGATTCCCGTCGCCTGTGTTGGTGTCCTCACAATTTCGGGCCTCGCCCCCCAATTTTCTCTCCGTGCCCTCACACGGTCTCATGGCTGGGACACGTGGCTCCCTTTGGCAGGCACGACCCTCTGCCGATTCTCCCGCTATGGCAACCCCGGGCACTACACTGCCTCCGAGCCTACCAGCTCCCTAACACCGGGGAGTGCCCCCCATGGCACCTCCCCTGAAACGCACACGTGGCAGGCTGGCTTCCCGGGCCCCTTTCCGAGGGTCACCCTTGCCCACAACACTGCCCACGCGGCTAATGGCGCCCCGGGCCCCCGCACACAGCAGGCGCACCCGTGCCCACTACGCTATCCCGGCCCCCCCATGGGCCCTTGGCCTACCACGGCCGACTAGCCTGGTGCCCGGGGTACCCACTCAGCGATACTCACTTTTCGCAGCCACGCTCCCAGCCCGTCAACAGGGCTCCTGCACCCCTCCAAATGGGTTTCGAGCCTACACTCCCACCAACAACAAAACGACCTCCATTTTGTAAATTTGACTAACCCCCTAACTCACTTTATACTGACCCCGGGGTCCCTTGGGCGGGAGTCACTCCTCCCCCCAATCACTCATCGCACCATGCATTCCCCATTCGCTCCACTCACACAGACCCGCTGGCCTCACTCACTCACCAAGCACATGCTTCCACTTCACTCACCAACTCTTCAACACACACACCGCTGAACTCTGCCATCCTCGAACTACCTCCCCTAACTAACTCGTGCTCCCACGTCGTCCCTTACACTAAAGCACGTTCCTTTTAACCTACGTAGCTAAGCTACGTCCCCACTACACATTCACAAGTCTGTCTCTGTCTCCAAAATAAATCATTTTATTTCCCAACCTAAAGCTCATCTAAATCCCTCTAACTAATCCATTCCACGGACTCCATGAGGACTTACCCCTGCCCCATGAAGTCGGTCTAACTAAGCTAACCCTTCCCCCTCACTAGTTTCCATCCTGTGCCCAGGTAAGGGGGTCTTCCACCCCTTGCCCAGGAATCCTGTGCACCCGAAAGTGAGGCTTGCTTTTTCTTTTTCTTTTTTTCATGCGCAGCACCAGCGCTGCAACTCGCGCACTTTGCACCTGGCCGTGACGTCATGCAGCTGCACGTGTTCCTCGTCCCTCCTTGGACGGTACCATCCGGCAGGGATATCCCTCCTGCCGGATTCCAACCCCACGTGCAGCCATGACGTCACCGTGCGCATAAAAAAAAAACACAAGCCCCACTTCTCGAGGGGTTCCCCACGCGAACACATGTGCTTTGCCCGTTGGAGCTCAACACACACGATCGCGTGGAGAACCCGTCCGGTCCAAATCCGTAATCCTGCCTAAACTTTGTCCGTCCGCGGGATCGGCAAATCCACCGCGTGCGTTTCCGGACCGGGACTTCACTCTCGCAAGCGAGCACGTGGCGGCCTCGTGCGTTGCACAGCACGGACCTCGTGCTCACTGCTGGGTGAACCCGGCACGGTCCCCGAAACAACTACAGCCGCTACTCGGCTTTCTTTCTTCTGTCGCCGTCGTCGCCATCCGACCCACGCACACCTGCGTGTTACGACGCTCACACTCCACACCATTACATTCGCACCGGGAGACGCGGCTGCGTGCTCCCGCATGCCAACCGACATCTCCCTCACATACCGCTCTCTCACACACACGGTCTCCCTTGCACTCGGCCGTTCACTCACGCGTGCCTCACTACTCACACAAACCATACTACTTACACACGTGGGGGCACTCACCCGCGGTTCCTCATCCACACTCCGTGCCTCACTCACACACGCGGGGGCACTCACCCGCGGTACCTCACTCATACTGGCCGTTTCATCCACACACACGGCCTCACTCACACACGGTGCCTCACCCACACACGGCGTGCTGGGAAGCATGTACTCCGGCACCATCGCCACCACACCACTCACACACGGGGTCGCTTCCACACACGGGGACGCACTCACACCTTGCACCACACACACAGGGACAACCACACTGGGGATTCGTGTCCCCACAAGGGTCTCCGGGGCCTCTATACCCCCCAAGCTCTCCGTGCACCCGTTCGCAGCACTCCTCCCCTCGACCTCGCAAAGCACGACCGAACTCACCTGGTCGTGACTCACCTCAAGGGGGCATACTCCCTCCCCTCGTTCCTGGAGGAGGCCATCCAGCTGCTCGCACTGGGTCTCCACCCAGTCCACCAGCTCACCCCCATTGTCCTCCACTACCTCCGTGTGTGTGTGTGCGTCACTTACCCCGTCTTCATCGTGTAGTCTTCCCTCTACCGTTCCCATCTCCCGTGTCTCTGCCAACTCTTCACCCTTTCCCTCCCTTGTCTCCACTATTTTTATTTCCTTTGTCGTCACCTCGTGTCTCGTCTCACACGTTTTGGTCTCCCTATTTAATTTTTCCCTTTCGGTCATCGTTACCACCCTCGCCCAACACGCCCCCTGAATTATTTTTTCACCCGCCTCCACCGCGGGCCTGTCAGCCGTTACACCCCCTTCCAGCTCGTTCGCTTCTACACGTGGAGTCGCCATTTTGATGTCCCTGGTCACGGCCTTCATGCCCGCCTGCAGGCATCGGCCCATGTTCTGCGTCTCACCCCGCAGCTTTTTCGTTTCCTCCTTCATGTTTGCTTCCATTCCGTTTATTTGCTTGTTCATTTCGTTTCTCATTTCATTTGTGTTTGTATCCATCTTTTCGTTCATTTTTTCT
>NC_140975.1:62905311-62927811 GCF_056783735.1 Eptatretus burgeri | reverse complement strand
TTTTGTTTAACACAGTTTCGCTTATCATAAGGTTTTCCAGGAACGCAACCCTTGCGAAAAGCGAGGACTTACTGTAATTTATAAATGAAGAAACGAGCTCCTGTCAATTGTGATATATATTTTCGGAACAGTGCGATTGTTGTTACAACATAAAAAGCTTCACCAAAAATTAATTTGTGTTTTAATTTCGACTGTAACAACAACGATTTATTTGTGGAATTCTTCAATTCAAAGGTAATTTACTTGCTAGAAGGTGAACGTAGAAGAAGGTGAACAACGGGGCTTGAACTCGGGACCTTTTGGATCCCAAGCTGCTGCCCTAACCACTGCGCCAACACCAGGCTCAACAAGAAGAAGAAGAAGAAGAAGAAGAAGAAGAAGAAGAAGAAGAAGAAGAAGAAGAAGAAGAAGAAGAAGAAGAAGAAGAAGAAGAAGAAGAAGAAGAAGAAGAAGAAGAAGAAGAAGAAGAAGAAGAAGAAGAAGAAGAAGAAGAAGAAGAAGAAGAAGAAGAAGAAGAAGATGATGATGATGATGATGATGATGATGATGATGATGATGATGGTGAACGTGAACGTGGAAACATTGGTTCAGTTTGAAAGCCGATTTCCTTGAATCCCGATTGAGCACGATCCTGTTTTTTTCGCGATGACATTTTATGGACCTCAACGATCGCATTATAACAGGGCCACACTGTCGTTTATCATTATGAAGTATTATGTACTGTACAGTGTATATCATTGTATGTGCTATTTTTATGCGACTGGCTGCGCGACGTTGGCTACATCACTCGGCGATAGGAATTTTTCAGCTACATTTTTTTTTCATTTTTTTTTTTTTCAGAGCTGGCAGATCCGTCGTTGCCCGGAACGTGGTTAAGCGGCGCATGACTGTATATATATATATATATATATATATATATATATATATATATATATATATATATATATATATATATATATATATATATATATATATATATATATATATAGTTACGAATTTGGAATTCAATTGCACACAACATACAGGTTCCTTTAGTCAGCTATGTCGATAAGTGCTTGTTCCCTCGATAGCTCACCTTCCATTGTTTAAATGTTTAGAAATCGATTAGATGCGCTGCGGATCGATTTAATATTTCGGGAACGAACAATGGAGACATCCCTCCCCCTCTTCTGCGAAGAGGAAGAAGAGCCCTTCCGTCCCGTGATTCATGACGTCAACAACTCCCTCCCACCCGTGGTTGAGCGGGGGATGGATCACGAGGGCATGAGTCATGCCGGGCGCGGGGGAGGGGGGCGGAGAAGGATAAAGAGGAGATCCTTTCTTTTTGTTCGGGTTCTGCATCGTTCAGCAGACCTTCGGGTCCTGTTTGGCTTTTGTTAGGGTTGAGGCCTTCGGAAGCTTTTTGCTTCTGCAGAGGAGTTGTTCAGCAGAGCTTCGGGTCCTGCTTGGCTCGGTAGGCTTTTTGGAGAGCTGCTTTGTTTTGGAAGGAAGTTGAGCCGGTTGCTCGGCTCGAGCTGCGAATGGTGGCTTCTTCTTCTTCTTGGTTCATGGAGCTCTTTGTTCTCCATTTGATTCCCGGCTTGGTGCGACTCATCGACCTCTTCTTGGAGGTGGTTCATTGGGGAAGCGACGCATCGACGGGAAGGGTCGGCGCCTCGTCTCACCAGCATGTGTTGAGAAGCGCGGGAGGATTCGCGGGAGCTCGGGAAGGATCGCAGCTCACGGCTATTGGGTCCAGCTCGCTCTCGCTGGAGCCCGGGTCCGAACAACTTGAAGACCACACGAGGTGGAGAGGTTCGAGATAGGTTCTGGGTTTCAGCTCATCTGTCCTCCGAGTTGGAGCCCGTTTTTAAAGGCCTCGGCCACCATTACTTGGGTGTGTGTGTGCGTATGCGTGTCCGTGGGCCCGTCTAATAAGTAGGAAATTGTTAAGTGCTTTGTGTGCTGTAAGTGTTTGCATTGCATTTCGTATAGTCAGAATAGTTCTGCTTTTACGTGCTTCCCTAGTTCCCCATTATTGTTAATAAATACCCAAATTGTTAAATGTTTTCAGCTCGTCACGTCGATTCTTTCATTGATTGATCAGTTTGTGTGTTGGGAGTTAGAAAGGCGTTGGTTTGCCGTAAAAGGGCGAAATTTGGACCGACGGTTCTCGGTGATTAAGCCGCTCGGGATCGCACACGGGACAGGCTCGCCTCGGCGGTTTGTTCCGTACGAGTTCCTTCGAGGGTGGAATACCCCGGTAGTTGGATCACGTGGGTATTTAGGTACATTGAAGATTGGCAATCGACCCTACCCCACCTGATCTGCCCATTGGCGTATTTCGGTTTTGTACAAGGACCCGTCGACTCGGACTTATCCGGGCGGCGATCTATATTCCGGGCGATCAGTCAGGCCGACTCGACTTGCGGCTCCGTCAGAGCAGTCGGTTCGCGCCGACCCCCGGCACCGTAACAATATATATTTGAATAACCACATTGTATGTGTTTATTACGTCTGATACCCAAGGTGGATGAAAGTTATGTTTTCACCCCTGTCTGTTTGTCTGTCTGTATTTCTGTGAGTAGGATATCTCAAAAAGTTATTACGGATTTGGATAAAACTTAGTGGACGGGTTGAGTGTCTGCCAATGACGAATTGATTCGATTTTGTTGAAGATCCAGATCCGGACGCTGGAATTTTTTAAGTGATTCTTCACCATTGAGCGATAGGACCAAAAATGATATATAGCACGATATCTCAAAAAGTTGAGAACGGATTCGGGTGAAACTTGGTGGATGAGTTGGGTAGTGGACAAGAACAAGCCACTTAGATTTTGGTTCAGGTCCGGATGCAGATCCCACCGATGAGTGGAAATTCAAAACGCAAACTGTTCACCCTGCCGGAGGTAAGCGCCCTACTGAGTGCCCTTCCAGTTAATTCTGAGATGTTACAGCAAATTATTTGATTGCATGCACTTCGACTTGCACGTTTGAGGTCATTCAATGTCTATAGTCTTCCAAAACAGGATACAGAGTCCAATGCTTCATTCTGATCACTAATATTACAACAGCTGGAGAATAATGTTACAACAGGGAAAATATTTCAGTTCGATGTTACATAGCGGTGGATGTTAAGAATAAATCGCTGTGAGGAGTTGTGTCAAACTACACGGATTTTTGCAGGAGGTGCATTGATGACAGATAAAACTTATTTTCTAACTCAGAACATTTGAGTTATCGCATGCTTGTTCGGATCATGGGTTTCCCAAAATAAGATGGATTTCAGTGTGAGTTGGATTCAAATAAGATGGCAAACTCTCAGATCTGGTTTTCTGACATCTGTTTCATTTCCAATGATGAGTCCAATTACTGTCGTTCGTTTTTCTCTCCGTACCTTTGACGTCCTCACTTTTTATGCCCATGGCTAATAGAAACTCAAATGGTTGTTGACTGATGGAATGGTATTTCTGCCATCCATGGTTGACATATTGGTCAGCATGTAATAGAGTATTTGTTGAATGTATTTTCTGTTAATTTTCCTGACTGTCATGTCATGCTCTCTTTGGTGATTATATACTGTATACATATATATATATATATATATATTGTTGTGGTTACCAGATTCGCAAACCACCATTCAGGTCCCTTAGGTGAGGTATCTCGGTAAGTGCATGTGTAGTTAGGCCCAAACCCGTTGTCTAGTGGGAATACATGTCATTTATACGAGCTGCGACTCTTCAGGATAGCCGTTTTTCTTTTACTATCTTTATTTTGGACCAACCGCCATGATCACAACCACAACATCAACCACCGACCACAACCACCGCTTCACCACAACCGCCACGACCTTTACCGTCACAACTCGCCACCATCGCATCACCGTCATCTCGCGCCACTCATGGGCACCGATGCTGGACTCGTGTAGGGCGCACGTTGAACAGCGTGTACAAAATCACGGATTTTCTGCTTCAAAAACGGATCAAAAACGACACACGCCCACTTTTTGCCGTCCAATCGGTGAGCGAGGGCGATTTGGCCCCGCCTCCAGAACGATCGATATATGCAAATTTGTGGATCAAAAAGCCTTCACGCCCACTTTTTCTCGGGCCAATGGGGAGCGAGGTGAAAGGTCAAAGGGAGGGGGTCAAAGGCGAAGTTACGGGGGGATAAAAAGGACGGTGTTCGTCAGTCAGCAAGACGGAGTCGAACAAAAAGAGAGTCGCAAACAAGAACGGGTCGGAGAGTCAAGAAGAGGAGAGTCGGAAGCAGAGGGTCAAGACTTCGCGGGCGGTGGAGCTGCTCGTCGTGTGCGTTGGAGTCGGAACGGAGGGGACGGAGCTGTGGAAAGGCGGCGACATCGGACGAGGGGGTGCTCGCGTCGGTGCCAGGAGCTGCACGTCCGCGGGAGGCCGGCAGCGCGACCTGGCCGAGGTGGAGACGCACACCAGGGATAATAAAGATCCTCTATACCCCGAGCATCAGCAACCCCCCTCCTGTTTCCCCCCGCGCTGAGATAGTGCGACCAAGGGGGCCCCGTTCCCACCCCCTGCCAGGCACTGTCCACGAGGCCCGCGGAGAGAGGCGCCATCGCCGCTCCGCATCTCATCACCAGACGGGTAGGCCCGACCCGGTCTCGGCCTCAGGCCTACCCCATTCTTGGGGGATTTCTTTTCCTTGGTTTTGGGTATGTGTTGTCGGCGCCGTCTGTGAAGTAGAATTGTATAAGTGTTGCCGTGTGCTCGGTAGTCGGTATTAGCTCTGCACTGTGTTTTCACTTTTATGTTTGATTTTTGTGTAAATGGAATTGTGTTTTCTCTTTTTTGTGTGCATTTGGTGGAATTGTATTTGTGTGCTTTCCGTTCGTCGCGAATAAATGTGCTTTATTGTTGAACTGTTCTCCCGCTTCGCTTCGTCTTTTCCTCCATTGAATCCCCATCTTGCTTCACGTAAAGTGTTGGTAGTGGGCTGAATACGCCCGATAATTAATCGAACCGTCGAGGTCGACGATAACACCGCTCGGTTATTCTGATAGTACGGAACGGGTCGCTTAAGTGGCCCGTGTCCGAAGTCGACCTGCGGCGAGGTGCGATCGCCCGGTCTACCCTCCGCGTGGGTACTTAGGTAGTTCGAATTTGGCGAGCAACCCTATCCCACGCGGGGGCTGATTGGCTCGATCGCGGTGAGACCGAAAGGTCCACCCGTGACTGGTTCCCGGCGTTAGTCCGAGAGGGTCACGACTGGATTGTCCGTCCGGTGGGCGACGTGCCGCGATTCGAGTTACGTGGCCGTCAGCACGCCGGCGGGCGCGAAGACCGCAACACTGGTGTCAGGAGTGGGATACAAATTCATCGCCCTCCTCACGGCACTGGTATCGGAGAACAGGAAAACGGGCTCTCCTGTCTCCGGATAAATTTACGGGAATCGGTCCAGGGGTGAGAGAAGCGACCCCCGATTCCCTCCAAATTACGAGCGAGCAAATTAACCCTTCACGAGAAGCAAGATGGCGTCTCAAGGCGAGCGGGAGCCGGGGGTATTAGAAATGGATGTAGAATGTGTAGAATCCATGGCTCAGGATGGAATCCCCGAGCAGGAAATGTTGATTGTGCAGGAACACGAACTCGCCCAACTGAACCCAGGGCCCGAGGTGGGTGCGGCAGCGGCCGCAGTGTATGACACCTCCCCCCCCCCTCTCCACCAAAACCCTTCCCCAACCCTTGCCGAAACGACTCAGCTGAGTGCATCCAACATGGCCCAGCTATGCGCCATGCTGGCGGCAATGAACGAAAAGATGAATGCGAAAATGATCGAAAAAATGGATGCAAACACAAACGAAATGAAAGAAATGAACAAGCAAATAAACGGAATGGAAGCAAACATGAGGGAAGAAATGAAAGAGCTGCGGGGTGAGACGCAGAACATGGGCCGAAGCCTGCAGGCGGGCATGAAGGCCGTGACCGGGGAGATAAAAATGGCGACTCCACGTGTGGGAGCAAACGAGCTGGATGGGGGTGCAACGGCTGACAGGCCCGCGGTGGAGGCGGGTGAAAAAATAATTCGTGGAACGTGTTGGGCGAGGGTCGTGACGATGACCGAAAGGGAAAAATTAAATGGGGAGACCAAAACGTGTGAGACGAGACACGAGGTGACGACAACAGAAATAATAGTTGAGACAAGGGAGGTAAAGGGTGAAGAGTTGGCAGAGACACGGGAGATGGGAACGATAGAGGGAAGACTACACGATGAAGACGGGGTAAGTGACGCGCACACACACACGGAGGTAGTGGAGGACAATGGGGGTGAGCTCGCGGAGCGTGTAGGGACCCGGTGCGAGCAGCGGGATGGCCTCCTCCAGGAACGAGGGGAGGGAGTATGCCCCCTTGAGGCGAGTCACGACCAGGTGAGTTCGGTCGTGTTTTGCGAGGTTGAGGGGACGAGTGCTGTGGACGGGTGCACGGAGAGCTTGGGGGGTGTAGAGGCCCCGGAGACCCTTGTGGGGACACAAATCCCCAGTGTGGTTGTCCCTGTGTGTGTGGTGCAAGGTGTGAGTGCGTCCCCGTGTGTGGAAGCGACCCCGTGTGTAAGTGGTGTGGTGGCGATGGTGCCAGAGTACGTGCTTCCCAGCACGCCGTGCGTGGGTGAGGCACCGTGTGTGAGTGAGGCCGTGTGTGTGAGTGAGGCACCGCGGGTTAGTGCCCCCGCGTGTGTGGATGAAACGGCCAGTATGGATGAGGCACCGCGGGTGAGTGCCCCCGCGTGTATGAGTGAGGCACGGTGTGTGGATGAGGCACAGCGGTTGAGTGCCCTCGCGTGCGTGGGTGAGGCACCGCGGGTGAGTGCCCCCGCGCGAGTGAATGGAGCACCACGTGTGAGTAGTATGGTTTGTGTGAGTAGTGAGGCACGCGTGAGTGAACGGCCGTGTGCAAGGGAGACCGTGTGTGTGAGAGAGCGGTATGTGAGGGAGATGTCGGTTGGCATGCGGGAGCACGCAGCCGCGTCTCCCCGTGTGAATGTGATGGAGTGGACTGTGTGCGTCGTAACACGCAGGTGTGCGTGGGTTGAATGGCGACAACGAAGGCGACATGAGAAGAAAGAAAGCCGGGTAGCGGCTGTAGTTGTTTCGAGGACCGTGCCGGGTTCACCCAGCAGTGAGCACGAGGTTCGTGCTGTGCAACGCACGAGACCGCCACGTGCTCGCTTGCGAGAGTGAAGTCCCGGTCCGGAAACGCACGTGGTGGATTTGCCGATCCCGCGGACGGACAAAGTTTAGGCAGGTAAATGGATTTGGACCGGACGGGTTCTCCACGCGATCGTGTGTGTTCAGCTCCAACGGGCAAAGCACATGTGTTCGCGTGGGGAACCCCTCGAGACGTGTGGCTTGTGTTTTTTTTTTATGCGCACGGTGACGTCATGGCTGCACGTGGGGTTGGAATCCGGCAGGAGGGGTATCTCTGCCGGATGGTCCCGTCCAAGGAGGGACGAGGAACACGTGCAGCTGCATGACGTCACGGGCAGGTGCAAAGTGCGCGAGCTCTGAGTTGCCGCGCAGGTGCTGGGCATGAAAAAAAAAAAGGGGAAAAACAAGCCTCACTTTCGGGTGTACAGGATTCCTGGGCAAGGGGTGGAAGACCCCCTTGACCTGGGCACAGGATGAAAACTAGTTAGGGGGAAGGGTTAGCTTAGTTAGACCGACTTCATGGGGCAGGGGTAAGTCCTCATGGAGTCCGTGGAATGGATTAGTTAGAGGGATTGTAGCCAGATTTCGGTTGGGAAATAAAATGATTGATTTGGAGACCGTGACAGACTTGTGAATGTGTAGAGGGGACGTAGCTTAGCTACGTAGTGTTAAAAGGAACGTGCTACTAGTTTAAGGGACGACGTGGGAGCACGAGTTAGTTAGGGGAGGTAGTTAGGAGGATGGCAGAGTTCAGCGGTGTGTGTGTTGAAGAGTTGTGGGTTGTGAGGTGAGTACGTGTACATGTTGAGTGAGTGAGGCCAGCGGGTCTGTGTGTGTGGAGCGAATGGGGAATGCATGGTGCGATGAGTGATTGGGGGGAGGAGTGACTCCCGCCCAAGGGACCCCGGGGTCAGAGTAAAGTGAGTTAGCTGGGTTAGTCAAATTGAAAAATGGAGGTCGTTTTGTTGTTGGTGGGAAAGTAGGCTCGAGACCCATTTGGAGGGGTGCAGGAGCCCTGTTGACGGGCTTGGGAGCGTGGCTGCGAAAGGTGAGTATCGCTGAGTGGGTACCCCGGGCACCAGGCTAGTCGGCCGCGGTAGGCCATGGGCCCATGGGGGGCCGGGATAGAGTAGTGGGCACGGGTGCGCCTGCTTGGTGCGGGGGCCCGGGCGCCATTAGCCGCGTGGGCAGTGTTGTGGGCACGGGTGACCCTCGGAAAGGGGCCCGGGAGGCCGGCCTGCCACGTGTGCGTTTCAGGGGAGGTGCCATGGGGGGCACTCCCCGGTGTTAGGGAGCTGGTAGGCTCGGAGGCAGTGTAGTGCCCGGGGGTGCCATAGCGGGAGAATCGGCAGAGGGTCGTGCCTGCCAAAGGGAGCCACGTGTCCCAGCCAGGAGACCGTGTGAGGGCACGGAGAGAAAATTGGGGGGCGAGGCCCGAAATTGTGAGGACACCAACACAGGCGACGGGAATCTGGGTTGTTAGAACCAATAGTTTAAGCGAGAGGCGCTTGTTGAAAGCCCCGGGGTAGTTTAACAGTTAAATGGTTAGGGTAGATTAGGAGATGTACCCCTCCGCACCATCCATCCCCTCGCTGTCGTTGTGGGCCGCTGGACCCACTTGGTTATAGATCGCCGAACTCTGGGGAGGCCATTCTGAGGCTTCGTTGGGCCTCGACACAGGACGTTAGCTCTCCCTTATTCCCCTCCGGGAAGGGAACGTAAGGGTTGGGAGTAGGCTAGGTGACAGTATAGGTTAGCCGAACAAGGACGATAAAGGGGGTTAGGGGACGATTTATAGTGGGGAAGTAAAAATAAAAACAACAAAAAAAATAAGTGGGGGCTAAATTGGTTTTTCACAAATTAAGGGAGTGGGTATGTACAGTGACAGGCAAAGGCGATAGGTTGGGAGGGAGACAGGTAGGTAGGTCTGAGCCCGCCTTCCGAGTGGCCAGCACCACCGCACTCCCTCCACCAACCTCCACTGAACGGCAAAGGCTGGCCAACTTCATCGGCTGGCCGTGTTTTGCTGCAAGGCAGAGGCCGGCTAACTTCATCGGCAGCTGTTGTTGTGCTGCAAGGCCTGTACCGGCCAGTTCATCTGCTGGCTGTTTTCTTCAAGGCCTGTGCCGGCCAGTTCATCTGCGGGCTGTGTTTGCCTGCAGCGGCCTTCTTCTGCGGGCTGTGTTTGCCTGCTCACCTTTGCCATGCCATGCCCACTGCCCACGTTCACCAGCCCCGTTCAATTTTTGCTTTGCCCCCCCCTGTTCATTTCCATGTGCGCCAGGATCAAGGCAACAGTTTGCAAGCTGCGAGAACTGCCCTGTTGGCAGCTACAACACGGGCCTGCAGTGGCGGCCCGTGCACCGTGTTTGCGTCCATCCATTCATCCATCCATTCGTTGTGCTCATTGCGTGTGCCACTTGAGCTGGCACGGGGACTGCGTTGTGCAGCCCATGCACCGTTGTGGTTCACTGCATTCAGTTCAAACCGTTCATGCATCCATTCGTTGTGCTCATTGCGTGTGCCACTTGAGCTGGCACGGAGACTGCGTTGTGCAGCCCAAGCACCGTTGTGGTTCACTGAGTTCAGTTCAAAAGGGAAGGCCTTGGACTGCGTGTGAGCAGCCAGCCACGTTCCCTGTCACCTGCATTGTTTGAGCCAGAGACTGCATGCGGGCAGCCTGGCTCCCTGCTAACTGCTTTCTTTTTGCAGAGTTCAATGATCCTGGGCCATGGTTTAGTGTAAAATTTGTAAGTTAAGGTTAAGATGTACTGTACATATGAGTGCGCCCCCGGCATGTATGTCTTAGCGCCGGCAATTTTATTTAAGTCGTCCGTGTGAGTGAGTTTGTTTAGATAGTTACGCAGCCCGCAGGTTATTTATTTTGGGGACACGAATACCATGAATGTCGCACTCAGGGATCCGTAGGTAAAATGTACTAGGGGAAAACTACACATGATGGCACACGAAAATTTGACGACTCGGGACGAGTCTGTAAAAAGGGAAGGGGGTAGTGTTGTGGTTACCAGATTCGCAAACCACCATTCAGGTCCCTTAGGTGAGGTATCTCGGTAAGTGCATGTGTAGTTAGGCCCAAACCCGTTGTCTAGTGGGAATACATGTCATTTATACGAGCTGCGACTCTTCAGGATAGCCGTTTTTCTTTTACTATCTTTATTTTGGACCAACCGCCATGATCACAACCACAACATCAACCACCGACCACAACCACCGCTTCACCACAACCGCCACGACCTTTACCGTCACAACTCGCCACCATCGCATCACCGTCATCTCGCGCCACTCATGGGCACCGATGCTGGACTCGTGTAGGGCGCACGTTGAACAGCGTGTACAAAATCACGGATTTTCTGCTTCAAAAACGGATCAAAAACGACACACGCCCACTTTTTGCCGTCCAATCGGTGAGCGAGGGGCGATTTGGCCCCGCCTCCAGAACGATCGATATATGCAAATTTGTGGATCAAAAAGCCTTCACGCCCACTTTTTCTCGGGCCAATGGGGAGCGAGGTGAAAGGTCAAAGGGAGGGGGTCAAAGGCGAAGTTACGGGGGGATAAAAAGGACGGTGTTCGTCAGTCAGCAAGACGGAGTCGAACAAAAAGAGAGTCGCAAACAAGAACGGGTCGGAGAGTCAAGAAGAGGAGAGTCGGAAGCAGAGGGTCAAGACTTCGCGGGCGGTGGAGCTGCTCGTCGTGTGCGTTGGAGTCGGAACGGAGGGGACGGAGCTGTGGAAAGGCGGCGACATCGGACGAGGGGGTGCTCGCGTCGGTGCCAGGAGCTGCACGTCCGCGGGAGGCCGGCAGCGCGACCTGGCCGAGGTGGAGACGCACACCAGGGATAATAAAGATCCTCTATACCCCGAGCATCAGCAACCCCCCTCCTGTTTCCCCCCGCGCTGAGATAGTGCGACCAAGGGGGCCCCGTTCCCACCCCCTGCCAGGCACTGTCCACGAGGCCCGCGGAGAGAGGCGCCATCGCCGCTCCGCGTCTCATCACCAGACGGGTAGGCCCGACCCGGTCTCGGCCTCAGGCCTACCCCATTCTTGGGGGATTTCTTTTCCTTGGTTTTGGGTATGTGTTGTCGGCGCCGTCTGTGAAGTAGAATTGTATAAGTGTTGCCGTGTGCTCGGTAGTCGGTATTAGCTCTGCACTGTGTTTTCACTTTTATGTTTGCTTTTTGTGTAAATGGAATTGTGTTTTCTCTTTTTTGTGTGCATTTGGTGGAATTGTATTTGTGTGCTTTCCGTTCGTCGCGAATAAATGTGCTTTATTGTTGAACTGTTCTCCCGCTTCGCTTCGTCTTTTCCTCCATTGAATCCCCATCTTGCTTCACGTAAAGGGTTGGTAGTGGGCTGAATACGCCCGATAATTAATCGAACCGTCGAGGTCGACGATAACACCGCTCGGTTATTCTGATAGTACGGAACGGGTCGCTTAAGTGGCCCGTGTCCGAAGTCGACCTGCGGCGAGGTGCGATCGCCCGGTCTACCCTCCGCGTGGGTACTTAGGTAGTTCGAATTTGGCGAGCAACCCTATCCCACGCGGGGGCTGATTGGCTCGATCGCGGTGAGACCGAAAGGTCCACCCGTGACTGGTTCCCGGCGTTAGTCCGAGAGGGTCACGACTGGATTGTCCGTCCGGTGGGCGACGTGCCGCGATTCGAGTTACGTGGCCGTCAGCACGCCGGCGGGCGCGAAGACCGCAACAATATATATATATATATATATATATATATATATATATATATATATATATATATATATATATATATATATATATATATATATATATATATATATATATATATATTGTTACGGATCTAGAAACCATTTTCATTCAAACATACAGATGTCCCAAAAGTCAGTTATCCCATTAAGTACATGTGAGACAGGTCCCTTCCTTTTGTCTAGCGGGAGAATCAAAGGCATGCGTTGCGATTTCTTTTTAGGTAGGTTATTAAATCTTAACATCAAATGACTATCCCACAAACAAACCAACAACCTGCTACTGAACAAGCGCTTCACTCACTGAGCTGGCGACTCGCTGTCCGAGGCAGAATCGCTGGCAGTTCCTTCTCGGCTTCCACAAACTTTGTAACTTCTTTTTGACGAGTATGGGCACACATGGAGTGGGGGCAGGGTTTTCCTGGCATGGCTGAAACCCACCCAGAAAGGGCCAACCCATGGAGCCCCGTCCAATTAGGACAGACAGTGATGTCTGCTTCACCAAGCCCTGCCCCCGACGGGGGCTCTGTTGTTGCTTTTCTTTCGTTCTGAGGGGTTCGAGAGAGATTTCACCAGAGGAGTGTGTTGGTTGGGTGCGTCGCGTGTTGGAGCTGGGGACGGAGTCCAGTTGACTCAAGAAGGAGTCCAGCTCTCCGTGGCACAACGGATAGCGCATTGGACTTCTAGTGAAAGCAGCAATTCGCAGGTTGCGGGTTCAAGTCCCGCCACGCTCCGCAGACACAAGCCCCGTGCATGTGACTGTGGGCCGGGCTGCACGGCCATTGGCAGGTACCCCGCCAAACTGCGACCCCCCAGCTTGTCTCTCCTTCTCTGGCAGTGGGGGTCTTTTCAATAAAACATCTGAAAGTGTGTCTGAGTGTGTGGTCCCGTCTATTAAGTCGAACTGAATAAGTGTTATTCCACCATTGTAAATATTCCTCGTATATACGCGATAAGTCTTGCCTGTTTCTTTTTTACTGTAAATAAATGATTGTAGAAATGTTCCCAGTTCGTTCCCGTCCTTTCTTGCGTTGGTCCAGCATGGTTCGGATCTGGGTTTTAGCCGGGTTTTTATACCCGATAATCTGTTCATACCAGCCGGCATGGCTTTAGCAGTTTCTGCTCGACTGCACCCAAACCGGAGTTAATAGTCGGTAGATGGAACTTTACTGCAGCCGGTAGAGTGACCCGGTTCGAGAAAGGTGTGCCGAGGGCATGGTTCCCCAGTTGTTGAAATCGCGTAGTTAATGAGGTAAATTGGTTATAGAGAAAAAGACCCTATGCTATGCGGTTGAGATATTGGCGCCCACTGTCGGTTTTGCGACCCACCGGCTCACAGAGTTATCTGGAGCGACGGCCTACAATTCCGGGGAATCTGGTGGGAGGCGACGAACTTTCCCCACCTCGCGGTTGTTCTCACCACCAGTCCCCGGCCCGCAACAATAGTGACATTTGATGCACCACCAATATAGTATACAAGAGGGGGTACCATGTGCTGCCAGGGGGCAGGGGGTTCGGCAAGGGGGGGTGGGTGATACCCAGTGCTGCCTGGCTGGGTGAGCTTTTCCTGGTGGCGGGTTTGGGATGTGTTGGACATTGAAAAGCGATGGAGTTATTGGCCTCTCAGGGGTAACCTTTTGCCTGAAGGTCTGCGGCAACACTGCCTGACCCCACATCCCAATACACACTTTATAGCAGCCATTGGCGGCGTCAAAATGGATGTCAAGGCCAGCGTGTCGTAGCTTAAAACCTTGGCCAGATTATGATGTTCCCACCCCCAAAATTTGGGACCTATAGGTGCTACAGTTCGGCCGTGAAATAATCACATACAAACGCACAAACAAACACTTCAAAATATTTCCAAGATATATAGATAATATGTGTGTAAAGCTGTCAGGCTTTTTGACCCTCCACCCCCTTTTATATCTTTCATACATTCTCCATACTCCCCCTCTCTTCCCAACCTCCTTTAACTCTACTTATCTCGATTTCCTCCCTCTGATTCTTCCTTTCGCTTCCTGTTCTCAGTATACCACCCAATACTTTCCACCGTCCCACCATAAATGTATGTAATAATGCATGTAGCTGGTCCATTTGCAGAATGTTTTCAAGGTGTCCTCTACATGAAAACTGTTTGCACTTTACACCATTATATATAGCACATAATATTTGCCTCGTAGCATACAATGCTGCCGGTTGTTATAAATGTCTGATTTCTCACTCCACAAAACCAAGTTGGCTTCATGTACAATTGGCTGAGCCATGTGTATTTTTCTTCAACAATCGTCGTTCTTAAAAATTAAATAATTAACAGCAAAACGTTCACTTCTTCCATCCTTGATGCTCACATTGGAAGCTGATTTGCAACAGTTTTCATTTTGCTGAAGCTGTTTCACCTATTTCAAAACCGAATGCATAGTCATGATAACTTGCAGCAAGACCTAAAACCTTGCCCTTCACTGTAATCTTGCAGGCCAATTTTGGACACATCCACTCACAAGTAAGGTTGTGATGTCCAAATTGACCAATGTTACAAACGATGTTTGATTTTGAATTCCCCCCCCCCCACTCTCTTCCCAACCCCTCTCCACCAGGTTCATTAACGCAAGGCGCAGAATAGTCCAACCCATGATCGACCAGTCCAATCGGGCAGGTGAGGATTCACTGCAAAGTTCTCAGAATAACCGTCACCCTTAGCACAAACGAAACGGCCCGTTTTTTGGCCACCTTTTGGAGTTCCATGCTAATTCATTAAACGGCACTTGCTTGGTCCTACAAAATGCCAACGCACATCACTCGGGGACAGGGTGGAACCCCGCAAAGGTTATTTCAAATGGCCTCCATGACCTATCACGGGTGCAGCCTAGTGGTTATTGCAGCGGAGCGTCTACGTGAAGGTCACAGAAGCTTTGGTGGGCCGAGTTCATCATTTAGCCTCAAATGGGACAGGCAGCCTTGCAGCAGGAAGGTAATGACCATCACATACCCTGAGAGGCATTTTGCCTACTGGGAATGTTGCCTTTGCTACTCGTCAGCTGATTATTTCAAATGAAACAAGTTAACCCCAAAGGCTCTGAGGTCTGGATGAATTTGGTAGCAGTACGGTAGTGATGGATTGCCAGTTAGAAAGCATGGACGATACATCCAAGTATCATTACATAGCATGAGACCTCAAATTAAGATGTATAGGACATTTGATCAATCCGATCTCGATTCTCCAGATGAAAGGTGACAGTTTTGCAATATAATCACTTTCATCCATTTAGTCCCGATTTACAAATTAATGTAAGAAGCATCAAAACTAAATTTGGCTGAAATTTTCTTGTATATAAGAATTATTGATCGAACCTGTTCTGTTTGCATCTTGCACCATGTTGGGTCGGGACCTCGAAAGAGGCCACTTATGGAATAAGTATTTAAAGAGTTCCTGTGATATTTGGGCCAAGTACATGTAAGGAGGCCATGTAGGGGGAGTAAAGGGGAATGTGACACATGGTACACACAAGAGGGGTGGGACATGGTGGGGGGGAGGGGAGGGATGGTTGCAGAGGGCCAATAATTGTGCCATTTTGTGGACCTAACAATAACAAGTTCCCTTACAAGGAACTTCAATGCAGGTGGCCAATCAGCTCAACAAGCCTGCACAATGGTTGCCAAGCTACGGTTGCTTGTCCAGCTCTATCGCTTTTAAATGCTGAGCATCAAGCAAGGAAGCAGCACGTACCCTTTTTTAATGTCTTTGGTATGACTCAGCCACGGTTCGAACCGCTGACCGCCCAGACGCAGAGCAGACGCTCTAACCATCACATCACCGAGTCTGGTAATTATTTATATTTCCCCAAATCCGACATGGACGCCATTTGATCTCAGGTGTTGTAGTGTGGTGATATTCTTGAGGACCAAAAACACCTTCTAAGAATGGCTTGCAATTTTAGTGGTGAGAGAACTACAATCTACACTTGTTCTGAGACATGTAAGATCACATGCTACCTGTCCATTTCATGCATCAATAAAGACCTGCCCTTGCTCAGCGGTGGAACACAGCAAATTATATCCAGGCGTTTTGATGCGGGCACCGTACGGATGATGCAGATCTTACTGCTCCGGTATTCAAGACTCACGCACACGCCCCGAGGCCCATAAAGGCACAGTCGCAGCGGTTGAATGAGATTTTGCCACAAACGCTCGTGGAATATACCAGCTTTTGGAGCAGGTGAAAGCCGTCTTAAGAATTCCACTGGGATGGTACGATCAAACCGAGATCCAGGAAAATTGGAGACCACTTGACGATGATGGATTTTGTTTTTAAATTCATCGTGGAATGTGAATAACCGAGAACGGGTTATCCATACATTCTGCTTTCCCCCAGACTCTTGTCTGATCTCGCATACCCTGCCCCCTCAACCCCAACTCCGGCAGGATTCATCCAGCAACTCATCCCTCCTCTTTCGCCCGTGTGTTAACGTCCACCCATTTGTCCTCCTTTTGTTCCATATTTGGAAATGCTTCCCTGTTTTTTCCTTTGTTTTCTGCGCAGTTCTTCGGTTCTTCAAGTTGGCTGCTCAGCAGCATCCAAAACCATCTCGTGCAAACCCTATTCCTTCCCAACGGTCTTTTCTACCTTCGCTTTGCCCCACAGTCTATTTGCTTCGGTGCACTCTCGACTCAGAATGTTATCCTTCCACCGTCTATCATCCAACGTTTTCCATGAGCCTAATCATCGTACAGAGAGAAAAGCATGGGCGAGTTATCCATTCACTGCATTGTGCTTTTTCTTGATTTTTTTTTTTTCCAATCCAATCGATAATCCCTTGGATATCAGATCCGGGTTTTCCATAAAGAAGGTCTGCAGCTTTCTTTTTTTTTAAGATCAGGATAATGTTGATGCTTCGAGAACGTCTGCAGGTCATGGGAATGTTGCTTTCTTCATGAAGAAGACATTTGAGTCAGTTCCTTGCATTGCCACCTGTCGACATTCATCCTAATAGATTTTTGCTGAGCGTGTCAACAGGGAATAACGATAAGATCGACCTCAACCAAAAAATGTTGAGATGAAAGACTTTTTTTTTTGCTTTTTGATGAAAGACTCGATGGTGGTGTAATTTCCAGCCTCAATGGCATAATGGTTAGAGCGTCCGTCCTAAATGTGGGAGACTGGTGGTTCGAACCCTGGCCGAGTCGTACCAAAAACTTTTACAATGGTACCTCCTGCTTCCTTGCTTGACATTCAGCATTTATAAAAGGGTAGAGAGTACAGACAAACAGCCATAGGTTGGCATCTGTGGGGAGGAGAAAATTGCTCTTTAGGAAATATCCTGCCGAGTGTGGTGGTGTCGCTGGTACCCAGAGGGCCTCAGGAAGTGATGGCACATCCTCCAATTCAATGGCTGTGTTGAATTGCCTCGTCTAACAGTCCTGTGTTGTGTTTTGTGTATTTGGCTCTTTGTCCATGTGTGAGATGTGTGGGGCAGCTTCACTCGGAGCCTTCGATCATGTAAACAAAAAAAAAAAAAAAAAACAGAAGTCTGTGAAGGTTTCGTGTGAGCGTGTACAAGTGTGGAAGAGGATTGATGACAGAGACGTGCCTTTTGGTTCTTCCATGAACCTCGACTTTTAAAGAGGTGGAAAACAATGACAGGCAAATTATCGCAGCCAACATACTGCTTCATTCGTCCATCGTGAATGCACATTTGACTGGGATTCGTTTACGAACTTGGCCTGCTCATTGCATTGTCACTGACTGGGGCATATCTTTGCTGCTAATGAAGAATCCCTACACATTTTGGCAGAGATTTGGACAAGATGCCGGAAATAACTCTCCGTCGAAAGCCAGGTTTGATCTTTAATGTCCACCAGCAAATGTTTGCAGATGCTCCAGCTATTACCTGTGAGGTTCCAGCTTAACCTCCCACCTGAGGGACTTTGTGAGTCAACGCCCTGCCGCCGAAGCACCGATCATCGTCAGGTCGAGAATCAAACTCAGAGTAGATAGTTCAAATGCAAGGATGCCCTCCTCTGTGCCAGCTAACCACAGGACTAGCAGGATAGCCTCGAGCCTCAGAGGTACGCACACTCACCTCTGAGCTGTCTAGCCTGGGTTTGAATCTCGACCCCGCTATAAACTGTCATTCTGGTGTTTCACAGGCAGGGTGATTCATCAATGCGTGTGTCATCCCTCGGATGGATGTTAAACTGGGCGTCCTGTCTGCCGGCATTAGTTGGTGGATGTTAAAGATCCCACATTGTCCTTCGCGAAAAGCAGGTGAGTTATCGCTGGCACCCTGAACAAAGTACAAATTCCTGCTCCAACCTACAGGGGACACTACATCAGTGGCACAGCAGTTCCCCCAACACATAAAGCTACCCGAATCCAGGTTCCACATCTGAAAGAGGAAGAAAAATCCACTGATGGTTGACATATTGAGTGATAACAATGATATCATGGTACACAGAGAATGTTTCCATCTTATTCATGACCGTGCGTGCTCGTATGTGTGTGTACTTTCAGTGAGTCAAGGAGCTGGTTATAGTCCCGATGGACAGCATCTCGGTGGCTTCGTAATGGATGGGCAGCAACACATGGGAATCCGTCCCCAGGGTGAGCAAATCATTAAGTAAAAACTGTCCGGTGCACTTCATGGAAATGACATTCCACAAATCCGGCAAGTGTTCACCAATTTAAAAAATCAAAACCTAAATGAGTGTGGGAGGTGTACTAGAGCAGCCACTTGTTGAACCTGTTGGTACACTGACAGGTTGAGACTTGGATTGCGATCCAACAAACCACAACTCAGAATTATTCGTTGCAAGTCTCCTCTCTTTTTGACCCCTCCTGCACCCTCCTAACTCCAGCCACCCCCTACGTTCCCACCATCACACATCGGCTGTTTGTGCATTCTGCGTTCTTTTTTGCATCCTAGTATTTTACCGTATTGATTGAAACTCGCTTAATAGTTGGTCTCAGGCTCGGAATGAAAAGCCGCACGTCCAGCTCGCAATTCGAAGCGTTCCACACATGCTGCTCCGTTGTAGAAAAGGTGATTCAAATGGCAGGTCCCCGGGGTTCAAATTGAGCGAGCGATTGGGCCCAGAGCTGGGCCTCCGTGCGACCATTAGCCTTTCCCTGAGTCAGCCCAGCGGCCGAACAAGGCCCGTGCACTAGGTCACGGAGTGATGCGCAGGGGCCTCCGGGTTCCAGCAACCAGCAAATTTGCTCATCAACCTGACGAACGGCCATGACATGAAAAGCTGCGAGCAGATCAGACATTCACCCCCATGCCTTTCACGCCCTCTCTGCAGAGCTTGGTGCACCACAAAGGCATTGTGACCAAAGTGAAGCCATTTTATCTGGCTAACCTAGAGGTGGTGATCGATTCATCAAACTAGATTGCTTCTGGGTGGAAAAAAAAAAAATGATCGAGCGATATATTTAATTCTCCGGCACAATAATAACATAACATGAGTTCCTTTAGAAGGAACTTCAATGCAGGAGACCATTAGGCCCATCAAGCCTGGGCAATAGTTTGCCAACCTATGGTTGTTTGTCCATGCTCTAGTTTCATGCCAAGATCATCAAAGAGACTTTCTCATTGATACGTGACACCTGTTCCTCCATGTGTCCACCTTTCAGGAAGCTTGCTTTTTGATTGTCCAACCTTTTCCAAATTTCGACATTGCTGTCAAGATCATCAAGACCCCAACATTTATCGACAACTGGTTTATATTTCATTCAATCGATGGCTGAGAGTTTGGTTGTTTTTTGTTTTTTTTCTTGAATCTCCTTTCCATGGGAGTGGTGACTTTGACCTGATGCAAGATGCAAGAAGTTGCTTGGTGACGTCACAATTATTGTTTGTCCTCCCAAGTAGAAATGACGAGTTGCTCACGTGTCTGTGTATGAGAGCCGTCATTTGGAGCTCGGTCAGGTTGTGCTGAAGATCTGAGTCAACGATTCCAGGAGGGGGGTGAGCAGGAGGAGGGTGAGGAGGAGAAGGGGTGAGGGCATTAACTTCGTTGCATACTGTTGGTTGATGAGTCGTATCCACCCATGGAATCACCTGTGAACAGCGTCGGGCCAATCGGACTTCCAGCAACGCCTTGAGCCATCTGTAATTACTCTCCAGAAATTAAACACTCCATCGGAGAAAGACAATTACTGACGTTGATTACGAACTGGGAGCAATGGCACAGAAACCAGGGTGGAAAGGTGAGGCTTTGTGTCCCACGATCTGATTGCTGAGCTCGGACATTTCACGACGTTTTACCGCAAGTGATTATAATCGGCGATAAAGCGTTATCAAAGAGTGGCGACAATTTCAATAAACTGTAACCGTTCGGAGGGGCTGGTAGGAGAGAAGACATGTATGCACACTCGCCTCTTCGCCGGCAAGCCTGGGTTTGAATCCTGCTCCAACTATGAATTGTTATCCTGGTGTTTCGCAGGCAGGGCGAGGCATCAATGCGTGCGCCGTCCCTCGAATGGACGTTAAACTGGGTGTCCCGTTTTATAGCCGCAGTTGGGGGACGTTGAAGATTCACGAAGAGTAGGAAAGTTGTCACCGGCACGCTGGAACAAATTCCAAGTCCCCGCCTTGAGTGAGTGCTGGAAAGGCAATGGCAAACCACCCAGTGTCAACCGCACTCGAATCCAGGAATTGCTTTGACACTACTAACACCGTCTAAAGAGTATCTGCTTCATCGATGACGATGAAACGCTTGAGGTCTCTCGTGTGCAGCAAACTGTTGCTGAGGATCCAGCAAGTCCTTCAGATGGGACTTTAAGCCGGCCATCTTTTATCTGCAGTTACTTGGACTATATAAAGTAAAGGTCCCGTGGTATCTTGAAAATTATACAGTACATTAAACCCCTTGGTTGTTTTAGACTCTGGCTAAATACCTCCTACCTCTGAGTATCTACCTTTACGTAAGGATGAGTGTTGCATTGGGAGCAGCAAAGAAACAAACTTGCTTTTCTATAACGGATCCACCTTCTCAATTGCAGGGCCCATGGGTGGAATGGCCATGAATATGGGCATGGAGGGGCAGTGGCATTACATGTAACCCCAAAGCAAAGCAAAGGGAAAACAGCAAGGCATGAAGGTACGAGGGTCTCTGAACTTTCCAGGACATTTAATGGAATGTTTACCCGACGCAGCTCGACGTTTATACACACTGAGATCATTTGAACATCTCTCATCCTAATTTGAAAGAAAGTTTTGGTATCCTTTGTCGTTATAGTATTTTATTTTATTATATCTGTATGTATATGTAATATGTATATATATATATATATATATATATATATATATATATATATATATATTGTTTAATATTTATATATATATAAATATTATTAATTATATTTAAATTTAATTATATATATATATATATATATATATATATATATATATATATATATATATATATATATATATATATATATATATATATATATAGCCCCCATTAAAAATTCGAATTGGTCGGTTGTACATAAGCACTCGGCTTTCCGAGGGTATTCTCGTCTCGAGGTGGTAGATAACAGCCATTAATGAAGCCACAGGCTCGGAGGAGCTGCCAATGGAATGAAAAGTGTGAGATTGTAAAACGTGATGGGAAAAAAAAAAAAACATGACGTTTTTGTATTTAAATGGAAAATGATGATTAAGTGAGATTTTATCCGCAGCAATGTTATCATTTGTAGCTGGGACCATGACTTAATTGAGAACGGAACTTGTGTGGGTTGAATGGTGATTTCCTGTATGATACAGGTGATTTGATGAACTGTATACAGTGGTTGGGGAGAGAGAGGGAGAGGGAGAGAAAGATATATATATATATATATACATACACACACACACACAAGCTGAAATCAGTAAATCCTTGGCCTCAGGTGAAAATGTGTGACTGATTGACATACTTTCTCTTGATTAACAGTGCTCTACCCTCAATAATACACGTGGTAAAATTGTCAAAAAATGTATGTAACAAATAATGGTGTTGAAAATTTCTGGAGTGATGGGATAGTCTCGGCCCGAGAGGTACACACACCCGCCTCTGAGCTGTCTAGCCTGGTTTGTAATCTCGACCGAGTTATAAACCGTCCTCCTGGTGTTTCACAGGTAGAGCGATTCATCAATGTGTGCTCCGTCCATCAGATGGTTGTAAAGACAGAGGACCCATCTGTCAGCACTTGATGTAGGTGGACGTTAAAGATCCCACAGTGACTTTCATGAAGAGTAGGCGAATTATCGCTGGCATCGTGAACAAATTCCAATTTCCTGCCCTGACTGATTGCTGTCAAGAGTAGGATGATTGTGATGATGATGATGATAAATATTCCAGCATGTGCCATCCAAGCCACGAACAAAAATAAAACATTTGATTTCGTAATGACAACGTGTGTGTGTGTGTGTGTGTGTGTGTGTGTGTGTGTGTGTGTGTGTGTGTGTGTGTGTGTGTGTGTGTGTGTGTGTGTGTGTGTGTGTGTGTGTGTGTGTGTGTGTATACATATATACAGTATATTCTGAGACAATACCACCACCTGGAGGCAACCGCACACGGTGTTCAACACCAATAGAAGTGGCCTGTAGACGTGCAGAC
>NC_140975.1:62887811-62900311 GCF_056783735.1 Eptatretus burgeri | reverse complement strand
AAACTGGTTGCAAGGTGTTCGCTCGGGTCCATGGTTGTTGAGAATGAGCTGCGTCCATGGTTGCAACATCCATCCATTGGGACCTTAGTCTGTGCAGAGCGTTGGTGCTGCCTAAGCAGTCTCCTTGGCTATTGGGCACAATCCTGGACGGGTCGCCACTCCGACACATTATACCAGCATCCTGCACCCATTTTGCCAACCTCAGAAGGATGACAGGCTGAGTTAACCCCACCTGGTATTAATTCAACAGCTGAGCAGGATTTGAACTCAGGACCCTGGGATCCCAAGCCCGCCACCCCAACCATTAAGCAAACACCAGGCAACACCAGGCATGGTTGCTACAACAATACCACCAACTGGAGGCAACACGGTGTTCCACCCCAGTAGAAGCGGCTTGTAGACGTGCAGACGCGTTCTCGTCATGAGCGTGCTGAGCCAACCAACGATGGTTGCCAAGCAAATAAGGGACTGAGCAACGATGACTTGAAAGCACTCGAGAGTCAGCAGGTGGAGGAAGACGACCAGAATTGGAATCTCCCCCAGTGAGAGTTTTTACAACAGACTTGCTGAAGACTTTCACGATTTCAAGAAGGACATGGAAATTCTGAGTGAGAAGGAATTAAGCAGAGACCACAGTGCTAATATCTACAGGCAAGTCAACATTGCTCTCGAGTGCTACAAGGAAATCTCAGGAGAAAGTAATAAAAATGCAAGACAACAATCAATGGATACTTTTTTTCGTCCCCAAGAAAAAGTACAACCCCAACCTCAAGCAGCATCAACTCCATCACCTCAAGAGACAGAGGAGGGGGAGGTGTGGACGACCCACCGCCTTCCTCCCCTCCCTCACTGTGACTCCACCTCACTCTACTGCACCTCAAACCATCTCTTCAACCATCACTGGTTAGTACCCTGTACCCTGTTGTTTAAACCTATCTCACTTTAATATACTGTAGTTGTTATTAATTTTAAATCTTTATTAAAACAAAGTTGTCTAAGAGGGACCAAATTTTTCCAGGAACTCATTCCCCACTTATAACATTTATTCCTATGGGAAAATGCATTCCGATATACGTTATATCATGATACATCGCACTTTCAAGGATCGCATTGACGACATATAGTGAGGCCTTACTGTACAAACACACACACACACACACACACACACACACACACACACACACACACACACACACACACACACACACACACACACACACGTTTGAGTTCTTTTGTGGGAAGTCAGAATTGTGAAATATAGGTAAATAATAAATTAAATTTGTGTGAAAGTCAATTTAATATCACACTTACCTTTTACAAAATCAATTAGGAAATTGTAAAAGTTTTATTTTTGCTGAACATATAAAATTACCATGTGCTCGTAATATCCCCTTACCTCAAAAAATTGTTTTTGTGAAATAAATAATAAATTTTTGAAGTAATCAACACCAGTTACGTTGATGCAAGTTACAAGAAACAACAATAAAAGTTGCAAATTAGTGAATATGTGAAATTAGTTTATCAGCTCATTCCCTTCCTTGAAATGCTACGAGTGGTTTCAGAATGGCACCAAGGAAGCAACAACATTCATCAGAACAGCGTGTGAAGATCCAAACTCTGTGAAAAGAAGGGCACACTATGAAGAAAATATCAGTAAAGCTGAAGATCTTTGACAATGGTGTGAGGTACACTTTGCATCGCCTGAAACTGGCTCGGTCAGTCCAAGACAAGAAAAGGCCAGGAAGACCCAGAAGAACCTTCCCAAGGCAAGACAAGCACTTGAAGTTCCTCAGTTTACACGATGTAAGAAAATCGAGTCAGCAGCTGACATGAAATGAGAGCAGGCCTGAACATGAACATCTTGTGTCCAGCACTGTGTGCAGAAGGCTGATTGCAGCAGATCTCCATGATGGCAGAGTTATAGCAAATAAACCACTGCTGAGACCACAGAATAAGGTGAAAAGACAATAAATTTGCAAGGCAACACCAAGATTTGGAGACTGGACAATTGAATCGGGTACTTTGGTCTGATGAATCGAAGTTTTAACTTTTTGGATCTAAGAGATGCCAGTTCATACGCTGAAGACCTGGAGAACATTAGGGCATGCGATGTTTGCAGCCTACTGTTAAACATGGGGAAGGAAGACTCTGTGAGTGTCTGGGGTTGTATCTCAGCTTTTGGTGTAGGAAAACTTGTTAAACTCAATGGGATGCAAACGACAGAGAAGTACAAGCAGATACTGCAGCATCATGCAGTTCTTAGTGGAAATAGTTATATCAGAACAGGATCCATTTTCAAACAAGATAATGATCCAAAACACACTCCCACTGTAGCAAAACAGCACTTGGAGAACAACATTACAGCTGATGTACTCCAAGTGTAAGAATGGCCACCCAAGAGTCTGAAAATGAGTCCCATCAAAGCCATATGCGATTACGTGGAAAGGGACGAAAAAGAGAAACCCAACTAAGTGTACAGAACTGTGGAATGTACTTCAGGATATTTGGCACAATATTCTTGTAAGCATTATTCAGTTGAATGAAGGAAGCATGGGTAAAGGAGTGATAGTGTCGAAGAAGGCAAAGAGCAGACACACAAAGTATTGACTCGTATTATAAAATGACACTGCCCTTGTTATTTTATTTACTTCAGCAGTTTGTTTCACGTGCATTTATAAAGGATGTTTAATTTACAAATTATAAATACATACAACTGTTTTCATTCGTCATTTGATGACTTTAACCTATAGTATGAATGTCATTAGAATAACCCAAATATTTGCACAGTACTGTATACACACTTGGACACTGTTATGGGGAAAAGGGAATCCATAGTAGGAATGTAGGAAGATTATATATGGTCCATGTCTTTCACATAGCATAAATTTACTCTTGTAAACAGGAAAAATGTCAGAGTAAGTCGTCTTGTTAAACGTGATGCTGAGTAGGCACAGCTTATGTAATTTACAGACAGTACAGCTGAGGATATGATTGCAATTGTACAAACCTCCTCTGAGCAGGTGGGGCCAGGTGAGGACTTGTGGCCACCAAAAGGCACAATGAAAGCGCTACGCACTTTTAAAGGACATTGCCTGAACTGTATGGCTGGTGGACTACAAGCCATTTTTTTTCTTTTTTTGGTATACCTTGTCGAGGCTCGTATGAGAGCAAACACACAACGCACAGTGAGGGGGGCATGAGACAAGAGGGGCGGGCATGGGAAGGACAAAACCGTGGGGAACAGAGGCATTAGGAGATCTGTGGAACGGAGAGGGATGGGGCGGGGAGCATGGGGTATACAAGATGGACATTACAGGGACTTTCAGGAAGGAAAGCAGGGAATTTGAAGGAGGTGGGTTTGGGGTGGATCATCGGGGGTAGAAAAGATTTTAGGTTTTGGATCGAAGAATGGGATTGAACAGAGTGAGGGAGTTTATTCCAAAGGCGGGAAAAAAAGAGGAATGAAAGAGTGAAGGTGAGCAGTGATTCGTGATTTTGGTAGTTTTCCCAGAAGGGGGGTTGTTGGCGGACCTTGAGCGCCCTGCGGAAATATGGTGGGGACAAATCGAAGACAGAACAGGAGGGGCAAGACCGGAGAGGAGATGGTAGAAGACAGAAAGATTACCGACCTGCCTGTGGTGAGAGAGTGAGAGGCCCAAAGACTTAGCCTCATCGCGGCAGATGCCAATGATCTGAAATGCCTTGGTTTCCACAGCATGAAGCCGAGAAAAGTGAAAGGTCATGGCAGCATAATTGGCTGTAGAGCCTTGGAGAGGGGTGGGGCATGGCACTGCTCACCAGAAGCGGTGCCCAACGAGGACCCGCCATGTACTGAGGAAAGGCTTGAAGACCCGTTGTGCAGAAGGGTGGGGCCACTGTGGAAAACCATCGAGAGTGCCAATAACAGTTGGAAATGGACCTTGGACTTCAAGAGAGAAACATCTCTTATGTCTGATTATCTTATTATCCCTTACTAGCAGAGTACCTGCCCCATTGGCGATCTTGTTCCAAACATGCAACCCATTCTTTTGAGACATACCTTTCTTTGGGCAGTGAAGAGGAAGCTGACAGCTGTGTGTACACAAAAAAACCAACCCATGAAGTGATGTGCACCCTCATCTGGAAGCGGCGCTACACGATACACATTTACATAGAGAATTTGCTTTCACCCCCCACCCCCAGACCACCAAGAAAGATAAAAGAACACCCTTACACATTAACCGGGGTCATGCTGATCCTATGTAGCAATTCTGGATGGAATTGGCCCACAACTGTAGGAGTAGTAATGTGACAAGCAAACAAACACACAAACACCGATCCATGAATTACAGTGAGGATAAGGAAAGAAAAGGAGGAAGTGATTTTGAATTTAACATTCCATCTTTATTTACTTTTAACATTGTTCTTAACAAACGGGAACAGAAACAATGCAAGCATGATAGGCCGGAAGGCCTTCTCATGCACCAAGGTTCCCTCTGTATATTTGTGTAACGTTGTTAAGAACAGGAAGAAATGAGGAGGAAGGTCAGAGAGTTGTTGGTGGGGGTGTATGGAGGTGGAAGAGGGGAGATTGAGATGTTGGGAAGGTGGAGGAGGGGATTGGGGACTTGGAGTTGGAAGGGGGATTGAGTATTTGGGGTTTGGGGCAGTTGAAGACTTGAAGAAGAAAGGGTGAGTGAATGACAGAGTTGGCTTGGGGGAGGGAGGGCAGAGAGAGGACAGTTAGGATCTTGATGTTTGAGGCTTTTGCGGGGGTTGGGGGGGGGATTGGAGACATTGGGTTGGGAGGGGTTTTGAGGATTTGAAAAAAGAGGGAGGGGAGCACAGAGTTTGGATGTGGCTGTAAGTGGGAGGCAGAGAGAGGTCACAATTGGGAGGGGGGGTTAAGGACATGAGATTTTGTGTGGGTGAGGGGGAGGGACCTGAAGTCACATTTTACATGATGCAGAATTTCCATGTGTCCGTGATTGTCCTGTTGTGTCTTTTGAGTCTTCTGGGTCTTTTTGGTCTTTGGGATCTTTCAGGGTCTTTTGGGTCCTCTGGACACTTTGGGTTATGTATTTCAGGTTACAATTGTGGGTGACGTCAGGTCAGCTGTCCAACCAATGGGTAAAGAGCAGATATACATACATACATACGTACATACATCCAAACATAATCACATACACTTGCTCCATTATATATAGATTATCTCTTATTGCAAATTCCCCTCTCCCTATAAGTGTCGGTAATGTCACTAGGTTTGTTCCGTTCCTCACATCCCGTCCATATCTTCTCTCCATATTCCTTTTCTTTGATTGAAAATAAACCCTTATAAGAACAAAAGACATTTTCCCACCTTTCGCCTCACGTTCATACCACCCCTGAATTCATATTATTTGGGAATAACCTTGGGGAATTGTAAGGTGAATCTGAGCGCAGAGCAATTCATATTTGAATGCAGTTTAGCTTACCACCTTTCTTCAGATGTTTGCAGGATCAAAGATCCCGGCACTGAGGCATATCTCGTTTGCGAGCCTGTGACGTGACGATACATACATACATTTAAAGTGGGGCCACCTGATAAACATCGGGTTATACTGGACTTTTGCAAAGCATGAAGAAGATTGTTGTTAGCTAAGATTGTCATAATTAGTGAAGACAAAAGCAGGTCTGATGCTCATGCTGAAGGGTTCGAAGTCTCGACCTGCCGAATGCGTGTGCGCAGTCCCAGCTCTGCCCCTCTCTTGGCTGAGGTGGTGATGCACCAACACCTGAGCCAATGGAGATGAGTGGTATTCATACATTATGTGACATGTGACACGAGGTTGCTGAAGGCGCCATTATTCAGGGATTTGTTATGTGACGTGTGACATCATGTCGCATTCAAGATCAGAGATGCATTTTTACCCTCGCCCAAGGATTCGGAGAGGGTATTTCATTTGGGTCCGTTTGTTTGTTTGTCCGCACAGAACTTTCGTGTCTTTCTCCACAACCGCTTGTTGGACTGAGACAAAATTTTCACCATTGGTACGCCTACTCATGTGGAATGTTTTCATGATAGTTATGATGCCATAGGTCACGTGGTGTGGCAGCCATATTGGAAAAATGGAAAAACTTTGGACCTCTGTATCTCTGAAACTGCATCAAAGAAAAATTGAAACTTGGCACGTAGCAAGTACTCTTCATGGGGAATGAGTGATTTTTTTATGATGTCATATGTGCCCTTATTATAATGTCATAATTGCACATGTAGAATGCCACATCCGATCAGTATGAAAAATTTTGAGGGTCATCTCGGGATAAAATGGTCCACAGAAAAAAAAATTCATGTCATCGGTCATGTGATTCGGCAGTCATCTTGTTTTTTTTTTCAAAAAAACCTTCAAAAATCTTCTCTGAAGTTGCTGAACAGATCAAGGCAAAACTTTATACGTATGACCACCTGTCCATGAGGAACAAAAGCTTCACTCATTTGATGTCATAGGTCACATGGTTTAGCAGCCATATTGGATTTACCCTGAAACCTATAAAAAATACACCACTCAAAAGAAGTCGAGGCGAGGGTTTGCAATCTCTGATTGCTCTATTTCTTGTTTGTTTAATTTATCCTTCCTGGCTGCAACCTCATCTCCTAACTAGTGATTAGCAGGACAGAGACAATGTGTTAGTTTGGGATATGATGCTTGCTGCTAACAAGTTGTGTAGCTTTTGCTGTTATGGAATTTTATCCGTGCATTGTTACCTCATCAAGTTCGGGGATTCGATATATACATAAACATATACATATACCAATGAGGGATCCAATTTCACATTGGGGTTAACGAGGGCTATTAATATGGAATAGGCAAAGCCTAGAAGCGAACGTAGAATTCTTCTTACATTCGCTTCTTAAATAGATCAAATTAAAGTCTTTTTGCTATGAAAAAATAAATATTACCTCAACATTACCTTCACAACAACAACTACACCGCCTAGAACAGGATCTCATCTAAAAAAATAAATATTACCTCAACATTACCTTCACAACAACAACTACAACGCCTAGAACAGGATCTCATCTGAAAAAAATAAACATTACCTCAACATTACCTTCACAACAACAACTACAACGCCTAGAACAGGATCTCATCTGAAAAAAATAAACATTACCTCAACATTACCTTCACAACAACTACAACGCCTAGAACAGGATCTCATCTGAAAAAAATAAACATTACCTCAATATTACCTTCACAACAACTACACCGCCGAGAACAGGATCTCATCTAACAAAAAAAAACTACCTTCACAACAACTATACCGCCAAGAACAGGATCTCATCTGAAAAAAAAACAATCAAAAAAAAAAAAAAAACATTGCCTTCACAACGACAACTACACCGCCTAGAACAGGATCTCATCTAAAAAAAAATAAACATTACCTCAACATTACCTTCACAACAACAACTACACCGCCAAGAACAGAATCTCCTCTGAAAAAAAACAAAAAAAAACTACCTTCACAACGACAACCACACGGCCTACAACAGGATCTCATCTGAAAAAAAAACTACCTTCACAACAACTATACCGCCTAGAACAGGATCTCATCTGAAAAAAAAAAAACAAAAAAAAAAAACATTACCTTCACAACAACTGCACCGCCGAGAACAGGATCTCATCTTAAAAAAAAAAAAAAAACTACCTTCACAACAACTATACCACCAAGAACAGGATCTCATCTAAAAAAATTAACATTACCTCAACATTATACCTCAACATTACCTTCACAACAACAACTACACCGCCAAGAAGGGGATCTCATCTGAAAAAACAAAACAAAAAAAAAAAAACATTACCTTCACAACGACAACTACACCGCCTAGAACAGGATCTCATCTAAAAAAATTAAACATTACCTCAACATTATACCTCACCATTACCTTCACAACAACAACGACACCACCAAGAACAGGATCTCATCTTAAAAAAAAACAAAAAAACATTACCTTCACAACGACAACTACACGGCCTAGAACAGGATCTCATCTGAAAAAAAACTACCTTCACAACAACTATCCCGCCTAGAACAGGATCTCATCTGAAAAAGAAACTACCTTCACAACAACTATACCGCCTAGAACAGGATCTCATCTGAAAAAAAAAACAAAAACAAAAAAAACATTACCTTCACAACAACTAGACCGCCTAGAACAGAATCTCATCTGAAAAAAACAAAACAAAAAAAAAACATTACCTTCACAACTACACCGCCTAGAACAGGATCTCATCTGAAAAAAAAACTACCTTCACAACAACTATACCGCCTAGAACAGGATCTCATCTGAAAAAAAAAAACAAAAAAAAAAAACATTACCTTCACAACTACACCGCCTAGAACAGGATCTCATCTGAAAAAAAAAACTACCTTCCCCACAACTATACTGCCTAGAACAGGATCTCATCTGAAAAAAAAAAAACAAAAAAAAAACATTACCTTCACAACAACTAGACCGCCTAGAACAGGATCTCATCTGAAAAAAAACAAAACAAAAAAAAAACATTACCTTCACAACTATCCCGCCTAGAACAGGATCTCATCTGAAAAAAAAACTACCTTCACAACAACTAGACCGCCTAGAACAGGATCTCATCTGAAAAAAACAAAACAAAAAAAAACATTACCTTCACAACTACACCGCCTAGAACAGGATCTCATCTGAAAAAAAAAACTACCTTCACAACAACTATACCGCCTAGAACAGGATCTCATCTGAAAAAAATAAAAATAAAAATAAAAAAAAACATTACCTTCACAACAACTACACCGCCCAGAACAGGATCTCATCTGAAAAAAAAAACAAAAAAAAAACATTGCCTTCACGACAACTACACGGCCTAGAACAGGATCTCATCTAAAAAAAAAAAATACTAGAAGCGAACATAGAATTCTTCTTACATTCGCTTCCGACTTTACCTATAACTTGTTCACAACTGTATACGCAATTTCCTGTTACTTCAGCCTGGATTCGGGATCAGCGATCAAATAATGTAAATCACAATTAAAAATTATTTTTTGATGATGCGGGAGATATCTTTATTAAAATCAGTGGAGGAAATATACACCATGTCTGATATTTGGGTCTTTCATGTCTCCGACGATGCCTTTATCTCCCGGCATGCATCATTCACCATGACAAAAACCGGAAACAAAAAATAACCAGAAGCAAAAAAAAAAACCGGAAGCAAAATGGGTCGTAGCCAACGACACGGATTCCAAATTGCCAGGGTATTGTGTTGTTTTTGTTGTTGTTGTTGTCTCCTATTCTGTCATGTGCACGCGTTAAGTAATATTCACAAGATAGAAATAAAACCCAATCGTGTTTATACACCGCACAGAATTTAAAAACAACCGGAAGCAAAAGGGTCATAGCCAACGACACGGATTCCAAATTGCCACGGGTATTGTGTTGTTGTTGTTGTTTCCTATTCTCTCATATGCACGCGTTAAGTATGAAGCTCACTGTGTTCGCTATTAAAATAAATACACATACATACTTACCAATGTATTAAAAATGAGAACAAATATTGATGTCCCTTGGCCATCATTCCTAAAACTTTTTGAACTCCCATCTTCCCATAATCGCGGCTCATTTTAGAAGCGATGGTTTAAGTAAAAGAAATGTGAGACAAATGGAAATGTCCCATAAATATTAATTACAGTATTTTAATTATTTCTGTAAGATTTTGAACTTCATAAGCAGAGCGCTGTCACGTTGGAGTGCTGAGAGATGTGCATTTTGAACTTTATTCAGTTGCGATTGTGAGAGGATCAATCATAAAAACCTAACGTCGTGGAAAGTTCTCCACATCTGTGATGTAAAAAATAAAACATAACTCATCAACACTTAAACTTGCCATGAAAAAAAATTGTGATCTTTTCTAATTAGGGATGAAATTGGGGGTCAGAGAGAGAGAGAGAGATGTGAGAAGGAGGGGGGACGGTGGGAGAGACAGAAGGAAGACGCATAAACGCAATGGTCAAAACGAACACGCATTTCATCCTGAGCACAGGGACACGCTGTGTACACGTGGTCATGACTACGGCATGTATTAACGTCGCCTGGCATTGGAAACCGGGGCCCCCAAAGCGCCCTAAATCTGTCGCGCTGCCGTGATGCATGGCTTCTATTACCGGATAATACGCCTGTCTGCGCAAAACCCCGTATAAACAAACGACGCTCTCCCTTCTCTGCACCCGGGCTCGGTCTCGTCTCGCGTTCGCGCCATAAAAATGCTCCCCCCGCACCCAGCCGGCCCGCACCACAACTGCAGTTGAGCCTAATTGGCCGCCTCTTAATTAAATATTCCATCAAGGCTGGCTGAGCAATAGCGCAGAGTTCAGGAGTCAGCAAAAATAAAATAAAACGTCCGGGATGAATCTGAATATGTATGTACGTATTTCAGGTGAAACTGTTGCTACATGGTCTGCATTACACATGCATTTCGCCTCTTAAATCTCTCTCAATTATATATATATATATATATATATATATATATATATATATATATATATATATATATATATATATATATAAAAAGTTCTTTCTAACCACTGACTCACTGATTGAATGACTGACTCCCTGACTGATATTAAAGATCAGGACCTTCTAGGTGACATAGAAAGCTGAAATTTTGTGTGCCAATGGACATCGAAGCCAGTACACTGGAAAAAGTCACAGAATTGTCGGATAACATCCATAAATGAAAATATAAATAAATGCAAAAAAATGGGAAAAGGCAAGTGAGCGACCTGAGACAATGGGGAAGCACAGAAATTTTGTGTGCCGATGCACATCAAAGCCAATGCAACCGGAAAAAGTGACAGAACCATCAGAAAGCATCCGTAAATAAAAATATAAATAAATGAGAAAAAAAGAAAAGAAAAGCAAAGAAAAAAATGAAAAATCAAATGCAGGTAAGCGACCCAAGACAATGGGGAAACAGTTCATATGCTTACATAATATGAAAACACACTATATATATATATATATATATATATATATATATATATATATATATATATATATATAAATATATATATAGATATATATATATACATATACATATACATATACATATACATATACATATACATATACATATACATATACATATACATATACATATACATATATATATATATATACACATATGAGCCTGGTGTTGGCTTAGTGGTTAGGATGGTGGCTTGGGATCCCAGTGTCCTGAGTTCAAGCCCCGTTGGCTGCTGAATTAACACCAGGGGGTTGACTTAGCCTGTCATCCTTCCGAGGTCGGCGAAATGAGTGCCAGTGTACTGGTCCCGGTGTATGCCCCAGTTAGAATAGGTGTACCATATCCCTGTGTGTCGTAAGAGGCGACCAGGGTTGGCGTCAGGAAGGGCATCCGGCCATAAAACATTGCCTCAAGAAAAAGCCAAACCCCTGCACAGCAGGGAAAAATGGCTGTAAAAACGGTCATTATATATATATATATATATATATATATATATATATATATATATATATATATATATATATATACATATATATATATATAATTAGAAATGAACAGCACAGAACCAACATTATAAGTATATGTGGAAAAATTGCAAGCCCACACCAGGAGTCAAACATAGGTCTTCTGGCAAACCATAAAATTGCTCTGTTGTCTGAGCTATCTGGATGACCCACTGGCTAAACAACGCAATTCTTCCACATTCACAAGTGCCCCTCTCTTTCCCCCACTCCTTCCGGGGCACTTGCTGTCAACCATAGGAGCAACTTGGGCCTGCTCTCGAGGGCAGGCTTTTTCCAGTATTTTCTAATCTATATCTATATCTATATACCGGGCGTTGTGGCATGCGCCTGTAATCGGCTACTCGGAGGATCGCTTGAGGACGCTAGCTCTGCACTGGGCAACGCTATGAGAGGGTGTAGGGCAGCCCGGAATCATGGCGAAACCCAATCCTTATCCCTGTGTCGTAAGAAGCGACCAGGGTTGCGTCAGGAAGGGCATCCGGCGTAAAACCTATGCCAAATCAGTGGCGACCCCTAACGGGAGAAGCTGAAAGACGAACAACAACAACAATATATATATATATATATATATATATATATATATATATATATATATATATATATATATATATATATATATATATATATATTTAAATCACATGTTCCTCTGGCCAAAGTAGCTGCATAAAGCAATCCAAGAAGACTTACGCAAGGTAAGTGCTAAGTGCTATTTTGAATCCTTCCCAGAGTTCCTCAACAACTATAAAGACGTTCACACAGAGTACACGCACGACAATCCCAATGCTATTCACTCTCCTCAGCGACCGGACCGGTTTCTTCACCTGGGCATAGTCGATTCGGTGAGAGCTGATTGGCTATTCCCTCCATTCACAGGTGAGAGATGTGGGTGGGTCTTTCTTTATTTATATATTGACTGCTTTCGACGTTTGCACATGGTACATGCTTGAGAGCCTCATTG
>NC_140975.1:62782811-62882811 GCF_056783735.1 Eptatretus burgeri | reverse complement strand
GGAGTTTCGAAACTACAACAGCACTTGCTTCTTTTTGGATAAAAATGAAAGCAGAATATCCTGAGCTTACTGAAATTGCTCTGAAAACTCCTCTCCCATTTCCGTTCCATAGTACCACCTACCTCTGCGAGACTGGCTTCTCAACCATGAGCATCATTAAGACAAAGTACAGGAATAGTGTGGATATTCATTCTCCATTGCGCGTGGCACTGTCCTCAATTGAACCACGATTGGCTAAGCTGACAAAGAAGAAGCAGGCTCACCTTTCACGTTAGTAAAAGTTAAGGATTTAACTTGCCTATATCATCAATTTCATATTTTAACATTATGACATTTTCAAAGTTGTCTTCAATGTAATGTTACCCATTTCCTTTCAATCTTTATTTTAATGTCTTTATTCACTAGAGATTAAGATAACTAAAATATATAATTTTTTCAACCTTCCTTTTTCATTATAATTTTTCATTCTATTACTTATACACCGGTATACATATGTTTATAATAACTATGTTTGAAGGCTTTGCTAGTTTGATTTTTTGATATATTTTTTAAATATTGTAATACTGTATTACTCATTTACAACATATATATGTATATATATATATATGTATATATATATATATATATATATATATATATATATATATAAAAGTGTGTCTACTTTTATTATATTCATTATATTTTTATATTTTTCCAGTATAAATTAATATTACAACGGATGTAGAAACAATATTTTCTCGAATCATAAACAAATAATAATATGGCACAAATATGGTACCGGTCCCTGGCACATTGGAAAAAAAAACCTGCTAGTCCACCACATCAGATAGTTTCAGAAGCACTGGTCTAGTATATATACATATACAGTATACACACATATATATATATATATATACACACACACACACACACACACACACACACACACACACACACACACACACACACACACACACACACACACACACACACACACACACACACACACACACAGTCAGGCTTTACACCAAAGAGGTTAACGATTGACCGTATCCTTGCACTTCGTGTCCTCACCGAATGCAGACGAGAGTTTCGGCAGGGGCTGCTTGCAGCCTTTGTTGATCTCTGTAAAGCGTTCGATTCAGTGAATCGGGATGTCCTCTGTAGGATTCTAGGTCTTCGTGGGGTGCCACCAAAACTAATCGTCAGATGTCTGAACTCTACTCTGGTACTGAGAGTGCTGTGAGATGTGGTGGTACCATCTCTGACTTATTTCCAGTTGTTACTAGAGTTCGTCAGGGGTGTGTACTGGCCCCCACACTTTTCAGCACTTGTATGGACTGGATTCAAGGGAGGATGTCAGAGAGATCAAGCTGCGGTGCATCGTTTGGGAATGTCAAGGTCTCTGACCTTGATTTCGCAGATGATGCAGTCATCTTTGCGGAGACTTTAGATATCCTCTTGGGGGCCGTCGAGGTGCTGAATGAGGAGTCAGAGTCGCTGGGATTACGGGTTTCCTGGGTCAAAACTAAGATCAGGCTTTCAATGACATCTTGGATGCTGCTGTCCTTTCTGTGCCTATTTGTGGTGAGGATGTTGAGGTCGTGGAGAGATTCACTTACCTCGGCAGTGATATTCATGTCTCTGCTGGCTGTGAGTCAGAGGTCAACAAATGTCTGGGTCGGGCCTGGGGAGTCATGGATTCACTGGATAATGGGGTGTTGCGCTGCCGGTACCTGTGCGGGAGGACGAAAGTCCGAGTCTTCAGGTCCTTGGTGCTTCCAGACCTGCTCTATGGATGTGAGACTTGGACTCTGACCAAGGATCTGAGATGGAGACTTAATTCCTTTGGTACCAGGTCTCTTTGGAGAATCCTTGGCTATCGCTGGTCGGATTTTGTGTCCAACAAGCGGTTGCTGAGAGAGACTCAAATGAGATTTGTTACCTGCATAGTCCGTGAGAATCAGCTGCGGCTGTATGGACATGTGGCTCGTTTCCCTAATGCTGATCCTGATCATCAGATTCTCTCAGTGAGGGAGCCTCGTGAGTGGAGGAGGCCAATGGGCCAACCACGTGCCTCGTGATTGCAGCAGGTTGATCGGCATCTCAAGGAAATTATGATGGGCCAGGCATCTGCCTGGTGGATGGCCAGACGGAGGCCCCTGGAGTACCGGCGGAAAGTGGACGCAGCAACGCGCTGCTCTGGCGCATGCTTCCATACCTGACCTCACCTGACACACACACATACATACATACATACATTTGTAATCATATACAAATGTAAATATTTCTTATATGTACATACATATATTCATACACATCGATATCTCACAGGAGATCCATTTTCCAGTGTTTGTAACATGTTGGCACTTATTTTGAGATTCCTTGTTCATCTCCAACTCGATCAATTTTGAGTTTGTGATTTTATTTTTATGTATGCAACTGACCCCATGTCGTTTGTAGGTCTTCGGTCATCTGACAGGATCGTACATGTTTGAAGAAGTGGTGCTGCGATATTACGTGCAAACATGACGTCATGCCTGCCCACCGGGACGTTACGCACCATTGCCGGTTCGGGGAGCAAGAAACCGAGTTTTTCATTATAAAACTTGCAAGCTACTCCACGCAACCAACTCCTTTTGAAAGCCAACAAAGCCAATGGCTTCACATCGTCAGCCTTCATGACATGCGTGAGCGGAATCAGACCCACGAAGGATTCACATTATGGTGCAAACAACGAAAGACCCAAAGGACACAAACGTCTTCAAAGGAAACGCCCGATTCACGAAGGATTTACACAATGGTATAAATAAAGAGGGACCCAAAGGACTCGACCGTCGTTATAGGAAAACCCTGACGCTTCAAGCAAGTACAAGAAAGGGTGAAACACAAAAGTTGGTTGAACAAACCAAGCGCAAGTGACGCATGGATCGTCGGCATCTGTGTGCATAAACGAGTCCAGTACCCTTTAGTCGCCACTGGACCCAAAGATCGGTTCAAGCACCCTACTGAAAGCGGCATCGTGGAGGTACGAGATCACCTCGAGTGGCCTTGTGTTCCTCTATTATAGGACCAATGAAAAGTGCACCTGTCATCCAACAGATTCATATTCTTCTTTTTATAGGTACAGGACAAGTTTTTTTTTTTGTTGTTGTTTTTTGTTTTGTTTTTGTATAACAGGAGCGCAGTGTATCCGGATCTCAACGCAGTGGACAAGCGTGCAGGACTGGGGAACGAGGCAAAAGCTGCACCTGCGTGCTCCGCTCAGCGCACCTTGGTGTTTAACTAAACGGTTAAAAGGAGTTTATAAACAAGCATGCTTCTTTAAGGAACCTGTTATGTAGGGCTGTGTCGTGTAGTTAAATTATTTCCTAGGAAAAAAGTTTAAAAAAAAAAAGTGTACAAATGCGAGGCGACTGTTAGATGTGAGGAACCCCTTGACTTTTATACCGGTATTAAAGTACCTGGTGTGTCTCCGTATACCCATGATCGCTGTCCATAATATTGACAAGTCCACTCGGAATTTACAAAAGATGGTTTTGTACCTGCATCGACGATCCGCCGTGCACTCGGAATGTTAAATATCAAGAAAACGTTCTCGTTTGTATCGACGACATGCGATAATCGAACTGGTAACCCAGGGAATACAAGCAAGCGTTTATGACGTCATAAAGCCAGGACGCAGTGCGTGCATTCCTGCAAGCTGGGGAAGGTCATTTCATTGCGGTCTTTCGGTTAACGACTTCTACACCCGTAGTTATAATCATTGTGCGTCGTTCTCTCACTGCTTCCTGTATATTAATTGTTATTTGCGGAAACGTGGGTTGGGAAGGGGTGCGGCAGGGTGGGGGCGAGGGTGCGGGAGGCAGAGTGGACTTGTTTGCAAGCCGCACATTTTGCTTATACATATAATGCTCAATTTCCTACGAAAATTGAAGCTTGTATTGATGACGAAATGTACTAAATTATCTTGGACCTCATTTTAGAAATGTACAGCGATGTAAATTGAACATGATTTAATAAAGGTATTTTGTTTTATGACTCTACGCTCTGGCCTGTATCTGTCAAGATGAAAATAACGCGCGCGCGCGCACACACACACACGCACACGCACACGCACACGCACACGCACACGCACACGCACACGCACGCACACACACACACACACACACACACACACACACACACACACACACTCACAGGGATGCTCTCACACTCTGATTTACAAACTGTTTAGATTATTATTAGTTACATCGATTATTATTAGTTAAGGTGCCAATTGAGGACATTTCCCTTTATCGTCATTATGTTGCTCTCGGTCCTTGTGACCCGTTCCTATAATATCGTACAATGAAGCATCGTCTTGCCTGGAGAGGAAGACTTTCATCTTCTCCCTCCTCCGTTACCATCCTGTACTATGCGGCACAAGGTGTCGTGTGTTCAAACCGTTCCCTGAGCACACGTTTCTCTACGCGTGCGCCGGTTGACCCGACGAAGGACAAAATTGACGGGTGTTGAGATGCGTCCCCCAACGTCCCCTCTCTTATCCTCCTTTTGCTTTCCACAAGGTCGCGTGCAAGGTCCTCCGAGGACCCTCCGGAGCTTGTTAAGTTTCAGGGTCTCCGAGCTGAGGTCGAAAGGGCATCAGGACGCGCTTCAAAGATGTCAGCAGATGTTCTCGCCACTCCGTGCGGAGCCCGCACAATCGTCCCGGTTCCTGCAGGGAGTGGGAAGGCCTCGGGAAGAGTGTAAAGTTCACCTCCCGATCGTGTGCTCTTCACGGCACGAATAGACCGGGTAAACTACACGGGAAACGTGCGAGTGCTCCAAACTCTCCATTGTGTGCAGGGTGTTACACTTTTAGGATTCACCGTTAATTACGGACGTTCATGTTTGGTAATGTTGTGGATGATGTGGAGCTGAGTTTGGCAACTTTGTGGATGATGTGGAGCTGAGTTTGGTAACTTTGTGGATGATGTGGAGCCGAGTTTTGTAACTTTGAGGATGATGTGGAGCCGAGTTTGGTAATTTTGTGGATGATGTGGAGCCGAGTTTTGTAACTTTGTGGATGATGTGGAGCCGAGTTTGGTAATTTTGTGGATGATGTGGAGCCGAGTTTTGTAACTTTGAGGATGATGTGGAGCCGAGTTTGGTAACTTTGTGGATGATGTGGAGCTGAGGTTGATAACTTTGTGGATGATGTGGAGCTGAGATTGGTAATTTTGTGGATGATGTGGAGCTGAGGTTGATAACTTTGTGGATGATGTGGAGCTGAGTTTGGTAACTTTGTGGATGATGTGGAGCCGAGTTTGGTAATTTTGTGGATGATGTGGAGCCGAGTTTGGTAACTTTGTGGATGATGTGGAGCCGAGTTTGGTAACTTTGTGGATGATGTGGAGCTGAGTTTGGTAACTTTGTGGATGATGTGGAGCTGAGTTTGGTAACTTTGTGGATGATGTGGAGCCGAGTTTGGTAATTTTGTGGATGATGTGGAGCCGAGTTTTGTAACTTTGAGGATGATGTGGAGCCGAGTTTGGTAATTTTGTGGATGATGTGGAGCCGAGTTTGGTAACTTTGTGGATGATGTGGAGCCGAGTTTGGTAACTTTGTGGATGATGTGGAGCCGAGTTTGGTAACTTTGTGGATGATGTGGAGCCGAGTTTTGTAACTTTGAGGATGATGTGGAGCCGAGTTTGGTAACTTTGTGGATGATATGGAGCCGAGTTTTGTAACTTTGTGGATGATGTGGAGCTGAGTTTGGTAACTTTGTGGATGATGTGGAGCTGAGTTTTGTAACTTTGAGGATGATGTGGAGTCGAGTTTGGTAACTTTGTGGATGATATGGAGCCGAGTTTGGTAATTTTGTGGATGATGTGGAGCTGAGTTTGGCAACTTTGTGGATGATATGGAGCCGAGTTTTGTAACTTTGTGGATGATGTGGAGCTGAGTTTTGTAACTTTGAGGATGATGTGGAGCTGAGTTTGGTAACTTTGTGGATGATATGGAGCCGAGTTTTGTAAGTTTGTGGATGATGTGGAGCTGAGTTTGGCAACTTTGTGGATGATATGGAGCCGAGTTTTGTAACTTTGTGGATGATGTGGAGCTGAGTTTTGTAACTTTGAGGATGATGTGGAGCTGAGTTTGGTAATTTTGTGGATGATGTGGAGCTGAGTTTGGTAACTTTGTGGATGATGTGGAGCTGAGTTTGGTAACTTTGTGGATGATGTGGAGCTGAGTTTGGTAACTTTGTGGATGATGTGGAGCTGAGTTTGGTAACTTTGTGGATGATGTGGAGCTGAGTTTGGTAACTTTGTGGATGATGTGGAGCCGAGTTTGGTAACTTTGTGGATGATGTGGAGCCGAGTTTGGTAACTTTGTGGATGATGTGGAGCCGAGTTTGGTAACTTTGTGGATGATGTGGAGCCGAGTTTTGTAACTTTGAGGATGATGTGGAGCCGAGTTTGGTAACTTTGTGGATGATGTGGAGCCGAGTTTGGTAACTTTGTGGATGATGTGGAGCCGAGTTTGGTAACTTTGTGGATGATGTGGAGCCGAGTTTGGTAACTTTGAGGATGATGTGGAGCTGAGTTTGGTAATTTTGTGGATGATGTGGAGCTGAGTTTGGTAACTTTGTGGATGATGTGGAGCTGAGTTTGGTAACTTTGTGGATGATGTGGAGCTGAGTTTGGTAACTTTGTGGATGATATGGAGCCGAGTTTTGTAACTTTGTGGATGATGTGGAGCTGAGTTTGGCAACTTTGTGGACGACGTGGAGTGGAGAATCCCAATAAATTAGTGCTTTGGTAAAGAGGAAAAAATAAAGAATCTGGAATAGAAACCAAGCACCCGGCTCGTTCACTCCTCGACAATAACCGTTAAAAGTGTCTCTCGAAATTGTGATAATAATAAATTTATTATTATTAATGATAATAACAACAGTTCAACAACGATTGTGTTCATTTTCCTTAAGGAATAGTGTTACGGTGAGAATGGTAATGGTGAGTATTCCCCTCTCTTTCCTCCTTCCATCTCTCTCTCTCTCTCTTTCTCCTCTCAATGTAAGTCTTTATTGGCTTTTTCATTTCGACATAATTGTCTGGAATGTTATGGAATGAGTCTTTACAATAAAGAGGAACAAAATGCGAAATCTCTCCCTCTCCGTGCGGTTCCAAACAAACGCCCGATCTTGCTGCCATCGCTGTCGCCGGTGATGAATGGCCGAGCCATAAACACTCGCTGCACATTCGGCCCTCGGTCCGGACTCCAGTACCTGTAGTCCACGGCGTCTTCCTCCACCGGGTGGGGGTTTGGGGATGCGACATGTTGGACAGCGATGAAGATCATACCACGGCGACTACAAAAAAAAAACGTTTTCTCTCCTACGTTATTTATTTCGCCATTTACCTGCGAGTGCATCCAGGTAAACGTCGCACGATCCGTAGCTCGACGTCCTGCCAGTCCCTCCGTCCTCAGCTCCCAGTGCCGGCTCACAAGCGCAGCACCACATTGAGCCTCGACCTTGTGAGCTGAGCACGGACCTTGTGTGTCATTCCGCCCCGACTACACGAAGCGCGATAACAGCGGATCCCAAATAACAAGGTAACTAATTATACCTGATACGAGTAATCTCGTGCCTTGGCCACGATGTGGATAATTATTCCTGATTATGCTGCGAATCGTTTAATACTTTGGACAACGTGGAGGTGCATGTACAAGAGGAGTCGGCCTCAGGTTGACGGGAAACGTAACACAAGACTGAGTAACGAACGGAGACTGAACGCATGACGATGACGTTTTAAAGCGATGACGTGTTAACATCTGTGATCACCGACGTGAACACGACGCTCGTTAATTAACACATTGTCTGAAAACATTCAGTAATTTATACTGTTATTAATAATATCAAAAATGGTCTGACATCACGATTGTACATGACGTCATACTCATGTATACTTTAATAAAACCGCCGTTTTTCGTCCGATAAAAAGGGGCTCAAGGTGAAAATAAATGTTTTTATTCGTTTTTGTTTTTCTCGTTATATTATAATTATTGTATAAATATTTTTTTCAACGGTACACTGATTGGTTGTAAAATTCACGGATAATCTGTCATCGCGAAAGAGAGAAACAGCGATGGTGAATGATTGTACATGAATTTTAAACACCATAAGTACACACAAACAAAACACCTCGAATGGAGGACGACGACTTCCCGTCACGTGCTCAGCACGTATTTGATTACGTCATCAAGTTTGGACGTCGTCACGCATTTTTTACAAAGTTTCGTAAACTAATCACCTGAGAAAGTGATCAATTCGGCAACACGAATGAACGAACGACGGACTCATCGACCATAGAATTACTTCGTTTACACGTCATTTATCCCAAGTTTACTAATCGCCGTGACGTGAGGTTCACCAAACCCGTGTCCACGGAGAGGGTTGGACGCGAACAAATGCCGAGCGGTCCGCGAGTGTAAACGAAAACGTTACATCAAACGTTTACACCTCGAAACGAACAGGTTCGGGGATCGAGGAGGCGGGGAGGAGGAGGAGGAGGGTCCGAGGGGAGACACCTTCCGATGGTCCACGGTCAAACGTTCACGGAATCAGCTCGATCGCGGGTCCTCCCGCACAACCTCCTCCCGCCAAAAAAGCCCGACCCCCCCCACTCCCGCCAAAAAAGCCCGACCCCCCCCACTCCCGCCAAAAAGCCCCCCCCACTCCCGCCAAAAAAGTCCGACCCCCCCACTCCCGCCAAAAGCCAGACCCCCCCACTCCCGCCAAAAAGCCAGACCCCCCACTCCCGCCAAAAAGCCCGACCCCCCCACTCCCGCCAAAAAGCCCGACCCCCCACTCCCGCCAAAAAGCCCGACACCCCCCACTCCCGCCAAAAAGCCCGACCCCCCCACTCCCGCCAAAGCCTGACCCCCCTTCTCCTCCCTTTAGCCCGACCCCCTTCTCCTCCCTTTAGCCCGACCCCCTTCTCCTCCCTTTAGCCCGACCCCCTTCTCCTCCCTTTCTCCCGACCCCCTTCTCCTCCCTCCCGACCCGCTTCTCCTCCCGACCCCTTCTCTCCTCCCGACCCCTTCTCCTCCCGACCCGCTTCTCCTCCCGACCCCCTTCTCCTCCCGACCCCCTTCTCCTCCCTTTCTCCCGACCCCCCTTCTCCTCCCTTTCTCCCGACCCCCCTTCTCCTCCCTTTCTCCCGACCCCCTTCTCCTCCCTTTCTCCCGACCCCCTTCTCCTCCCTTTCTCCCGACCCCCTTCTCCTCCCTTTCTCCCGACCCCCCTTCTCCTCCCTTTCTCCCGACCCCCTTCTCCTCCCTTTCTCCCGACCCCCTTCTCCTCCCTTTCTCCCGACCCCCTTCTCCTCCCTTTCTCCCGACCCCCTTCTCCTCCCTTTCTCCCGACCCCCTTCTCCTCCCTTTCTCCCGACCCCCTTCTCCTCCCTTTCTCCCGACCCCCTTCTCCTCCCTTTCTCCCGACCCCCTTCTCCTCCCTTTCTCCCGACCCCCCTTCTCCTCCCTTTCTCCCGACCCCCCTTCTCCTCCCTTTCTCCCGACCCCCTTCTCCTCCCTTTCTCCCGACCCCCCTTCTCCTCCCTTTCTCCCGACCCCTTCTCCTCCCTTTCTCCCGACCCCCTTCTCCTCCCTTTCTCCCGACCCCCCTTTCTCCCGACCCCCCGCCCCCAAATTGGACCGCAATTCCGAGCCGCTCATTTATCAATGTCTGTACATAATAATGGCCGCTGTGGTTTCCGATTGATGTTTATAATTACATTAAGTCGAAACGTCCAATCGATTCCGAGGGTCTTGCAGAGCTTTGCGGCCTTTCGGCGCTGATCGAGCCCGGGCGGGTTGTCTGTGCGACCTCGAGGCGTTGGATTTATACCTGACATGGACAAACAGACAGACTCGGACACGGACAAATATACTGCATAGGGACACTGGGACAAATATACTGTATAGGGACACTGGGATAAATATACTGTATTGGGAAACTGGGACAAATATACTGTATAGGGACACTGGGATAAATATACTGTATAGGGACACTGGGACAAATATACTATATAGGGACACTGGGATAAATATACTGTATTGGGAAACTGGGACAAATATACTGTATAGGGACACTGGGATAAATATACTGTATCGGGACACTGGGATAAATGTACTGTAGAGGGAAACTGGGACAAATGTACTGTATAGGGACACAGGGACAAATATACTGTATAGGGACACAGAGACAAATAAACTGCATAGGGACACTGGGACAAATATACTGTATAGGGACACTGGGACAAATGTAGTGGATAGGGACACTGGGACAAATATACTGTGTAGGGACATAGGGACAAATATACTGTATAGGGACACTGGGACAAATATACTGTGTAGGGACACTGGGACAAATATACTGTGTAGGGACACTGGGACAAATATACTGTGTAGGGACACTGGGACAAATATACTGCATAGAGACACTGGGACAAATGTACTGAATAGGGACACTGGGACCAATATACTGTCTTGGGACACTGAGACAAATGTACTGTGGAGGGACACTGCGACAAATATACTGTATAGGGACACAGGGACAAATATACTGTATAGGGACATAGGGACAAATATACAGTATAGGGACACTGGGACAAATATACTGTATAGGGACACTGGGACAAATATACTGTATCGGGACACTGGGACAAATATACTGTATAGGGACACTGGGACAAATATACTGCACAGGGACATAGGGACAAATATACTGAAAAGCGACAAATAGACTGTATAGGGACACTGGGACAAATATACTGTATAGGGACAAATATACTGTATAGGGACACTGTGATAAATATACTGTAGAGGGACAAATATACTGTAGAGGGACAAATATACTGTAGAGGGACACTGGGACAAATATACTGTATAGGGACACTGGGACAAATATACTGTATGGGGACACAGGGAGAAATATACTGTATGGGGACACAGGGAGAAATATACTGTATGGGGACACAGGGAGAAATATACAGAGGCATGGACAAATATCCAGGGACACAGAGACAAATATACTGTATAGCGACAAATGTACTGGATCGGGACACAGGGACAAATATACTGTATTGGGACACGGGGACAAATATACAGAGGCATGGACAAATATCCAAGGATATGGACAAATATCCAGGGATACAGGGACAAATAAACAGAGGCATGGACAAATACCCAGGGACACAGGGACAAATATACTATATCGGGACACTGGGACAAATATACAGAGGCATGGACAAATATCCAGGGACACAGGGACAAATATACTGTATAGAGACAAATATACTGTATAGGGACTAAAGGGACCAATATACTGTAGAGGGACACAGGGACAAATATACTGTATAGGGACACTGGGACAAATATACAGAGGCATGGACAAATATCCAGGGACACGGACAAATATACTGCAGAGGGACACAGGGACAAATCTACTGCATAGGGACACAGGGAGAAATATACTGTATCGGGACACACGGACAAATATACAGAGGCATGGACAAATATCCAGGGACATGGACAAATATACTGTATAGGGACACAGGGGCAAATATACTGGAGAGGAACATAGGGACATACTGTATAGGGACACAAGGACAAATATACGGTATAGGGACACAGGGACAAATATACTGAATAGGGACACTGGGACAAATATACTGTATAGGGACACTGGGACAAATATACTGTATAGGGACCCAGGGAGAAATATACTGTATAGGGACACAGGGAGAAATATACTGTATAGGGACACAGGGAGAAATATACAGAGGCATGGACAAATATCCAGGGACACGGACAAATATACTCTCTAGGGACACAGGGACAAATATACTATATAGGGACACAGGGAGAAATATACTGTATAGGGACACAGGACAAATATACAGAGGCATGGACAAATATCCAGGGACACGAGGATGACTATACTGCATCGGGACACAGGGACAAATATACAGGGACACGGACAAATACCCAGGGACACGGACAAATATACTGTCTAGGGACATCGGGACAAATATACTGTATTGGGACATAGGGACATACTGGAGAGGAACATAGGGACAAATATACTGTATAGGGATACAAGGACAAATGTACTGCATCGGGACACAGGGACAAATATACTGTATGGAGACATCGGGACAAATATACTGTATGGGGACATAGGGACAAATATACTGAATGGGGACACAGGGACAAATATACAGTATAGGGACACAGGGACAAATATACTGTATAGGGACACAGGGAGAAATATACTGTATCGGGACACAAGGACTGTATCGGGACACAGGCACAAATATACAGAGGCATGGACAAATATCCAGGGACAAATATACTGTATAGGGACACAGGGACAGATATACAGAGGCATGGACAAATATCCAGGGACACAGGGACAAATATACTGTGTAGGGACACTGGGACAAATATACTGCGTAGGGACACTGGGACAAATATACTGCATAGAGACACTGGGACAAATGTACTGTATAGGGACACTGGGACCAATATACTGTCTAGGGACACTGAGACAAATGTACTGTCGAGGGACACTGCGACAAATATACTGTATAGGGACAAATATACTGTATAGGGACATAGGGACAAATATACAGTATAGGGACACTGGGACAAATATACTGTATAGGGACACTGGGACAAATATACTGTATAGGGACAATGGGACAAATATACTGCACAGGGACATAGGGACAAATATACTGAAAAGCGACAAATAGACTGTATAGGGACACTGGGACAAATATACTGTATAGGGACACTGTGATAAATATACTGTAGAGGGACAAATATACTGTATAGGGACACTGGGACAAATATACTGTATAGGGACACTGGGACAAATATACTGTATGGGGACACAGGGAGAAATATACAGAGGCATGGACAAATATCCAGGGACACAGAGACAAATATACTGTATAGTGACAAATGTACTGGATCGGGACACAGGGACAAATATACTGTATTGGGACACGGGGACAAATATACAGAGGCATGGACAAATATCCAGGGATACAGGGACAAATAAATAGAGGCATGGACAAATACCCAGGGACAAATATACTATATCGGGACACTGGGACAAATATACAGAGGCATGGACAAATATCCAGGGACACAGGGACAAATATACTGTATAGAGACAAATATACTGTATAGGGACAAAAGGGACCAATATACTGTAGAGGGACACAGGGACAAATATACTGTATAGGGACACTGGGACAAATATACAGAGGCATGGACAAATATCCAGGGACACGGACAAATATACTGCAGAGGGACACAGGGACAAATCTACTGCATAGGGACACAGGGAGAAGTATACTGTATCGGGACACACGGACAAATATACAGAGGCATGGACAAATATCCAGGGACATGGACAAATATACTGAATAGGGACACAGGGACAAATATACTGTATAGGGACACAGGGACAAATATACTGTATAGGGACACAGGGACAAATATACTGTATAGGGACACAGGGAGAAATATACTGTATAGGGACACAGGACAAATATACAGAGGCATGGACAAATATCCAGGGACACGAGGATGAATATACTGCATCGGGACACAGTGACAAATATACAGGGACACAAAAACTGTCTAGGGACATCGGGACAAATATACTGTATTGGGACATAGGGACATACTGGAGAGGAACATAGGGACAAATATACTGCATAGGGACACAAGGACAAATGTACTGCATCAGGACACAGGGACAAATTTACTGTATGGAGACATAGGGACAAATATACTGAATGGGGACACTGGGACAAATATACAGTATAGGGACACAGGGACAAATATACTGTATAGGGACACAGGGAGAAATATACTGTATCGGGACACAAGGACTGTATCGGGACACAGGCACAAATATACAGAGGCATGGACACTTATCCAGGGACAAATATACTGTATAGGGACACAGGGACAGATATACAGAGGCATGGACAAATATCCAGGGACACAGGGACAAATATACTGTATAGGGACACAGGGACAAATATACAGAGGCATGGACAAATATCCAGGGACACGGACAAATATACTGTATAGGGACAAATATACAGAGGCATGGACAAATACCAGGGACACGGACAAATATACTGCATCGGGACACAGGGCCAAATATACAGGGGACATACAGACAAATATACTGAATAGAGACACAGGGACAAATATATTGTATGGGGACACCGGGACAAATATACTGTATCGGGACACAGGGACACATTTACTGTATCGGGACACAGGGACAAATATACTGTACAGGGACACTGGGACAAATATACTGTATAGGGACAATGGAACAAATATGCAGAGGCATGGACAAATATCTAGGGACATGGACAAATATCCAGGGACAAATACACTGCATAGGGACACAGGGACAAATATACGGAGGCATAGAGAAATATCCAGGGACGCTGACAAATATACTGCATCGGGACACAGGGACAAATATACAGAGACATGGACAAATATCCAGGGACACGGACAAATATGCTGAATAGGGCCACAGGGACAAATATATTGTATGGGGACAGAGGGACAAATATCCTGTATAGGGACACAGGGACAAATATACTGTATAGGGACACAGGGACAAATATACTGTATGGGGACACAGGGACAAATATACTGTATGGGGACACAGGGACAAATATACTGTATGGGGACACAGGGACAAATATACTGTATGGGGACACAGGGACACATATACAGAGGCAGAGACAAATATCCAGAGACACTGACAAATATACTGCATAGGGACAAATATACAGAGGAAAAGACAAATATCCAGGGAAACGGAAAATATACTGAATAGGGACACAGGGAAAAATATACTGCATAGGGACACAGGGAAAAAATACTGTATCGGAACACAGGGACAAATATACTGTATGGGGACACAGAAACAAAAATACTATATAGGGACACAAGGACAAATATACTGCATAGGGACACAGGGACAAATATACTGTATTGGGACACCGGGACAAATATACTGTATGGGGACACTGGGACAAATATACAGAGGCATGGACAAATATCCAGGGACACGGACAAATATACTGTTTAGAGACACAGGGACAAATATTTGGAAGCATGGACAAATATCCCTGACCCTGGGATGAATATACTGTATCGGGACACAGGGACAAATATACAGGGACACGGACAAATAACCAGGGACACGGATAAATATACTGTATAGGGACACAGGGAAAAATATACTGTATAGGGACACAGGGAAAAACATACTGTATAGGGACAAAGGGAAAAATATACTGCATCGGGACACATGGAAAAAATACTGTATAGGAACACAGGGACAAATATACTGTATGGGGACACAGAAACAAAAATACTATATAGGGACACAAGGACAAATATACTGCATAGGGACACTGGGACAAATATACTGTATAGGGACACTGGGACAAATATACTGTATAGGGACCCAGGGAGAAATATACTGTATAGGGACACAGGGAGAAATATACTGTATAGGGACACAGGGAGAAATATACAGAGGCATGGACAAATATCCAGGGACACGGACAAATATGCTGAATAGGGCCACAGGGACAAATATATTGTATGGGGACAGAGGGACAAATATCCTGTATAGGGACACTGGGACAAATATACTGTATAGGGACCCAGGGAGAAATATACTGTATAGGGACACAGGGACAAATATACTATATAGGGACACAGGGAGAAATATACTGTATAGGGACACAGGACAAATATACAGAGGCATGGACAAATATCCAGGGACACGAGGATGACTATACTGCATCGGGACACAGGGACAAATATACAGGGACACGGACAAATACCCAGGGACACGGACAAATATACTGTCTAGGGACATCGGGACAAATATACTGTATTGGGACATAGGGACATACTGGAGAGGAACATAGGGACAAATATACTGTATAGGGATACAAGGACAAATGTACTGCATCGGGACACAGGGACAAATATACTGTATGGAGACATCGGGACAAATATACTGTATGGGGACATAGGGACAAATATACTGAATGGGGACACAGGGACAAATATACAGTATAGGGACACAGGGAGAAATATACTGTATCGGGACACAAGGACTGTATCGGGACACAGGCACAAATATACAGAGGCATGGACAAATATCCAGGGACAAATATACTGTATAGGGACACAGGGACAGATATACAGAGGCATGGACAAATATCCAGGGACACAGGGACAAATATACTGTGTAGGGACACTGGGACAAATATACTGCGTAGGGACACTGGGACAAATATACTGCATAGAGACACTGGGACAAATGTACTGTATAGGGACACTGGGACCAATATACTGTCTAGGGACACTGAGACAAATGTACTGTCGAGGGACACTGCGACAAATATACTGTATAGGGACAAATATACTGTATAGGGACATAGGGACAAATATACAGTATAGGGACACTGGGACAAATATACTGTATAGGGACACTGGGACAAATATACTGTATAGGGACAATGGGACAAATATACTGCACAGGGACATAGGGACAAATATACTGAAAAGCGACAAATAGACTGTATAGGGACACTGGGACAAATATACTGTATAGGGACACTGTGATAAATATACTGTAGAGGGACAAATATACTGTATAGGGACACTGGGACAAATATACTGTATAGGGACACTGGGACAAATATACTGTATGGGGACACAGGGAGAAATATACAGAGGCATGGACAAATATCCAGGGACACAGAGACAAATATACTGTATAGTGACAAATGTACTGGATCGGGACACAGGGACAAATATACTGTATTGGGACACGGGGACAAATATACAGAGGCATGGACAAATATCCAGGGATACAGGGACAAATAAATAGAGGCATGGACAAATACCCAGGGACAAATATACTATATCGGGACACTGGGACAAATATACAGAGGCATGGACAAATATCCAGGGACACAGGGACAAATATACTGTATAGAGACAAATATACTGTATAGGGACAAAAGGGACCAATATACTGTAGAGGGACACAGGGACAAATATACTGTATAGGGACACTGGGACAAATATACAGAGGCATGGACAAATATCCAGGGACACGGACAAATATACTGCAGAGGGACACAGGGACAAATCTACTGCATAGGGACACAGGGAGAAGTATACTGTATCGGGACACACGGACAAATATACAGAGGCATGGACAAATATCCAGGGACATGGACAAATATACTGAATAGGGACACAGGGACAAATATACTGTATAGGGACACAGGGACAAATATACTGTATAGGGACACAGGGACAAATATACTGTATAGGGACACAGGGAGAAATATACTGTATAGGGACACAGGACAAATATACAGAGGCATGGACAAATATCCAGGGACACGAGGATGAATATACTGCATCGGGACACAGGGACAAATATACAGGGACACAAAAACTGTCTAGGGACATCGGGACAAATATACTGTATTGGGACATAGGGACATACTGGAGAGGAACATAGGGACAAATATACTGCATAGGGACACAAGGACAAATGTACTGCATCAGGACACAGGGACAAATTTACTGTATGGAGACATAGGGACAAATATACTGAATGGGGACACTGGGACAAATATACAGTATAGGGACACAGGGACAAATATACTGTATAGGGACACAGGGAGAAATATACTGTATCGGGACACAAGGACTGTATCGGGACACAGGCACAAATATACAGAGGCATGGACACTTATCCAGGGACAAATATACTGTATAGGGACACAGGGACAGATATACAGAGGCATGGACAAATATCCAGGGACACAGGGACAAATATACTGTATAGGGACACAGGGACAAATATACAGAGGCATGGACAAATATCCAGGGACACGGACAAATATACTGTATAGGGACAAATATACAGAGGCATGGACAAATACCAGGGACACGGACAAATATACTGCATCGGGACACAGGGCCAAATATACAGGGGACATACAGACAAATATACTGAATAGAGACACAGGGACAAATATATTGTATGGGGACACCGGGACAAATATACTGTATCGGGACACAGGGACACATTTACTGTATCGGGACACAGGGACAAATATACTGTACAGGGACACTGGGACAAATATACTGTATAGGGACAATGGAACAAATATGCAGAGGCATGGACAAATATCTAGGGACATGGACAAATATCCAGGGACAAATACACTGCATAGGGACACAGGGACAAATATACGGAGGCATAGAGAAATATCCAGGGACGCTGACAAATATACTGCATCGGGACACAGGGACAAATATACAGAGACATGGACAAATATCCAGGGACACGGACAAATATGCTGAATAGGGCCACAGGGACAAATATATTGTATGGGGACAGAGGGACAAATATCCTGTATAGGGACACAGGGACAAATATACTGTATAGGGACACAGGGACAAATATACTGTATGGGGACACAGGGACAAATATACTGTATGGGGACACAGGGACAAATATACTGTATGGGGACACAGGGACAAATATACTGTATGGGGACACAGGGACACATATACAGAGGCAGAGACAAATATCCAGAGACACTGACAAATATACTGCATAGGGACAAATATACAGAGGAAAAGACAAATATCCAGGGAAACGGAAAATATACTGAATAGGGACCCAGGGAAAAATATACTGCATAGGGACACAGGGAAAAAATACTGTATCGGAACACAGGGACAAATATACTGTATGGGGACACAGAAACAAAAATACTATATAGGGACACAAGGACAAATATACTGCATAGGGACACAGGGACAAATATACTGTATTGGGACACCGGGACAAATATACTGTATGGGGACACTGGGACAAATATACAGAGGCATGGACAAATATCCAGGGACACGGACAAATATACTGTTTAGAGACACAGGGACAAATATTTGGAAGCATGGACAAATATCCAGGGACACTGGGATGAATATACTGTATCGGGACACAGGGACAAATATACAGGGACACGGACAAATAACCAGGGACACGGATAAATATACTGTATAGGGACACTGGGACAAATATAATGTATAGGGACGCAGGGAGAAATATACTCGATAGGGACACACGGACAAATATCCAGAGACATGGACAAATATACTGGAGAGGAACATAGGGATAAATATACTGTATAGGGACACAAGGACAAATATACTGTATAGGGACATCGGGACAAATATACTGCAAAGGGACATCAGGACAAATATACTGTATAGGGACACCGGGACAAATATAATGTATAGGGACACAGGGATAAATATACAGAGGCATGGACAAATATCCAGGGACACGGACAAATATTCTGTGTAGGGACACATATACAGAGGCATGGACAAATATCCAGGGACATGGACAAAGATACTGCATAGGGACACATGGACAAATATACTGTATAGGGACACAGCGACAAATATACAGAGGCATGGACAAATATCCAGGGACACAGCGACAAATATACTATATCGGGACACAAGGACAAATATAAAGAGACATGGACAAATATCCAGGGAGACACGGACAAATATACTGTTTGGGGACACAGGGACAAATATTCAGAGGCATGGACAAATATCCAGGGACACTGGGATGAATATAGTTTCGGGACACAGGGACAAATATACTGAATAGGGACAAATATACTGGAGAGGAACATAGGGACAAATATACTGTATTGGGACACAGGGACAAATATACTGTATAGGGACACAAGGACAAATATACTGCATCGGGACACAGGGACAAATATACTGTATGGGGACACTGGGACAAATATACTGTATAGGGACACTGGGACAAATATACAGAGGCATGGACAAATATCCAGGGACATGGACAAATATACTGTTTATGGACACAGGGACAAATATTCGGAGGCATGGACAAATATCCAGGGACACTGGGATGAATATACTGTATCGGGACACAGGGACAAATATATAGGGACACGGACAAATATACTGTATAGGGACACTGAGACAAATATACTGTATAGGGACACAGGGACAAATATACAGAGACATGGACAAATGTCCAGGGACAAATATACTGTATAGGGACAAATATACTGGAGAGGAACATAGGGACAAATATACTGCATAGGAACACAGGGACAAATATACTCTATAGGGACAAATATACTGGAGAGGAACATTGAAACAAATACACTGTATGGTGACACAGGGACAAATATACTGCATGGGGACACAAGGAAAAATATACTGCATTGGGACACAGGGACAAATATACTGTATAGGGAAATCGGGACAAATATACTGTATCGGGACACAGGGACAAATTTACTGTATCGGGACACAGGGACAAATCTACTGTATAGGGACATCGGGACAAATATTCTGTATAGGGACACAGGGACAAATATACTATATAGGAACACTGGGACAAATATACTGTATAGGAACACTGGGACAAATATACAGAGGCATAGACAAATATCCAGGGACACGTACAAATATACTGTTTTGGGACACAGGGACAAATATACTGTATGGGGACACAGGGACAAATATACAGAGGCAGAGACAAATATCCAGGGACACTGACAAATATACTGCATAGGGACACAGGGACAAATATAGAGAGGCATGGACAAATATCCAGGGACACGGAAAACATACTGAATAGGGACACAGGGAAAAATATACTGTATAGGGACACAGGGGAAAATATACTGCATAAGGACACAGGGAAAAATATACTGCGTAGGGACACAGGGAAATATATACTGCATAGGGACACAGGGAAAAATATACTGCATAGGGACACTGGGACAAATATACTGCGTAGGGACACTGGGACAAATATCCAGGGACACAGGGACAAATATACTGTATCGGGACACTGGGACAAATATACTGTATCGGGACACTGGGACAAATATACTGTATAGGGACACTGGGACAAATATACTGTATAGGGACACTGGGACAAATATACTGTATAGGGACACTGGGACAAATATACTGCATAGGGACACTGGGACAAATATACTGTATAGGGACACTGGGACAGATATGCAGAGGCATGGACAAATATCCAGGGACACAGACAAATATCCAAGGACAAATACACTGCGTCGGGACACAGGGACAAATATACTGTGTCGGGACACAAGGACAAATATACGGAGGCATAGACAAATATCCAGGGACACTGACAAATATACTGCATAGGGACACAGGGACAAATACACTGAATAGCGACACAAGGACAAATATACTGCATTGGGACACAGGGACCAATATACTGTATAGGGACACCGGGACAAATACACTGTATGGGGACACTGGGACACATATACAGAGGCATGGACAAATATCCAGGGACAAATATACTGTATAGGGACACAGGGACAGATATACAGAGGCATGGACAAATATCCAGGGACACAGGGACAAATATACTGTGTAGGGACACTGGGACAATTATACTGCATAGAGACACTGGGACAAATGTACTGTATAGGGACACTGGGACCAATATACTGTCTAGGGACACTGAGACAAATGTACTGTCGAGGGACACTGCGACAAATATACTGTATAGGGACACAGGGACAAATATACTGTATAGGGACATAGGGACAAATATACAGTATAGGGACACTGGGACAAATATACTGCATAGGGACACTGGGACAAATATACTGTATAGGGACACTGGGACAAATATACTGCACAGGGACATAGGGACAAATATACTGAAAAGCGACAAATAGACTGTATAGGGACACTGGGACAAATATACTGTAGAGGGACACTGTGATAAATATACTGTAGAGGGACAAATATACTGTATAGGGACACTGGGACAAATATACTGTATAGGGACACTGGGAAAAATATACTGTATTGGGACACGGGGACAAATATACAGAGGCATGGACAAATATCCAGGGATGCAGGGACAAATAAATAGAGGCATGGACAAATACCCAGGGACAAATATACTATATCGGGACACTGGGACAAATATACAGAGGCATGGACAAATATCCAGGGACATAGGGACAAATATACTGTATAGAGACAAATATACTGTATAGGGACAAAAGGGACCAATATACTGTAGAGGGACACAGGGACAAATATACTGTATAGGGACACTGGGACAAATATACAGAGGCATGGACAAATATCCAGGGACACGGACAAATATACTGCAGAGGGACACAGGGACAAATATACTGCATGGGGACACAGGGAGAAATATACTGTATCGGGACACACGGACAAATATACAGAGGCATGGACAAATATCCAGGGACATGGACAAATATACTGTATAGGGACACAGGGATAAATATACTGGAGAGGAACATAGGGACAAATATACTGTATAGGGACACAAGGACAAATATACGGTATAGGGACACAGGGACAAATATACTGAATATGGACACAGGGACAAATATACTGTATAGGGACACAGGGACAAATATACTGTATAGGGACACAGGGAGAAATATACTGTATAGGGACACAGGGACAAATATACTGTATAGGGACACTGGGACAAATATACTGTATAGGGACACTGGGACAAATATACTGCATAGGGACACTGGGACAAATATACTGCATAGGGACACTGGGACAAATATACTGTATAGGGACACTGGGACAAATATACTGCATAGGGACACTGGGACAAATATACTGTATCGGGACACTGGGACAAATATACTGTATAGGGACCCTGGGACAAATATACTGTATAGGGACACTGGGACAAATATACTGTATAGGGACACTGGGACAAATATACTGCATAGGGACACTGGGACAGATATGCAGAGGCATGGACAAATATCCAGGGACACAGACAAATATCCAAGGACAAATACACTGCGTCGGGACACAGGGACAAATATACTGTGTCGGGACACAAGGACAAATATACGGAGGCATAGACAAATATCCAGGGACACTGACAAATATACTGCATAGGGACACAGGGACAAATACACTGAATAGCGACACAAGGACAAATATACTGCATTGGGACACAGGGACCAATATACTGTATAGGGACACCGGGACAAATACACTGTATGGGGACACTGGGACACATATATAGAGGCATGGACAAATATCCAGGGACAAATATACTGTATAGGGACACAGGGACAGATATACAGAGGCATGGACAAATATCCAGGGACACAGGGACAAATATACTGTGTAAGGACACTGGGACAAATATACTGCATAGAGACACTGGGACAAATGTACTGTATAGGGACACTGGGACCAATATACTGTCTAGGGACACTGAGACAAATGTACTGTCGAGGGACACTGCGACAAATATACTGTATAGGGACACAGGGACAAATATACTGTATAGGGACATAGGGACAAATATACAGTATAGGGACACTGGGACAAATATACTGCATAGGGACACTGGGACAAATATACTGTATAGGGACACTGGGACAAATATACTGCACAGGGACATAGGGACAAATATACTGAAAAGCGACAAATAGACTGTATAGGGACACTGGGACAAATATACTGTATAGGGACACTGTGATAAATATACTGTAGAGGGACAAATATACTGTATAGGGACACTGGGACAAATATACTGTATAGGGACACTGGGAAAAATATACTGTATTGGGACACGGGGACAAATATACAGAGGCATGGACAAATATCCAGGGATGCAGGGACAAATAAATAGAGGCATGGACAAATACCCAGGGACAAATATACTATATCGGGACACTGGGACAAATATACAGAGGCATGGACAAATATCCAGGGACATAGGGACAAATATACTGTATAGAGACAAATATACTGTATAGGGACAAAAGGGACCAATATACTGTAGAGGGACACAGGGACAAATATACTGTATAGGGACACTGGGACAAATATACAGAGGCATGGACAAATATCCAGGGACACGGACAAATATACTGCAGAGGGACACAGGGACAAATATACTGCATGGGGACACAGGGAGAAATATACTGTATCGGGACACATGGACAAATATACAGAGGCATGGACAAATATCCAGGGACATGGACAAATATACTGTATAGGGACACAGGGATAAATATACTGGAGAGGAACATAGGGACAAATATACTGTATAGGGACACAAGGACAAATATACGGTATAGGGACACAGGGACAAATATACTGAATAGGGACACAGGGACAAATATACTGTATAGGGACACAGGGACAAATATACTGTATAGGGACACAGGGAGAAATATACTGCATAGGGACACAGGGAAAAATATACTGCAAAGGAACACAGGGACAAATATACTGAATAGGGACAAAGGGAAAAATATACTGTATAGGGACAAAGGGAAAAATATACTGGATAGGGACACAGGGACAAATATACAGAGGCATGGACAAATATCCAGGGACACAGCGACAAATATACTATATCAGGACACAAGGACAAATATAAAGAGACTTGGACAAATATCCAGGGAGACACGGACAAATATACTGTATAGGGACACAGGGAGAAATATACTGCATAGGGACACAGGGAAAAATATACTGCAAAGGAACACAGGGACAAATATACTGAATAGGGACAAAGGGAAAAATATACTGTATAGGGACAAAGGGAAAAATATACTGGATAGGGACACAGGGACAAATATACAGAGGCATGGACAAATATCCAGGGACACAGCGACAAATATACTATATCGGGACACAGGGACAAATATTCAGAGGCATGGACAAATATCCAGTGACACTGGGATGAATATAGTTTCGGGACACAGGGACAAATATACTGAATAGGGACAAATATACTGGAGAGGAACATAGGGACAAATATACTGTATTGGGACACAGGGACAAATATACTGTATAGGGACACAAGGACAAATATACTGCATCGGGACACAGGGACAAATATACTGTATGGGGACACTGGGACAAATATACTGTATAGGGACACTGGGACAAATATACTGTATAGGGACACTGGGACAAATATACAGAGGCATGGACAAATATCCAGGGACACAGCGACAAATATACTATATCGGGACACAAGGACAAATATAAAGAGACATGGACAAATATCCAGGGAGACACGGACAAATATACTGTTTAGGGACACAGGGACAAAGATACTGTATAGGGACACAGCGACAAATATACAGAGGCATGGACAAATATCCAGGGACACAGCGACAAATATACTATATCGGGACACAAGGACAAATATAAAGAGACATGGACAAATATCCAGGGAGACACGGACAAATATACTGTTTGGGGACACAGGGACAAATATTCAGAGGCATGGACAAATATCCAGGGACACTGGGATGAATATAGTTTCGGGACACAGGGACAAATATACTGAGTAGGGACAAATATACTGGAGAGGAACATAGGGACAAATATACTGTATTGGGACACAGGGACAAATATACTGTATAGGGACACAAGGACAAATATACTGCATCGGGACACAGGGACAAATATACTGTATGGGGACACTGGGACAAATATACTGTATAGGGACACTGGGACAAATATACAGAGGCATGGACAAATATCCAGGGACATGGACAAATATACTGTTTATGGACACAGGGACAAATATTCGGAGGCATGGACAAATATCCAGGGACACTGGGATGAATATACTGTATCAGGACACAGGGACAAATATACAGGGACACGGACAAATATACTGTATAGGGACACAGGGACAAATATACAGAGACATGGACAAATGTCCAGGGACACAGGGACAAATATACTGTATAGGGACAAATATACTGGAGAGGAACATAGGGACAAATATACTGCATAGGAACACAGGGACAAATATACTGTATAGGGACAAATATACTGGAGAGGAACATTGGGACAAATACACTGTATAGTGACACAGGGACAAATATACTGCATGGGGACACAAGGAAAAATATACTGCATTGGGACACAGGGACAAATATACTGTATCGGGAAATCGAGACAAATATACTGTATCGGGACACAGGGACAAATCTACTGTATCGGGACACAGGGACAAATCTACTGTATAGGGACATCGGGACAAATATACTGTATAGGGACACAGGGACAAATATACTATATAGGTACACTGGGACAAATATACTGTATAGGAACACTGGGACAAATATACAGAGGCATAGACAAATATCCAGGGACACGTACAAATATACTGTTTTGGGACACAGGGACAAATATACTGTATGGGGACACAGGGACAAATATACAGAGGCAGAGACAAATATCCAGGGACACTGACAAATATACTGCATAGGGACACAGGGACAAATATAGAGAGGCATGGACAAATATCCAGGGACACGGAAAACATACTGAATCGGGACACAGGGAAAAATATACTGTATGGGGACACAGGGAAAAATATACTGCATAGGGACACAAGGAAAAATATACTGCAGAGGGACACAAGGAAAAATATACTGCATAGGGACACTGGGACAAATATACTGCATAGGGACACTGGGACAAATATCAAGGGACACAGGGACAAATATACTGCATAGGGACACTGGGACAAATATCAAGGGACACAGGGACAAATATACTGTATCGGGACACTGGGACAAATATACTCTATAGGGACACTGGGACAAATATACTGTATAGGGACACTGGGACAAATATACTGCATATGGACACTGGGACAAATATACTGTATAGGGACACTGGGACAGATATGCAGAGGCATGGACAAATATCCAGGGACACAGACAAATATCGAAGGACAAATACACTGCGTCGGGACACAGGGACAAATATACTGTGTCGGGACACAAGGACAAATATACGGAGGCATAGACAAATATCCAGGGACACTGACAAATATACTGCATAGGGACACAGGGACAAATATACAGAGGCATAGACAAATATCCCGGGAAACGGAAAATATACTGAATAGGGACACAGGGAAAAATACACTGAATAGCGACACAAGGACAAATATACTGCATTGGGACACAGGGACCAATATACTGTATGGGGACACTGGGACACATATACAGAGGCATGGACAAATATCCAGGGACACGGACAAATATACTGTTTAGGGACACAGGGACAAATATTTGGAGGCATGGACAAATATCCAGGGACACTGGGATGAATACACTGTGTCGGGACACAGGGACAAATATACAGGGACACGGACAAATACCCAGGGACACGGATAAATATACTGCATAAGGACACTGGGACAAAATACTGTATCGGGACACAGGGAGAAATATACTGGATAGGGACACAGGGACAAATATCCAGAGACATGGACAAATATACTGGAGAGGAGCATAGGGACAAATATACTGTATCGGGAGACAAGGACAAATATACTGCATTGGGACACAGGGACAAATATACTGTATGGGGACACTGGGACAAATATACTGTATAGGGACACTGGGACAAATATACAGAGGCATGGACAAATATCCAGGGACACAGTGACAAATATACTATATCGGGACACAAGGACAAATATAAAGAGAAATGGACAAATATCCAGGGAGACACGGACAAATATACTGTTTGGGGACACAGGGACATATATTCAGAGGCATGGACAAATATCCAGGGACACTGGGATGAATATAGTTTCGGGACACAGGGACAAATATACTGAATAGGGACAAATATACTGCAGAGGAACATAGGGACAAATATACTGTATTGGGACACAGGGACAAATATACTGTATAGGGACACAAGGACAAATATACTGCATCGGGACACAGGGACAAATATACTGTATGGGGACACTGTGACAAATATACAGAGGCATGGACAAATATCCAGGGACATGGACAAATATACTGTTTATGGACACAGGGACAAATATTCGGAGGCATGGACAAATATCCAGGGACACTGGGATGAATATATTGTATTGGGACAAATATACTGGAGAGGAACATAGGGACAAATATACTGCATAGGAACACAGGGACAAATATACTGTATAGGGACAAATATACTGGAGAGCAACATTGGGACAAATACACTGTATAGTGACACAGGGACAAATATACTGCATGGGGACACAAGGAAAAATATACTGCATTGGGACACAGGGACAAATATACTGTATCGGGAAATCGAGACAAATATACTGTATCGGGACACAGGGACAAATCTACTGTATCGGGACACAGGGACAAATCTACTGTATCGGGACACAGGGACAAATCTACTGTATCGGGACACAGGGACAAATCTACTGTATCGGGACACAGGGACAAATCTACTGTATAGGGACACTGGGACAAATATACTGTATAGGAACACTGGGACAAATATACAGTATAGGAACACTGGGACAAATATACAGAGGCATAGACAAATATCCAGGGACACGTACAAATATACTGTTTTGGGACACAGGGACAAATATACTGTATGGGGACACAGGGACAAATATACAGAGGCAGAGACAAATATCCAGGGACACTGACAAATATACTGCATAGGGACACAGGGACAAATATAGAGAGGCATGGACAAATATCCAGGGACACGGAAAACATACTGAATAGGGACACAGGGAAAAATATACTGTATAGGGACACAGGGAAAAATATACTGCATAGGGACACAGGGAAAAATATACTGCAGAGGGACACAAGGAAAAATATACTGCATAGGGACACTGGGACAAATATACTGCATAGGGACACTGGGACAAATATCCAGGGACACAGGGACAAATATACTGTATCGGGACACTGGGACAAATATACTGTATCGGGACACTGGGACAAATATACTGTATCGGGACACTGGGACAAATATACTGTATAGGGACACTGGGACAAATATACTGTATAGGGACACTGGGACAAATATACTGCATAGGGACACTGGGACAAATATACTGAATAGGGACACTGGGACAGATATGCAGAGGCATGGACAAATATCCAGGGACACAGACAAATATCGAAGGACAAATACACTGCGTCGGGACACAGGGACAAATATACTGTGTCGGGACACAAGGACAAATATACGGAGGCATAGACAAATATCCAGGGACACTGACAAATATACTGCATAGGGACACAGGGACAAATATACAGAGGCATAGACAAATATCCCGGGAAACGGAAAATATACTGAATAGGGACACAGGGAAAAATACACTGAATAGCGACACAAGGACAAATATACTGCATTGGGACACAGGGACCAATATACTGTATAGGGACACCGGGACAAATATACTGTATGGGGACACTGGGACACATATACAGAGGCATGGACAAATATCCAGGGACACGGACAAATATACTGTTTAGGGACACAGGGACAAATATTTGGAGGCATGGACAAATATCCAGGGACACTGGGATGAATACACTGTGTCGGGACACAGGGACAAATATACAGGGACACGGACAAATACCCAGGGACACGGATAAATATACTGCATAAGGACACTGGGACAAAATACTGTATCGGGACACAGGGAGAAATATACTGGATAGGGACACAGGGACAAATATCCAGAGACATGGACAAATATACTGGAGAGGAGCATAGGGACAAATATACTGTATCGGGAGACAAGGACAAATATACTGCATTGGGACACAGGGACAAATATACTGTTTCGGGACAAAGGGACAAATATACTGTATAGGGACATCGGGACAAATATACTGTATAGGGACACAGGGCAAATATAGAGGCATGGACAAATATCCAGGGACACGGACAAATATTCTGTATAGAGACACAGGGACAAATATACAGAGGCATGGACAAATATCCAGAGACACGGACAAAGATACTGCATAGGGACACATGGACAAATAGACTGTATAGGGACACAGCGACAAATATACTATATCGGGACACAAGGACAAATATACAGAGACATGGACAAATATCCAGGGACATAGGGACATATATCCTGTTTTGGGACACAGGGACAACTATACAGAGACATGGACAAATATCCAGGGACATGGACAATTATACTGTATAGGGACACTGGGACAAATGTACTGTTTCGGGACACAGGGACAAATATACAGAGACATGGACAAATATCCAGGGACATAGGGACATGTATCCTGTTTTGGGACACAGGGACAAATATACAGAGACATGGACAAATATCCAGGGACATGGACAAATATACTGTATAGGGACACTGGGACAAATGTACTGTTTCGGGACACAGGGACAAATATACAGAGACATGGACAAATATCCAGGGACATAGGGACATATATCCTGTTTTGGGACACAGGGACAAACATACTGTATAGAAACACTGGGACAAATTTACAGAGGCATGGACAAATGTCCAGGGACACGGACAAATATCCAGGGACAAATATTCTGCATAGGGACACAGGGACAAATGTACTGTTTCGGGAGACAGGGACAAATATACAGAGGCATAGACAAATATCCAGGGACACGGACAAATATCCAGGGACACAGGGACAAATATACTGTATAGGTACACTGGGAAAAATATACAGAGGCATGGACAAATATCCGGGGACACATGGACAAATATACTGTGTAGGGACACAGGGACAAATATACAGAGACATGGACAAATATCCAGGGACACAGGGACAAATATCCTGCATTGGGACACAGGGACAAACATACTGTATTGGGACATCGGGACAAATATACTGTATCGGGACATCGGGACAAATATAATATATAGGGACACAGGGACAAATATACTGTCGAGGGACACAGGGACAAATATACTGCAGAGGGACACAGGGACAAATATACTGCAGAGGGACACAGGGACAAATATACAGAGGCATGGACAAGTATCCAGGGACACAAGGACAAATATACTGTATCGGGACACAGGGACAATATACTGTATAGGGACACTGGGACAAATATACAGAGGCATAGACAAATATCCAGGGACACGGACAAATATCCAGGGACACACAGGGACAAATATACGTAGACATGGACAAATATCCAGGGACACAGGGACAAATATACTGGATAGGGACACAGGGACAAATATACTGTCGAGGGACACAGGAAAAATATACTGCAGAGGGACAAATATACAGAGGCATGGACAAGTATCCAGGGACACAGGGACAAATATACTGTATCAGGACACAGGGACAATATACTGTATAGGGACACAGGGAAAAATATACTGGAAAGGGACACAGGGAAAAATATACTGCATGGGGACACAGGGAAAAATATACAGGGACACGGACAAATATACTGCATAGGGACACAGGGACAAATATCCAGGGACAAATATACTGTAAAGTGACACAGGGACAAATATACTGTTTCGGGACACAGGGACAAATATACTGTAAAGTGACACAGTGACAAATATACTGTTTCGGGACACAGGGACAAATACCCAGGGACAAATATACTGTTTCGGGACACTTGGACAAATATACTGTATAGGGACCAAGGGACAAATATACTGAATAGCGACACATACATAGTAACCATACAGAGGCATGGACAAATATCCGGGGACATGGACAAATATACTGTTGCGGACACAGGGACAAGTATTCAGAGGCATGGACAAATATCCAGGGACACTGGGATGAATATACTGAATAGGGACAAATATACTGGAGAGGAACATAGGGACAAATATACTGTATTGGGACACAGGGACAAATATACTGTATAGAGACACAAGGACAAATATACTGCATCAGGACACAGGGACAAATATACTGTATGGGGACACTGGGACAAATTTCCTGTATTGGGACATCGGGACAAATATACTGTATCGGGACATCGGGACAAATATAATATATAGGGACACAGGGACACAGGGACACAGGGACAAATATACTGTCGAGGGACACAGGGACAAATATACTGCAGAGGGACACAGGGACAAATATACTGCAGAGGGACACAGGGAGAAATATACAGAGGCATGGACAAGTATCCAGGGACACAAGGACAAATATACTGTATCGAGACACAGGGACAATATACTGTATAGGGACACTGGGACAAATATACAGAGGTATAGACAAATATCCAGGGACACGGACAAATATCCAGGGACACAGGGACAAATATACTGTATAGGTACACTGTGACAAATATACAGAGGCATGGACAAATATCCGGGGACACATGGACAAATATACTGTGTAGGGACACAGGGACAAATATACTGGATAGGGACACAGGGACAAATATACTGTCGAGGGACACAGGGACAAATATACTGCAGAGGGACACAGGAACAAATATACAGAGGCATGGTAAAGTATCCAGGGACAAATATACTGTATCAGGACACAGGGACAATATACTGTATAGGGACACAGGGAAAAATATACTGTAAAGGGACACAGGGAAAAATATACTGCATGGGGACACAGGGAAAAATATACAGGGACACGGACAAATATACTGTATAGGGACACAGGGACAAATATACTGTAAAGTGACACAGGGACAAATATACTGTTTCGGGACACAGGGACAAATATACTGTAAAGTGACACAGGGACAAATATACTGTTTCGGGACACAGGGACAAATACCCAGGGACAAATATACTGTTTCGGGACACTTGGACAAATATACTGTATAGGGACCAAGGGACAAATATACTGAATAGCGACACATACAGAGGAACCATACAGAGGCATGGACAAATATCCGGGGACATGGACAAATATACTGTTTGCGGACACAGGGACAAATATTCAGAGGCATGGACAAATATCCAGGGACACTGGGATGAATATACTGAATAGGGACAAATATACTGGAGAGGAGCATAGGGACAAATATACTGTATCGGGAGACAAGGACAAATATACTGCATTGGGACACAGGGACAAATATACTGGTTCAGGACAAAGGGACAAATATACTGTGTAGGGACATCGGGACAAATATACTGTATAGGGACACAGGGCAAATATAGAGGCATGGACAAATATCCAGGGACACGGACAAAGATACTGCATAGGGACACATGGACAAATAGACTGTATAGGGACACAGCGACAAATATACTATATCGGGACACAAGGACAAATATACAGAGACATGGACAAATATCCAGGGACATAGGGACATATATCCTGTTTTGGGACACAGGGACAAATATACAGAGACATGGATAAATATCCAGGGACATGGACAAATATACTGTATAGGGACACTGGGACAAATGTACTGTTTCGGGACACAGGGACAAATATACAGAGACATGGACAAATATCCAGGGACATAGGGACATGTATCCTGTTTTGGGACACAGGGACAAATATACAGAGACATGGACAAATATCCAGGGACATGGACAAATATACTGTATAGGGACACTGGGACAAATGTTCTGTTTTGGGACACAGGGACAAATATACAGAGACATGGACAAATATCCAGGGACATAGGGACATATATCCTGTTTTGGGACACAGGGACAAACATACTGTATAGAAACACTGGGACAAATTTACAGAGGCATGGACAAATGTCCAGGGACACGGACAAATATCCAGGGACAAATATTCTGCATAGGGACACAGGGACAAATGTACTGTTTCGGGAGACAGGGACAAATATACAGAGGCATAGACAAATATCCAGGGACACGGACAAATATCCAGGGACACAGGGACAAATATACTGTATAGGTACACTGGGAAAAATATACAGAGGCATGGACAAATATCCGGGGACACATGGACAAATATACTGTGTAGGGACACAGGGACAAATATACAGAGACATGGACAAATTTCCAGGGAAACAGGGACAAATATACTGCATTGGGACACAGGGACAAACATACTGTATTGGGAAATCGGGACAAATTTCCTGTATTGGGACATCGGGACAAATATACTGTATCGGGACATCGGGACAAATATAATATATAGGGACACAGGGACACAGGGACAAATATACTGTCGAGGGACACAGGGACAAATATACTGCAGAGGGACACAGGGACAAATATACTGCAGAGGGACACAGGGAAAAATATACTGCATGGGGACACAGGGAAAAATATACAGGGACACGGACAAATATACTGTAAAGTGACACAGGGACAAATATACTGTTTCGGGACACAGGGACAAATATACTGTAAAGTGACACAGGGACAAATATACTGTTTCGGGACACAGGGACAAATACCCAGGGACAAATATACTGTTTCGGGACACTTGGACAAATATACTGTATAGGGACCAAGGGACAAATATACTGAATAGCGACACATACAGAGGAACCATACAGAGGCATGGACAAATATCCGGGGACATGGACAAATATACTGTTTGCGGACACAGGGACAAATATTCAGAGGCATGGACAAATATCCAGGGACACTGGGATGAATATACTGAATAGGGACAAATATACTGGAGAGGAGCATAGGGACAAATATACTGTATCGGGAGACAAGGACAAATATACTGCATTGGGACACAGGGACAAATATACTGTTTCAGGACAAAGGGACAAATATACTGTGTAGGGACATCGGGACAAATATACTGTATAGGGACACAGGGCAAATATAGAGGCATGGACAAATATCCAGGGACACGGACAAATATTCTGTATGGGGACACAGGGACAAATATACAGAGGCATGGACAAATATCCAGGGACACGGACAAAGATACTGCATAGGGACACATGGACAAATAGACTGTATAGGGACACAGCGACAAATATACTATATCGGGACACAAGGACAAATATACAGAGACATGGACAAATATCCAGGGACATAGGGACATATATCCTGTTTTGGGACACAGGGACAAATATACAGAGACATGGATAAATATCCAGGGACATGGACAAATATACTGTATAGGGACACTGGGACAAATGTACTGTTTCGGGACACAGGGACAAATATACAGAGACATGGACAAATATCCAGGGACATAGGGACATGTATCCTGTTTTGGGACACAGGGACAAATATACAGAGACATGGACAAATATCCAGGGACATGGACAAATATACTGTATAGGGACACTGGGACAAATGTTCTGTTTTGGGACACAGGGACAAATATACAGAGACATGGACAAATATCCAGGGACATAGGGACATATATCCTGTTTTGGGACACAGGGACAAACATACTGTATAGAAACACTGGGACAAATTTACAGAGGCATGGACAAATGTCCAGGGACACGGACAAATATCCAGGGACAAATATTCTGCATAGGGACACAGGGACAAATGTACTGTTTCGGGAGACAGGGACAAATATACAGAGGCATAGACAAATATCCAGGGACACGGACAAATATCCAGGGACACAGGGACAAATATACTGTATAGGTACACTGGGAAAAATATACAGAGGCATGGACAAATATCCGGGGACACATGGACAAATATACTGTGTAGGGACACAGGGACAAATATACAGAGACATGGACAAATATCCAGGGAAACAGGGACAAATATACTGCATTGGGACACAGGGACAAACATACTGTATTGGGAAATCGGGACAAATTTCCTGTATTGGGACATCGGGACAAATATACTGTATCGGGACATCGGGACAAATATAATATATAGGGACACAGGGACACAGGGACAAATATACTGTCGAGGGACACAGGGACAAATATACTGCAGAGGGACACAGGGACAAATATACTGCAGAGGGACACAGGGAAAAATATACTGCATGGGGACACAGGGAAAAATATACAGGGACACGGACAAATATACTGTAAAGTGACACAGGGACAAATATACTGTTTCGGGACACAGGGACAAATATACTGTAAAGTGACACAGGGACAAATATACTGTTTCGGGACACAGGGACAAATACCCAGGGACAAATATACTGTTTCGGGACACTTGGACAAATATACTGTATAGGGACCAAGGGACAAATATACTGAATAGCGACACATACAGAGGAACCATACAGAGGCATGGACAAATATCCGGGGACATGGACAAATATACTGTTTGCGGACACAGGGACAAATATTCAGAGGCATGGACAAATATCCAGGGACACTGGGATGAATATACTGAATAGGGACAAATATACTGGAGAGGAGCATAGGGACAAATATACTGTATCGGGAGACAAGGACAAATATACTGCATTGGGACACAGGGACAAATATACTGTTTCAGGACAAAGGGACAAATATACTGTGTAGGGACATCGGGACAAATATACTGTATAGGGACACAGGGCAAATATAGAGGCATGGACAAATATCCAGGGACACGGACAAATATTCTGTATGGGGACACAGGGACAAATATACAGAGGCATGGACAAATATCCAGGGACACGGACAAAGATACTGCATAGGGACACATGGACAAATAGACTGTATAGGGACACAGCGACAAATATACTATATCGGGACACAAGGACAAATATACAGAGACATGGACAAATATCCAGGGACATAGGGACATATATCCTGTTTTGGGACACAGGGACAAATATACAGAGACATGGATAAATATCCAGGGACATGGACAAATATACTGTATAGGGACACTGGGACAAATGTACTGTTTCGGGACACAGGGACAAATATACAGAGACATGGACAAATATCCAGGGACATAGGGACATGTATCCTGTTTTGGGACACAGGGACAAATATACAGAGACATGGACAAATATCCAGGGACATGGACAAATATACTGTATAGGGACACTGGGACAAATGTTCTGTTTTGGGACACAGGGACAAATATACAGAGACATGGACAAATATCCAGGGACATAGGGACATATATCCTGTTTTGGGACACAGGGACAAACATACTGTATAGAAACACTGGGACAAATTTACAGAGGCATGGACAAATGTCCAGGGACACGGACAAATATCCAGGGACAAATATTCTGCATAGGGACACAGGGACAAATGTACTGTTTCGGGAGACAGGGACAAATATACAGAGGCATAGACAAATATCCAGGGACACGGACAAATATCCAGGGACACAGGGACAAATATACTGTATAGGTACACTGGGAAAAATATACAGAGGCATGGACAAATATCCGGGGACACATGGACAAATATACTGTGTAGGGACACAGGGACAAATATACAGAGACATGGACAAATATCCAGGGAAACAGGGACAAATATACTGCATTGGGACACAGGGACAAACATACTGTATTGGGAAATCGGGACAAATTTCCTGTATTGGGACATCGGGACAAATATACTGTATCGGGACATCGGGACAAATATAATATATAGGGACACAGGGACACAGGGACAAATATACTGTCGAGGGACACAGGGACAAATATACTGCAGAGGGACACAGGGACAAATATACTGCAGAGGGACACAGGGAAAAATATACTGCATGGGGACACAGGGAAAAATATACAGGGACACGGACAAATATACTGTAAAGTGACACAGGGACAAATATACTGTTTCGGGACACAGGGACAAATATACTGTAAAGTGACACAGGGACAAATATACTGTAAAGTGACACAGGGACAAATATACTGTTTCGGGACACAGGGACAAATACCCAGGGACAAATATACTGTTTCGGGACACTTGGACAAATATACTGTATAGGGACCAAGGGACAAATATACTGAATAGCGACACATACAGAGTAACCATACAGAGGCATGGACAAATATCCGGGGACATGGACAAATATACTGTTTGCGGACACAGGGACAAGTATTCAGAGGCATGGACAAATATCCAGGGACACTGGGATGAATATACTGAATAGGGACAAATATACTGGAGAGGAACATAGGGACAAATATACTGTATTGGGACACAGGGACAAATATACTGTATAGAGACACAAGGACAAATATACTGCATCAGGACACAGGGACAAATATACTGTATGGGGACACTGGGACAAATATACTGTATAGGGACACTGGGACAAATATACAGAGGCATGGACAAATATCCAGGGACACAGTGACAAATATACTGTTTAGGGACACAGGGACAAATGTACTGCATAGGGACACTGGGACAAATATACTGTATAGGGACACTGGGACAGATATACAGAGGCATGGACAAATATCCAGGGACACAGCGACAAATATACTATATCGGGACACAAGGACAAATATACAGAGACATGGACAAATATCCAGGGACATCGGGACATATATCCTGTTTTGGGACACAGGGACAAATATACAGAGACATGGACAAATATCCAGGGACATGGGCAAATATACTGTATAGGGACACTGGGACAAATGTACTGTTTCGGGACACAGGGACAAATATACAGAGACATGGACAAATATCCAGGGACATAGGGACATATATCCTGTTTTGGGACACAGGGACAAATATACAGAGACATGGACAAATATACTGTATAGGGACACTGGGACAAATGTACTGTTTCGGGACACAGGGACAAATATACAGAGACATGGACAAATATCCAGGGACATAGGGACATATATCCTGTTTTGGGACACAGGGACAAACATACTGTATAGAAACACTGGGACAAATTTACAGAGGCATGGACAAATGTCCAGGGACACGGACAAATATCCAGGGACAAATATTCTGCATAGGGACACAGGGACAAATGTACTGTTTCGGGAGACAGGGACAAATATACAGAGGCATAGACAAATATCCAGGGACACGGACAAATATCCAGGGACACAGGGACAAATATACTGTATAGGTACACTGGGAAAAATATACAGAGGCATGGACAAATATCCGGGGACACATGGACAAATATACTGTGTAGGGACACAGGGACAAATATACAGAGACATGGACAAATATCCAGGGACACAGGGACAAATATACTGCATTGGGACACAGGGACAAACATACTGTATTGGGAAATCGGGACAAATTTCCTATATTGGGACATCCGGACAAATATACTGTATCGGGACATCGGGACAAATATAATATATAGGGACACAGGGACACAGGGACACAGGGACAAATATACTGTCGAGGGACACAGGGACAAATATACTGCAGAGGGACACAGGGACAAATATACTGCAGAGGGACACAGGGATAAATATACAGAGGCATGGACAAGTATCCAGGGACACAAGGACAAATATACTGTATCGGGACACAGGGACAATATACTGTATAGGGACACTGGGACAAATATACAGACGCATAGACAAATATCCAGGGACACGGACAAATATCCAGGGACACAGGGACAAATATACTGTATAGGTACACTGTGACAAATATACAGAGGCATGGACAAATATCCGGGGACACATGGACAAATATACTGTGTAGGGACACAGGGACAAATATACGGAGACATGGACAAATATCCAGGGACACAGGGACAAATATACTGGATAGGGACACAGGGACAAATATACTGTCGAGGGACACAGGGACAAATATACTGCAGAGGGACACAGGGACAAATATTCAGAGGCATGGACAAATATCCAGGGACACTGGGATGAATGTACTGAATAGGGACAAATATACTGGAGAGGAACATAGGGACAAATATACTGTATTGGGACACAGGGACAAATATACTGTATAGAGACACAAGGACAAATATACTGCATCAGGACACAGGGACAAATATACTGTATGGGGACACTGGGACAAATATACTGTATAGGGACACAGGGACAAATATACTGTATGGGGACACTGGGACAAATATACTGTATGGGGACACTGGGACAAATATACTGTACAGAGACACAGGGACAAATATACAGGGACACGGACAAATATACTGTATAGGGACACAGGGACAAATATACAGAGGCATGGACAAATATCCAGGGACACAGACAAATATACTGTTTAGGGACACAGGGACAAATATTCGGAGGCATGGACAAATATCCAGGGACACTGGGATGAATATACTGTATAGGGACACAGGGACAAATATACAGAGGCATAGACAAATATCCAGGGACACAGGGACAAATATACTGAATAGGGACAAATATACTGGAGAGGAACATAGGGACAAATATACTGTATTGGGACACAGGGACAAATATACTGTATAGGGACACAAGGACAAATATACTGCATCAGGACACAGGGACAAATATACTGTATGGGGACACTGGGACAAATATACTGTACAGAGACACAGGGACAAATATACAGGGACACGGACAAATATACTGTATAGGGACACAGGGACAAATATACAGAGACATGGACAAATGTCCAGGGACACAGGGACAAATATACTGCAAAGGGACAAATATACTGGAGAGGAACATAGGGACAAATATACTGCATAGGGACACAGGGACAAATATACTGTATAGGGACAAATACACTGTATAGGGACACAGGGACAAATATACTGTATGGGGACACAAGGACAAATATACTGCATTGGGACACAAGGACAAATATACTGCATTGGGACACAGGGACAAATATACTGTATAGGGAAATCGGGACAAATATACTGTATTGGGACACAGGGACAAATCTACTGTATAGGGACATCAGGACAAATATACTGTATAGGGACACAGGGACAAGTATACTGTATAGGAACACTGGGACAAATATACAGAGGCATAGACAAATATCCAGGGACACGGAAAACATACTGAATAGGGACACAGGGAAAAATATACTGCATTGGGACTCAGGGACAAATATACCGCATCGGGACCCAGGGACAAATATACCGCATCGGGACACAGGGACAAACATACTGTATAGGGACACCGGGACATATATACTGTATGGGGACACTGGGACAAATATACAGAGGCATGGACAAATATCCAGGGACATGGACAAATATACTGTTTCAGGACTCAGGGACAAATATTTGGAGGCATGGACAAATATCCAGGGACACTGGGATGAATATACTGTATCGGGACACAGGGACAAATATACTGTATGGGGACAATGGGACAAATATACTGTATAGGGATACAGGGGCAAATATACAGAGACATGGACAAATATACTGTATAGGGGCAAATATACTGGAGAGGAACATAGGGACAAATATACTGTATAGGGACACAGGGACAAACATACTGTATTGGGAAATCGGGACAAATTTCCTGTATTGGGACATCGGGACAAATATACTGTATCGGGACATCGGGACAAATATAATATATAGGGACACAGGGACAAATATACAGAGGCATGGACAAATATCCAGGGACACGGACAAATATTCTGTATCGGGACACAGGGACAAATATACAGAGGCAGAGACAAATATACTGCATAGGGACACAGGGACAAATATACAGAGGCATAGACAAATATACTGCATCGGGACACAGGGACAAATATACAGAGGCATGGACAAATATCCAGGGACACGGAAAATATACTGTATAGGGACACTGACAAATATCCAGGGACACAGGGACAAATATACTGTACAGCACCATAGGGACACGGACAAATATACTGTATAGGGACACAGGGACAAATATCTAGGGACATGGACAAATATCTAGGGACACTGGGATGAATATACTGTGTAGGGACACAGGGACAAATATCCAGGGACACGGACAAATATCCAGGGATACGGACAAATATACTGTATAGCGACAGGGACAAATATCCAGGGACATGGACAAATATCCAGGGACACGGACAAGTATCCAGGGACAAATATACTGTATAGGGACATAGGGACAAATATACAGAGGCATGGACAAATATCCAGGGACACGGCAAAATATACTGTATAGTTACACAGGGACAAATATCCAGGGACACGGACAAATATACTGTATAAGGACATAGGGACAAATATCTAGGTACAAGGACAAATATACTGTATAGGGACACATACAGAGGAACCATACAGAGGCATTGACAAATATCCAGTGACACGGACAAATATCCTGTATGGGGAGACAGGGACAAATATATTTTATAGAGACACAGGGACAAATATACAGGGACAAAGGGACGAATACAAAGGGACACATTTTGAGTGAATATGAAAACGTATGTTTTTTGAGTCGCGCACGATCCTGTCACGTGTTCCTGGTTTTGTTCATCTTGCGTTAATATCGTGAGAATCAGGTGGAATCTCAGGTCTGTACCTGCAGGTGCTTCGGGAGGAAAGGTGTGCACAGGTGAACAATAATTCACGAGCTTTGAATACACTTCAAGGGATTTGGAGGGTGGGGGGGCGATGGAAGGGGGGCGAGCGGGTCGGGGGCGATGGAAGGGGGCGATGGAAGGGGGCGAGCGGGTGAGGGGCGATGAAAGGGGGCGAGCGGGTGGGGGCGATGGAAGGGGGCGAGCGGGTGGGGCGATGGAAGGGGGGCGAGCGGGTGGGGCGATGGAAGGGGGGCGAGCGGGGGGGGCGTGGTTCAGTTACACTTGTGAGGTGACTTTCATTTACTTCATCACGTGTCCAGGTAGGTTTCAGCATGCAGGTAACTCATGAACATCCTCGGACAGTGAGCATGACGTCGCACAGTCCTTCACCTGCAACAGTGTCGGGAAATACGTTCCTATCCGGAGGCCGGACAAATCGGGTACCGGTTTGTCACGTGACCTAATTAAGACGTATATCAATTCCACCACCAGGATGAAGTGGTGGTGACGTCATCCGAAACCCGACTTGCGTGTCACGACGAACGCCTCCTGTTTTCATTCGAAGGCAATTACGTCATCGTAATCCGCCAAACCCCAAACGAGAGGGAGACCTGAAGTTGATGTGACATCACCAAGGTACTCTAGTCACGTGATGAAGGACTTGCACCAATTGTTTCCGACATTCGACAGAGTACGAGGGATGAATAATAATATAAAAAAAGATACACGCACGGTTTGCCTTGTGACAATGACGTCACACCATTGCCATGACGTAACAGCGGCCGTTTCCACAAATCGAGGCGGTGGAAACCAACGCAGGTAAATTTGAATCATAATTATCGATCGCATTCCCCACTATTACAGGTAAACTTTCATTACAAATATCGAATAAACGAAGTTAATTGAAACGAAATGAAAAATAGAAAACAAAGTATTTACCGCATTCGAGAACAAAGGGGAACAATTGTCTCGATAAATGGTGGCGATGTCCAGGTGGCACGCAAGAGCGACGCACCTGATTCAAGGTCACGTGGACCTGAGAATCGGTGCTGGGATGGTTTTTTAAACGTGATTTTAATCAAACTAATTCAGAGCTCGAGGTTAATCGAACTTCCCGACTTTTATCGACTGGATCCGGCACAGGAGGTAAATGTTTCCCCCGAAGGAGGACGGTCGGCGATCTGCCTAATTATCCGAACACCGACCTGCCAAGTCCCATTTACGGAAGGCTCGTCTGCTCACCGACCCGACCAATGGGCGAGGGTCATCGGTCCACCAAGCAAGACTCCTCGGCTCATCAGGCCAGTCCACAGAGCAAGACCCCTCGACAGAGACTCATCAGCCTGCCGGACCAGCCCACCTCGTGAGGCTCCTCATCTGACAGCAGGACCGGTCCCAAAGCGAGAAGGCGATCCCAGGGACACCAGGGTTATGAATCCGCACGCTCCGGTGTCTATAGGCCGATCCGCGAAGAACCAAGGACGCATGCTGGTCCCAAAAAGTGCATGGCAATTCGTACACCGTCATCACGTGTGAAGGGCCCGCCGTCGCAGCATTGGTGGATCCGCGAACAAGCCATTTCCATGGTCGCGGAACCCAAATGCACGGACAGTAAACACGGCACGGAGAGGCTCATGGTGCCACGTACGAGTGTACGAGACACCGGCTCTCTGACTTGAGGTGTCAGAAGTTTGTTGCATTCCTCAATCCTCTGATGTTGACTTTCCGAAGCTGTAAATACACACCTCGTATGGAGAAAAACTTTACATGCAGACGAGGGTTCAGTGCACCTCCACCTCTTTTGTTTACCCTTCTTTCCAAGATTGCTATTCATTGTTTATTCGTGTTTAAAACATTAAACATCTCGTCCTCAGCCCTCGTCATGGAACCATAAATAACTACAATTCATCGAACACCTTCACCTTACAATTCAAGGAGCAGTCTAAAGGAACAAGGACATTGGCGGCGTCTTTGAGCAGCAAATTTGATTCATCGAGATGATGTAAAATGCCTAATATTTTGTCCAAATACTGCGAAACAGATTTTTGAAAGTGTCAAAAAAGGCAATTTGTATTCAGTGTTCAAGTATATAATTCATTTAAATAAAATAAAGATTTTAAAGGTTGGAGAAAAAAAAAATCCCCGGAAGTTTACAGCAATTGATGCAGCGTCTTTTCCACCACCTTATTTAACACGATAAATGAGTTCTTCACGCTTGTTGTTTGTGTCCTTTATGACGTCTCTAAAACACAATAGGCTTCCTGTTAGGAATGATTTTCAATTTCCTTTGACTGCCAGACAGGCAGACAGACTACCGTCTCACTCCTCTCTGTGTGCATGCACGGTCGGGAAGACATTCCAGACAATTTGCCAAGTTCAGAGCCAATGCACTGCTTGCTGTACACCAGGTTCGTTTTCCCATTCATCTTCTGATTCGTGTTCTCAATTCAAATCAAGTTGTTCTTCGAGCATGAACCAACGTTTGCAGACAAACAGACAGACAAAGTGAACCAATTGCATAACCCCACTTTTTGTTTCGTGCACACGGGGTAAATATCTTCATTCATAACAAACGCGAGACGTGAAGTCACATGGTGGTCTGACGTCACAACCATGAACTACACCTGGTGGTAACCATACATCTGACGTCATACACAAACTACACCTTGAAAAGGACAATTCATTTTTAAATTTTTTTTAACAAAAAGCGGAGGGGATGGTCAGGGAAGACAACCGCCAAAATGAATAAAAGCGCTTCTCACAACACCCCAGTCCACGTACACAAAGTACGTCCGAGTCGCAGGTTTCTTTCAGGCTCCAAAACTGTACAACAGAACTTCATCAAGGAGCGCGCACCTTTTGGCTCTGTTCGGCAATCGATGCGGTGTCCCCATATCCATTCTGGCAGAATTCAGACTTAAAGGTTAGGAACGGTGTCCGTCAATATAAATAACCGCGAACGAGCACTCCGTAGAGCGCATACCTCCGCCAGGCTGAACAGTTTACGTTTTGTATCCCACTGATGGGCAGGATCTGGATTTGGACTTGAACCAAAATCTAACCGGCTTCTTCTTGTTACCTATCCAACTGATCCACCAAGTTTTGTCATATCTCGTCCAAAACTTTGGGAAATATCGTGCTACATATCATTTTTGGCCCCATCTCTCAATGGTGAAGAATTACTTTAAATTATTGGATCCGGATCCCGATCTTCAATGAAATCGAATCATTTCATCCTTATCACACAACCAACCTCTCCACCAAATTTTGTCCGAATCCATCCACAGCCTTTTGAGATATCCGATTCGCAGACAAACAGACAAACAGACTAATAATTAAATCCTAAGGAAGAAGCACTCCTGCTCATGAATTCCATCTCAGCACGGAAAACCGGGAGTGTTTCGTGAGGACATTAATATTTCGTTTAAAGCTCAACAACATACAACAACATTAAATGTCCAATCGGCCCTGTGTATGTCAAATAACACCAAATGAGAGCACAAAATATGGCACCATGGGGGGGGGGGAGGGGGGGACGCACAAAATCCAAACAAAAAAGCTTCTAACTATTAGAGATGACCTTGGAGTCGGAGCCTCAAAGTGTTCGAGGAAAGACCATTCGTGTCTGCTATGGGGGTTCTCTGGCCTCCACTATGCTAAGTATTCCTACTTGGATGGGACAAAGGATATGTTCTCTTCATTAACGACCATTGCTTTGCTTATTTAGCAATTCCTCTCGCCAACTTCACAAGTGGCTCCTGGTTTCCGGGGATGGGAGATGGGTGGATCCTGAGACGCGAAAACCTACCAAGTATCATGGGTATTGACTGAGCCAGACGGGAGGACGCGTGGATTCTGCGATCAAGGACAGCGATGCTCGACAAGTCAACGTCCATAAAGGAGCACCATCTGCTGGCAGTCCGGCGACGGTTACAAAAACGAGGTTTGAATCCTCACCATCGCCGGGACGGATTGTCATTATCACAATAATACAAAATGGGGATTGTCATCAATCAGACTTGATTTCATCGCTCCAAAGGTCGCTGCAAAAAAAAAAAAAACACAAAAAACAGGAGTTTTGCAAACACCTTGTGAAGGAAAATGTTCATCAGTAACCAAGACCCGGTTTCCTGTCACCGTGTTGTCCTGAAAAGCATTCTTGGGCTTTTGCTATAAAACCTGATGCACGTATTTCAAATATACAATGCAACTCAGGCACCATTGCCTTCGAGGAGTGACGACGACTTTGCATTTCATAGCACATGTCAAATTAGATGATAAAACTGGAGACAAACAATAAAGAACGAGATTTTCATTGCTGGGAATGTCCTTCTGGAGAATAAGGGAAGTATTTATGGGAAGAAGAACAAACACTATGACCAGCAACAAGCATCACCTGTCCGTTGCTTTGGAGGTCATAAAACCCGTATAAGTTCACCTTCAGCTCGTCCGAATGAAGTGTTGGAGAAGGTGATGAGAATATTAAGAATCCTAACTGTGGAGATTATCTTCACCACGACGGGAAGATGTTTAAATCATCGTTGGGTCAAGAGAACCCTATCGATTCGCTCGAGCCTCGAGGTCATGGTGGGGGTAACACCGCATCGCCGATGGAAAAGCAAAATAAAACATTTATTAATCAACACTTTATACATTTCCCTGAGCATGAGAGGTGGGAAAAATAAAATACAATTCACGAGACTGGAGAATTATCGAAGAACGTCTCTTCGAATGGAGATAACAAGAGGCATAAACAAAGCACGGATTTTTCTCACGCGTCCGGAAATACATTCTCTTTGGAAGTTTTCAACCTTGCCAGAGCAAGATGGCCACACTGGGAGAGTTAATACAGATGCAGAGAAATGAGTTCATCTGTGCAACGAAGGGCAGCAACCAGGTGGTTACCATGGCTGATGAGCCTGTCATTCCGCTTGCAAGGAACTAGAAAGACTCAAACTCAAAGCATCTGGGGGAAGGAAACACCACCCCACCCTCTCCATGTCTGCTCTCCCATTTCATCTCGTTGAAAAATCCTCTGAAATGAAGAACCCACACCTTGTCCAGATAATCGATCCTGGCGCACCTTTAATGCTTTATTCCCAAGTACGTCTATGCTGTGGAGATCTATGGATTATTTTTACGCCCTACCATAAGGGTGTCATTCATCACCGGGGCACCGACATCAGATGTTCGTTACACTTATGAGGAGCTTGACATTTTATAGGCGAGATAAAACCGCCAGGAGAGCTCGTAACTCCAGGAAGGAGAAATTCTTGAAGGATGAACTGCTTTCATTCATCGAGACAAAACTAATTCCGAATCGTGGCAGCTTTCACTTGATAACAATTAAGCACCGGGTGTATCTATGAAGGAGTTTACAGAACGAATGACTTATTCAATGATATTCGCATTGCATAAAAGTTAAAATAACTATAGAGAGTACGAATCAACATATCTTTCAAACACACAGGTGTTCGCTGTTGGCATGCACACACGCAAGTAATTTACTTAATGTAGAGAGCACATACTATAAACGAGGGAACCTGTACTCGATGAAATGAATGAAGGTAAACCCGGTGCGAAATTAGAATCATGAGATGACATGCTTTAACATGCATGATCTTAGCAACAAAGCAAAGGATTTTGGACACTGGAAATAAAACTAATGGTATATTAGCTTTTCATGCATTCAAAAGGGGAAAAGCAGAAACTGTAATTGAACAAAAAAGTACAAAATCTGTGCAAGATGGAGTAACAACTACTTTGAGATTAACAGTTTACACTTGGCTCGAAATAAGACATCTCAAGTGAACTTTAGAATGCTCTTACACACCTATGAACAATGAATGCAAGGCAATGAAGGTGAGGTTCATTTACAAATAAGGACATTTGCTTATCAAAGAATGAAAATGAATGTCACAAAGTTTGCCTTCACTCACAAGCCAATTTTGCTCCCATTTCCTGTTTAAACAAACAAGCATTGTGACGTAATGAAGACCTGCTTACATCATGCAATGCAATGGATCTATATTTACATGCTTCTCTGAATGCCTGCCTTTTGTCTTTGTAAGCAGTGCAATCTGTGGCATCGTTTAGTTTTTCTCGAGTGGTTTTTAAAACATAGGATTAGCAACATGACTACAGATCAGTAATGCGGAACAAGCTAATGAACAAAACACATACACACACACACGCACAATATTAAAAAAAACACATAAAAACAATAAAAAAACAACATGCACAAATAAAACGCACACACAAACAATTGAAAAAAACACATAAATACACGTACACACAAATAAATAAGCAAACAATAAAAACACAAATGAATAAAAACACAAATAAAAGCACATACAAACACTCAAAAACACACAACCAAACACACACAAGTAAACAAACACACACAAACAATAAAAAACACAATAAAAACACCCATGTATAAATAAATAAAAATACACACTAACAATTTAAAAAACAATAAAACACCCACACACAACTAAAAATACACATACAAACAATAAAAACACACCCACACACAAAAGAAAACACAAACAATAAAAAGCACAAACGATTAAAAAACAATAAAAACACCCACACATATTAAAATCAGAATTCACACACAAACAATAAAAAACCACAAACAATAAAAAACAAACAATAAAAAACACAAACAATAAAAAAACAATAAAAACACCCACAAACAAATAAAACTACACACACAAACAAAAAACACAAACAATTTAAAAAACAAAAAAATACCCACACATAAATAAAAACACACACACAAACAAAAAACACAAACATTTAAAAAACCAAAAAATCCCCACACATAATTAAAAACACACACACACAAACAAAAAAAAACAGATTATAAAAAGCACAAATAATTAAAAAACAATAAAACATCCACAAATAAATAAAACTACACACACAAACAAAAAACACAAACAATTAAAAAACAATAAAAAAAAACAATAAAAACACCCACAGATAAATGAATAAAAATACACACACAAACAATAAAACACAAACAATAAAAAAACAATAAAAAAAGAAAAACACCCACACATAAATAAATAAAAATACACACAAACAATAAAAAAAACAATTGAAAAAAGACAATAAAAACACCCACACACAAATAAATAAAAATACACACACAAACAATAAAAAACACAAACAATAAAAAACACAAACAATAAAAAAATACAAACAATAAAAAACACAAAGAATTAAAAAACAATAAAAACACCCACAAACAAATAAAACTACACACAAACAAAAAACACGAACAATTAAAAAAACAAACAATAAAAACACCCACACATAAATAAATAAAAATACACACACACAAACAATAAAAACACACAGATAAAAACAAAAACACACACACACACCAGAGATGTTTGCTTTGAGATTAAAAATGTTGTGTTTGAGCATTACTCAGGTGTAACATCAAATTTCATGGTGACGATCTCTTCGGGAAACGAGCTTCTCAGAAGAATTCCTCTGGCACGGTTGCAGTCCAGCTCTTCGACGAATCCAAACCAGTAAATCACGAGTCCGGGACCAAATCTGCAGAAGGGGAAGCAAAATCCAACTTTCATAACTTCAATCCAGAGTAATTGTCAACACATTAATTTCATAACATGAAGCAGAAGATTGAAGTGACGGAGCAACACATTCTTGACTAGTCACCAGATGATGCAAATTTCCTGTTCTTTTATCCACTTAATGTTGTGATGGAATTTTATTTTGCACTGTAGGCGTAGCACATTTGTTTTAAGGGAAGCTTTCATTTTTATTCCTTTCTTTTTCCTAATAATAGAAGACCATATATTTGATGCCTGCAGCTGCAAAAGCCAAAGGGTTTTGAATTTAGATTCACCCATTGGCTGTCACGACAGGAGATCTGGTCTTATTGCTTTGTTGTGATCAATTTTTTCCCAAAGAAATTCTCATTACTAGTCTTCGTGTGTGTGCTTGCACCAAAAACTGCGAAACGATTACCCTGCAGAAGCTTCTGAAAACGGGCACCTCGTACGCTTCTATTTGGCAAATTCAGCTTCCATTGGATTTGTCATTTCTAATGCTAATAATAATCCCACTTCCACTAATACTACGACTACATTAACAGGCCTAATTATTCCAACCTTCTTGTGGGGTTAGCCAGGGAACGTTTTTGTCCAAGTCTTTCACGGACCGGCTGGCCAGGCCAAATGTTCGACTGAAGGTGTTTTGGGCAGGGAATTTGTAATTTGTTCAGGGTGTCGGCGATAACACACCTACTCTTTGTGAAAGAGAACGTGGGATCTTTAACATCCACCAAACGATGCTGGCAGACAGGATACCTGGCTTAACATTAACGTTCATCTGGGGGAGGAGGCGGGGGAGTTGGCACAATTTGTGATGCAAAACCCTGACGGTGAAATACCAATCTGACAGTTTATAGTCAGGCCTCGACTCACACCACACTCGAGGGTTCAAAGGTAAGTGCGCTACCTCTGTACCATCCTTTCTGGCTGGATTTATCACAGCTTTTGATTTTTATCCACACGTGTGTAACATTGATAGTCTTAATTTCCCTGGCCTCTGTTCAGATGCTATTTGATATCAATCAATATCAAGCATACAAGAGCAGTTGCTCCTTGAGCAGACCTCAATAATGGTAGATTCAACCCTGCATGGGGCAAATTGCTTCACATAAGGAGGAGGGGTTGGATGTGTGGGTGGGGATGGGGGGGGATGGAAGAGCAATGAACAGAGAAAGCAGGTAGGATGTGAACCCTCTGTGAAAATCAACAACACCCAAACAAATGTATACACGGGCAAGCAGCCTGGCAAGAACATTTGAGGCGTGCCCATACACATCTCTGAATATTTGCGTCCACTTGCCGGAGGACCTGCAAATTCCAAGAAGCCAGCCTTTGGCAGAAGGTGAAAGTTCAGTGGAGGAAAGGGAGCAGGGCAGGTGATGAAAAGGCAATCGGGCTCGGTGGGGTCGAGAACCGCAGCCGCTCCTTCGTTTGACGGAGCGCAGGTGCATACAAGCCTTAACAGGATACGCTTTATTTCTTGATCTCGCCGGAGCGCTTGCGAGGAGCACGAAGGGCATATCCCTTTGAACCGTGCCGGTTCAGCTCACTCATGGGCCAGTGTGGGACAGCTGCTTGCCAGACCAATGTTCATAAGCAGCTGTAGTGATGCAATGGATTTATGGAGCAGAGTGACAGACCCCCAAGTGATTGAAACTGCATTACGTTTACTATGTGGTACTTTATTGGTCTGCATGACGAATTGTTTTCCTGACGAGTGCGGCTTGCTTTGAGGGTGGCTTCGCGCTAACTTTAGGCACAAGGGCTGACACGGACTGGCATGGAATTAGGAGGCAAGAACAAGGTGAAATTTGTGCAGGTAAATAAATGATGTGGAAGGGGCAGGGGATGGGCATGACATTTAAGACAGAAGTGCTTCTAAGACTCCTCCTCGTGTAAGAGAACATCAAATGACGTATTGGAATGATCAAAGAATAATGGGCCTCGAACAGTGACCTGCAAAAGTATTCTCCCCCTCCAAAGTTTTCACATTTTGATGGCACCTGAGCTTATTTCATGATTCTTTCAAAACAAATTTAATATATAGAGTCTTCATAAACTATTCCAAAGTGATAAAGCTAAAAAATGTGGATAAAATGTGAATAAGTTAAATTAACAGAGAAAAATCAGATGATTCTCAGTTACGTAAGTATTTTAAAAACCCTTTGCCTAATTAACCCTAAATCACTTTAGGAGCAAATTATTTGTTTGAAAGGTTACAAAATAGTGTAATAGCTTTCACCTGGATGTACCGTAATCAGTGGTTTAACTTAAAAATTAAGCTCCTCCACTTATTGAAGGAGTTTTAAGGTACAACTCACTTGGTCAACCAGCAAAGTAAACATGAAGACCAAGGAGTTTTCCAAAGAAGTCAGACATGAAGTGGTGGAGAAGCACTATTAAGGTGAGGGTTAATAATAAGATTTCCAAGTCCTCATTATCCCTTTGAGTACGGTGAGATCCATCATTAAGAAGTGGAAGACGCATCATACCACCCAGACTCTACCCAGATCAGGTTGCCCATCCAAACTCAACTGCGAGGCAAACATGAAACTAGTTCGGGATGTCACTGTAAATCCAACAATGACTGAAAGATCTGCAAGGCTCTATGTCTGAGATGGGGGTCAGTGTTCATCAATCAACAATATCCCGTTCCCTTCACAAAGCTGGCTTCTATGGACAGGTGGCAAGTAAGAAGCCATTACTGAGAAAGACGCATCTAAAAGCTCCTATAGAGTTTCTGAAAAAGTATCTTAACGATACTGCAGGCATGTGGAGATAAGTTTTGTGGACAGACGACACAAAAATTGAACTTTTTGGTCCAAGTTCAAAGTCTTACGTCTGGCGCAAACCGAACACGACACATCACTCAATCAACACCATCCCTAATGTCAAGCATGGTAGTGGTAGAATCATGTTATGGGACTGCTTTTCATCAGTAGGGACTAGCAAGCTTGTCAGCATAGAAGGGACAATGGACGGTGCAAAGTACACAGTAATCCTTGATGAAAACCTACTTAAGTCAGCCATGAATCTGAAACTGGGTAGGGGATTCACATTTCAGCAGGACAATGATCCGAAACACAAAGCTAAAGCCACACTGAAGTGGCTGAATAAGAAGAAAATAAATGTTCTTGAGTTGCCCAGTCACAGCCCTGACTTGAAACCAATTGAGACTTGAAGATTGCAATCCATCGACGATCCACATCAAACTCGGCAGAACTAGAGAAATTTTCACATGAAGAATGGGCAAATATTTCACCATCTCACTGTACAAAGGTGGTGGAGACCTACCCAAAAAGACTTGTTGCAGTCATTGCTGAACAAGCTCGAATGAGCTAAGATCCTCGACCTCTTAATGATGACATTATAAAAACGAATATGACATCATTGTGATGTATCAGGTTTGCGATAAATTATCTGTGCTCGTGCCCGGCTTGATTCCCACAAACAAAATTCAAACAGCTTGCCGAGTTTCGGTGATAATGGTATAGGCGATATCCATTAGCGGCGGTATTATGACGTCAACTTTTTTTCTAGGAAGAATTTCCAAAATCAGAGATGGTTACTGCCTGCGCGTGGGCTTTCTGCATATACATGGCAAGTTTCACGAAGATCCGATGAAAACTCTGGGTTGTGAAACAAAAAAATGTCAAAAAATAGGAATGACATCATAAAAATTGAGATGACGTCACAGTGATGTATCATATGTGCGGTAATTCATCTCTGTTAATGCCCCGTTCGATTCCCGCAAACAGAATCCAAAAAGCTTCCCTAGTTTCGGAGATAATTTCTTAGGCGATTTCCATTAGCGGTGATATTTTGACGTCATAACTTTTTTCTAGGAGGAATTTTTAAAATCAGAGATCGTTACTGTCTGCGCAGGGTATTTTTACATATATATGCCAAGTTTCAGGAAGTTTCGATGAAAACTGTAGGCTGTGAAACAAACTAGTTTCGGATATAATGGTATTGGCAATTTCTATTAGCAGCGATATTATGACGTTAACTTTTTTTTATGAAGAATTTCCAAAATAGGAGATGGTTACTGCCTGCGCGTGGGCTTTCTGCATATACATGGCAAGTTTCACGAAGATCCGATGAAAACTCTGGGTTGTGAAACAAAAAAATGTCAAAAAATAGGAATGACATCATAAAAATTGAGATGATGTCATAGTGATGTATCATATGTGCAGTAATTCATCTCTGTTAATGCCCCGTTCGATTCCCGCAAACAGAATCCAAAAAGCTTCCCTAGTTTCGGAGATAATTTTTTAGGCGATTTCCATTAGCGGTGATATTTTGACGTCATAACTTTTTTCTAGGAGGAATTTTCAAAATCAGAGATGGTTACTGTCTGCGCAGGGTATTTTTACATATATATGCCAAGTTTCAGGAAGTTTCGATGAAAACTGTAGGCTGTGAAACAAACTAGTTTCGGATATAATGGTATTGGCGATTTCTATTAGCGGCGATATTATGACGTTAACTTTTTTGCGAGGAAGAATTTCCAAAATAGGAGATGGTTACTGCCTGCGCGTGGGCTTTCTGCATATACATGGCAAGTCTCACGAAGATCCGATGAAAACTCTGGATTGTGAAACAAAAAAAGTCAAAAAATAGGAATGTCATCATAAAAATTGAGATGACGTCATAGTGATGTATCATATGTGCAGTAATTCATCTCTGTTAATGCCCCGTTCGATTCCCGCAAACAGAATCCAAAAAGCTTGCCTAGTTTCGGAGATAATTTTTCAGGCGATTTCCATTAGCGGTGATATTTTGACGTCATAACTTTTTTCTAGGAGGAATTTTCAAAATCAGAGATCGTTACTGTCTGCGCAGGGTATTTTAACATATATATGCCAAGTTTCAGGAAGTTTCGATGAAAACTGTAGGCTGTGAAACAAACTAGTTTCGGATATAATGGTATTGGCGATTTCTATTAGCGGCGATATTATGACGTTAACTTTTTTGCGAGGAAGAATTTCCAAAATAGGAGATGGTTACTACCTGCGCGTGGGCTTTCTGCATATACATGGCAAGTTTCACGAAGATCCGATGAAAACTCTGGGTTGTGAAACAAAAAATGTCAAAAAATAGGAATGACGTCATAAAAATTGATATGACCTCATAGTGATGTATCATATGTGCGGTAATTCATCTCTGCTAATGCCTTGGTCGATTCCCACAAACAGAATTCAAAAAGCTTGCCGAGTTTGAGAATTTTTTAGGCGATTTCCATTAGCAGAGATATTTTGATGTCATAACTTTTTTTCGAGGAAGAATTTTCAAAATCGGAGATGGTTACTGTCTGCGCAGGGTATTTTTACATATACATGCTAAGTTTCAGGAAGTTTCGATGAAAACTGTAGGCTGTGAAACAAAAAAGTCCACAAGAACAACAACGTGAGTAAGACTTAGAGATCCTCCACGAGGATCTAAAAAGATGTTTTTTACAGGCTGACCTGAAATGTAACCTCCTTCAATTATAACTGTTTAGTTTGATCTCTTCAGTAATGAATTTAAAAGGTTCATTTGGAAAAATTGTTTTGACATATATCTATATATATATATATATATATACTCAAACTCTCATCTTGTATGCATGTATGTATGTATGTATGTATGTATATATGTTCCCGAAATACAGCCAAAACGGTACACGATAGCGCAAAAATTTTAGGGCCACCTTACTCACCATTCTTCGGCGTGCAGCATCAAGTTTCGTTCAAATCGGGCAACGAAAAAATTATTAAAAAATCAATTCCCGATTCAGTCAAGTACTCTTCGGGAGTATTTGATCAATGCAAATAACCTCAGCTGTATAGTTCGCTGGAGCTATCTTCTTTTTTTTCTTGAAAATATTTTTTGCATCAACCGCTGTTACTACGGGAACCCAACGGGTTCACGGGTCGTCTCATCCTTACTATAATTCACGGACTGGTGTTTGTTTGTGTGTGTTTGTTGTGCTACTCCTACATTTCTGGGCTGATTATAACCAGACTTGCTACATCGTATCAGCATGACCCGATTTAATGTATAGGAGTGTTTTTATCTTTGCCGGTGTCCTTGAGGGGGGAGGGAGGCAGGACGCAAGTTTTGTATGTAAATATGTATCGTGAAGTTCCGCCTCCAGGTGTGGGAGGGTATTACAAGTCTGCACCGTTTACAGTCCAGGATTCCTGTCCCGACGTTTTCCAGTGCTGTGAGGTGTTTTGAATTATAAGCATGGTTACTATGTTTTTGCTTTGTGCACATAACCTGGGTATTTGGGGTTTTTTGCCTATACACCACCCAAATAAAAGTACTCGTAAGAAGAACGTGTTGGATGCTTGGAACAAAATTGCCTGTTGGGCGGGTACTCTGCTAGCAATTCATAGTTCATCCAAATGTGGCATTATTGGTAGGGGGAGAATACGTTTACAGGCCACTGTACTTACCTGTTCTTAAAAGGTCATAAGAATTGTCAAAAAGTTTCTCGAGTTCGAGGAAAGAAGTCTGCACAACACTTTAAACAGCAGAAGAACAAAATTAAAGAAAGCAGATTTACATTTTCCAAATAAGAATAATCGCAGAGCAAAGTTGAAGGACTAAAGGAGGAAGAAGGAAGTAGAAAATATATACATACATAATGGGCCTTTTGATACAAGTAGAAAAGATACCACTTTGGAGTCTGGAAATGTGCATCACCCAATGAGGTATGCCTCGCTCTTCGGTACACAAGGATCATCGAGAGGGGAAGAATGGAACTGAGATGGAATGTTGGGAAATGGTGAGCTGATGCAAAGCCAGGCATTGCATGGTACTGCTGTTCCCACCTGCTGCCCCCACTCCCCTCAATATAGTGGTGGAATCTAAGGCTCTCGGGCTAATCGGTGTCCATTGGTATCTCCTATTAAAAGGCCGAGGCACAGTGCCTACTCCCCTCTCATTGCAGACAGGTTGGTGGTGGTCTGGCAGTTCTCCATCTCCCACCCACTCCTGCCCAATCTGGCACACCAGGTGTGACACGCTAATTGGCATAAACCACTCATTCCCAAGTACAGTACACTCTTTCTGCCTACCTGCAATCATTCATTCCCCTTTTCTCTCATTTGTGGAATTTGGCCTATCTTTCTTTTCCCACCAATTCTGCAAGGCCACAGTGAAGCATCTCCCCCATACCTGATGATGATTTTTTTCTACTCTCACTGACTCTGCCTTTCTCTCCATCTAAAACTGTACCTTCACACACTGATGTCCTTTGACTGTGCTTTGTGTTCATGTACCCCCTTTACCCTGTTCTTGGTACATCTACAAGCTGCTCCCTTTGTTCATCTCTTCTGTAAGCCTTAACCTTTCCATAAATTTATATCAACCCACAATGGTATTAACTGGGTTTCATTAAACAACCAGTCTTCTCACACGAGCTAAGGTGTGACGTGTAATAGCACATTGTGATATGGGCTGCGACGTAGACAATCGGCAACCAATAGACAAGTTAAAGAAACTGCTGCTGCGTCACCAGAACCTCAATAAAGGGGATTTGAAAAAGAAGGAAATTTTCATTGGACAAGAGATCAATCACTGCTGCAAGCACAAACGTTATTTCCAACGGGATTGCCAATTACAAAGTTATCACAAAGGTATATCCAAGTTTTTGGGAAGCAAGCAATGTCACCATACCCCAAACAATCATTTACTCCATTAACTAGCTTATCTAGTGTACAAGTGTATCGAATGTCGTAACAAACAACAGAGATTGGAATTTTTTTTATCTTGATGTACCATACTCTATACAGGGTATTGGTGATGCAGTAGTTTCTTGGCAAGGGTTAAACTCAGAGGTTTGCCATTGCTTTCCCAGCATTGTTTGTCCATGTTCGATGCTGTTAAATGATGAGTGTCAAGCAAGGAAGCAGCACAAATAATTTTTTTTTAATTAAATTTTTGGTTTAACTCAGTCGGGGTGTGAATCACTGACCTCCCAGACTCAAAGCAGATGCTCTAAGCATTATGCCACCGAGTCTGGTTATATGTACCTGTATATACTCTGATTATGAATCTGATAAGATTATGATACTCCGTTACAGAGTAATCGGTACTGACGAATCAGTTTCTTGGCAAGGGTTATCCTGGGTGGTTTGCCATTGCCTCATGAGCAGGAGTAGGGCAGGCATTTGGCCAGGATGCCTCCGCTAGCTCGCCTACTCTTCGCAAAGGACACCGTGAGATCTTTAACGTCCACAAACTAATGTCGGCAAACGGGATGCCTAGTTTAACGTCCATCCGATGGACGGTATGCCTGGTGTTGGCTTAATGGTTAGGGTGGTGGGCTTGGGATTCTAGGATCCTGAGTTCAAATCCCACTCGGCTATTGAATTAATACCAGGTGGGGTTAACTCGACCTGTCATCCTTCCGAGGTCGGCAAAATGAGTGCCAGCATGCTGGTACACTGTGTCAGAGTGGCGACCCCGTCCAGGATTGTGCCCAATAGCCAAGGAGACTGCTTAGGCAGCACCAATGCTCTGCACAGAGTATGGTCCCAATGGATAGATGGATGGATGGATGGTACACACATTGATGAACCACCTTGCCTGTGAAACAACGAGATGACAGTTTATACCTGGGCCTAGATTCGAAATAGAGGCAAGTGTGCTTACCTCTTGGCCATCCTGTCAGTATATATAAATATATTTTTTTTTTTCCCAGGGTAAAAACTATGAAGATCCTCGATTATGAAAAACAAAAGAAGAGCTTTACCCTGTTTTAAAAAAAATTCCGCACGACTCGAAACTATTCAAAATGGTCGCGAACTCTCTAAATGCCTATTTCCCCAATGCTGGGGGGGCATCACAAAAAGGAGGCGGGGCGGTATTTGGTGCAACAAATGTAACAAGAGAATCATATATAGTGTGAAATCACAGGCAGACTTCTCAGGAAATTGCACGAGTGAAAAATCTGCTTGCTGCCTCGCTTGCACAAGCATCTCTGGTTCTGCGAAAGAATGTGTGCCATTTATCAGGTGTAATGAAAGGCCGAAGGTTTGAAGCATGTACGGCTTCAAAATGGAAGCAGACAATAATTGTCAGAATTACATAGCAGGCCCGAATGTTTCAGTTTGATGAATAAAACAAATAAATTGCAAAAAAAAATTTTGTCAGAGAGTTAATTTTTTATGCCATTCACAGAGGCTAGAAATCATTAATTATTAATGAGGGTGGGGGGAGGGGGGAAGTCCACCCTTCCAGTATACTAATCAAGGTCTCATTAGATGGGAATATTTTGGTTACATGGAATTTCACGATTATTGTCGAGCAGACAAAATTAAATAACAATTTCAGTCACCAGGAAGTTTGTCATTGGTTGTGTTGATTGTTTTTGTTATATTTCCCACCCTCAATATTCCTGTTTCAGTGTTTTCAAGTGATCATCGATACACGGCTTTCCATGGCTTCCACACCTTGACTATGTCTGTCTCTCTTTTTACTAAACCAGGAGCACCTGCCTGTGGGGTGGCCAGGGGGGGGGGGCATTTGATTACATCAAACATGTAATTCAAAATACCTCTCGCTGCATAATTCAAAAAACACCTCACTGCACTGGAAAATGTGGGGACAGGGACACAGGACTGTAAAGGGTAGGGGTTTGTAATACCCTCTCCCACCTGGAAGGGCACTTCATGATACACATTTACATAGAGAATTTGCTTCATCCACCCCCTTCACCCCCTCCCCCAAAACCATGGGCAAAGTTAAAAACACCCCGATACATTAATTGGGGTCATGCTGATCCGATGTAGCAAGTCTGGACGTAATCAGCACATTACTGTAGGAGTAGTAGCGCAACAAACATACACCAGGACTCGTCCGTGAATTAAATGTAGTGAAGGATAAAGGATATACCATGGAACCCCACCATTCGCGGATTCGACATTCACAGACCTCGTGTACTTGCGGTTTATAAAATGTGACCTGCTTCTACATTTGCGCGACACGTATACACGTTTTAAAAATGTATTATTATTTTTACACATCAGGACTGGTCCCTGATAATCCACCACCAATGAAAATTCAGCCTTAGAATTCTCCCACAGAAACCTGCTCTCTCTTAAGCACAGATTAATCCCACCTCGTCTTCAATTGTCTTACCCATCCTCCCTCTCTTGGTACTCTGAATCCTGTGGTGAGGCAGTTGCTATAAAAACAACTTGCATTCTCATCCTGGAAGGCAAATCCAACTGAAGGCAACTTCATGCCATTCCACACAGCCCGCAACAAGTGTGTATCGACTCTCGGGGGAGCCAGAAAACAACATCTGTCCAATCTCAAGAATGAGCTTTCAAACAGAGATTTGAATATCATCTATTGAGTGATCTGGTTGATTAAAATGCATCGTGCAAGACAGAGATTTTCTCTGATTGGTGTGAAAATTTCTAATCTCTGACCATGTGTTATTAAAGTGTGTTTAGAGTGTGTTCTCAGTTTCTGCAACATATTGTTTAGTCCATCTTTGACAAGTGATTACATGTGACAACAATATCCCAAGCACCTCACAAATCTGGCCTGTATGGTAGGGTGACAATAAGGAAGCCATGACTCAAAAAGCCCACCTGGTGTCCCATTTGCGGTGTGCAAAAAACCACTATGGAGATTCTGAAGCCGTGTGGAAAAAAGTTATTGGGCTGACGAAACCAAGATGCAACTTTTTGGCCTAAATGCAAAACGTTACATTTGCACAAACCCAACACAGCACATCATCCAAAGAACACCATCCCTACTGTAAAGCATGGTGGTGGCAGCATCATGTTATTGGAATGTTTTTCATCACTAAGGACTGGGGTACTTGTCAGGATAGAAGGGAAATGGATGGAGCAAAATACAAAAAAAAAAATCCAAGAGGAAAACCTGCTGCCCTCTGCAAGAAAGTTGAAATCGGGACGGAAGTTCACCATTCAGTATGACAACGACCTGAAGCACACATCCAAAGCTACACTGGAGTGGCTAAGGAACAAAAAGATAAATGTCCTGAAGTGGCCAAGTCAGAGCCCCGAACCTAAATCCAATCGAAAATCTGTGGCATGACTTGAAGATTACTGTCCATCAACACTCCACACACAACTTCACTGAGCTTGAACAGCTTTGTACAGAAGAAATGGGCAAATATTGCCCAATCAAGGTGTGCAAAGTTGGTAGAGACCTATCCCAACAGACTCACAGCTGTAATTGCTATCCAACCAAGATATTCTAGTTTTGTATTTCTCATTAATTTTCTGAAATTTGTAGAATTTGTATTTCACTTAGAAGTTGTAGTTTACGATGTGTAAATAAATGTGGAAAAGGTATGATTTAATTCCAGGTAATAAGGCAACAAAAGGTGAAAATTTTGAAAGGGGGTGTCGGCTTGCTATAGGCATTGTAGCTCACTTCGTGAATTTGTGTTGAAAGGAACTTGAATAGTTTAAGGCATGATGGGGTGAGCACGAGTTAGTTAGAGGGAATATAGTTAGAGAGAGTGTGGCAAGCAAGGATGAATGTGCAAAATAGAGTGAATGTGGGACAGCGGCCTGGGACAGAATAAAAGGAATGAATGGTGGTGCGAAGGAATGACTGGGAGGGAATGGGTGTGTTGCATCACAAGATGCAATGGTGAATAAAAACCATCCATGAAAGATTTAAAAACGCTTTACATCCTTGAGACCTTTACAAACCTTCATACCCATTTAAGACCCTTTAGTTATTTACACACTTTCAACCCTTTCATACCCATTTAGACCTTTACACACCTTAGAAACTTTTGACCCCCTTAGAAGTTTACACCCTTTAGACCCATTTAAAACCTTAGAGACCTATAGACCTTCTTCAACCCTTTAGACACTTTTCAGACTTATACAGCTTTTAAGACCCCCTTCCACAATTTAATGCCTGGTGTTGGCTTAATGGTTCGGGTGGTGGGCTTTGGATCCTAGGGTCCTGAGTTCAAATCCCGCTCAGCTGTTGAATTAATACCAGGTGGGGTTAGGGTTAACTCGGCCTGTCATCCTTCCGAGATCGGCAAAATGAGTGCCAGCATGCTGGTATAATGTGTCGGAGTGGCGACCCGTCCAGGATTGTGCCCACTAGCCAAGGAGACTGCTGAGGCAGCAACAACGCTCTACACAGAGTATGGTCCCAATCTCACCCTCCTCCACAATTTAAGACCCTTTAAACCAGTGCTTCTCAAACTATCGGATGTGGTGGACCGGCAGGTTTTTTTTCCAATGTGCCAGGGACCGGTACCATATTTGCGCCATATTATTATTATTATTGGTTTATGATCCGAGAAAATATTGTTTGAACATCCGTAGTAATATTAATTTATACTGGAAAAATATAAAAATAAAATGAATATAATAAAAGTTGACACCCAAGTTAAATATTGTGACGTCCACGGGACTTGAACAGTCCCGCCAACGTAGAATGAGCCGAAACGATGGAGGCGGTTTATTTATTTATAACCCAAACATGGCGGTTCTAATCGCTCTACCGCAAACGGGACGAGGAAGGTGGCACGAGTCACTTTTCACTGAGTTGATGATGTTTATTCGTTTTTACTATTAACCAGAAATAACAAGACTCGGCAAGAAGAGGGATCCGGGGCGATTCGACGGGATGGTGTGGGATCGGGCGTGGGGAAAAACACAGACAATTCCAATGAATATAGAGATCTCAAACCCTCTAAGGCGCCAAGCACACACACACACACACACACACACACACACACACACACACACACACACACACACACACACACACACACACACACACACACACACACACACACACACACACACACAACGTAGCTATTTCTGGTGGTCAGGCTGGACCGTGGTGTGGACGCAACTGTCCCTGGATCGGCGTCGGACAAGCTGGCCTTGCTCTCGTCAGGGGGGCAGGAGAAACCGTGGTGCTGTCGACCTCCTGGTCTTGGCCCAAGTCCGCTCACAGCCGCCAGGGAACCAGTTCTGGCGCCAAGTTGCAAGCAGGAGAGGGAGGCAGGTCCGCCCGCCGTTCGACCCCGTACTCCGAGTCAGCAGAACCCCAGAGCCTACCAAGGTGAGGCACGAAGCTCAGCAAGGCTCCAAGACACGATGAAGAACACGATCGAACCAGCACAACAACAAGGACGCTCTCCGCGCAACAGCTTCCACACCGAAAAAAAACAATCTTTTTGGTTGTGATCTTCTTCCTCTTCCTTTTCGACCCCGAACAGAACCTTTTTATCCTTGGTCCTCGTCACTTCCAATCGAGCCGTTTATTGGCCCACCGCCATCGCCTTCCGCCAATCGTGATCACGGGGCGGAGCCATCTGCTGCACTGTCCTGTGACGTCACGGCCAGTCTCCAAAGAATACCAAAAGGGGTTTACGCAGACACACTTACCCTATCCCGTGTCCCTATCTAATTACGTGACAATTATCATTTCCCCCTTGAAGAAATGAACATTTACTAGACAACTTATCACCACTGAATTGCTACTTATTACATCGAGATCCTGGTAAACTCGAACAGCATGGCATACCTAATTAAACATCCTAATTACCCTTTGAATGCATACCCCCCCCCTCAAACGTAACACTGCCCCCTCCTCTGGTACCGCAGCTCCTGCAAGGTATATCACAGGCGCTACCGTACCAGCCTTAACACTTACTGACTCACACCTAATTAACCTAACAAAATAAAGTAGGAGGGGTAATGGGCAGCGAGTCGCAGCTAACTTACCTATCCTGCTTAACGTACTACCCCTTTATGGCCTTATCCTCGCCTAAACAATCATTCGTTTTTATTTTTATTATTATTATTATTATTATTATTTTTATCACATGAGAGCACTGAGCGAAGTTGCACTCCATCTTCTGGATCATCGCTCTTGCCCAACACTCTTCCAGTGATCTGGGGAGGGAAACAAAAGGTTCCACAAAAACACAACACTTATACTTTACATTCCTACTCTAAGCCTTAACGACACTATTCACAGGATATTTACACTTGACCGCCTCCCCCAGTGGATGCTAATAGACCCAGCGTTACCTGGGGAGCCAATTTCAAATTTGCTTGCCCCAAAATTATGCGGACATCATGCCCTTGCTGCACATGTCAAGTTGTGCGGGATCGAGTGGGACTCATACATCTTCACAACACTCACATCATGGTCATCATCACATTTCTAGGTCATGGTCCTCATTTTAATCATGCAGGCTGAATCCCGTCGTGGCCGTGGGGTGGGTTACCACAAGATGATGGGGGCATCTCAGGTGCAACCATGCCCACAGGAAAGCTTTAATCCAACCCGGACGTTTCTCCGCCCCGCTCCCTTTGATTCCCTCCCCCCTGGTAGCCATCAGCTCTAATCCCGTACAACACTCTGGAAGGGGTCTCACTGGCTCCTCTGGCCTTCCTGGGTCGCCAAGGTCCTACCCGCCTTGGTCGCTCAACCAGACCCTCTCCCAGTTGCCTCCAGACACTGTCACCATTAGCCACCAGGTGGTGAATCTCCTTGAAGGGGGTCGCAATTCACGCTCACCGTGAGCTTCAGCAATCCCTGTGGACAAGCACATCATCCCCACCCACAAAACCCACATGACTCCCCCCACCCCATCGGCCTTACATCTGACACATGCATTTCTAACACTTCACCGACCATGATCTTCCCTGTTACCACACCATGTCCAATAAAAATCAATGTGTGCACCATACATTTCACTTCTTAACTTGAAGCAACTCACACAGCACTTCTCCTCACCCGATCCACGCACCAGCCATTGAACAGCCACTTGTGCCCGCTTTGTTACCAATTACCCACTGTCCCGATTGTCACTCTAAAACCCAGCAGAACTTACAAACCAATGCCAATTTTCCCACAATTCTTTTTTTTTCACCAAAGGAGGGCACTTCGCCACAATCTCAGCAGCCGAGCATGGCCGTATATGCTCAGCCCAATCTAGTCTCCCCGACCCCCGACAGTGATCTCCGGACCCGACCTATGAAAGGGCATCTCGGATAGACCTGGCGGTTCAGCAGGAGGATTCACCCTCTCTGAGTCTAAAAGTCTATTGGAGGGTCCCTCCATCGCCGGGTACCGGCAATATCGTTGCATGTGTCATCTTCGCCCGCACCGGAAACAACTCCCCATAAAAGGCCCCCGTGAGTATCGGTGAAATGTCTCTTCCGGTTCCGGACCCCCTCGGCCATAATCAAATTGCTCTATTGGCTGGGCTGGACCCCGCCGCTTTGGCGCACTAACTACCGGATTACCCTTTATCAAACTTGACAGTTTCTGTCAAATTTCCTGAAACATTTGGGTAATGCCAATTTCTCCCAGCCCCCCTCCCTGATCCTGGATCTCCGCCTGTCGGATCGTCACCGATGGCCTCTCTGGAACCCGACCCGGCCGACTCCACGAGGCCAGCCTGCCCGCGCACTCGGCCGCTCGGTGAACGGTGGGTGGATCCTGTAACTCCACTAGCGCTCGGACCTCAGGGTCAGGAAGAGCAGCTAAAAATTTCTCTAGTGCCAGTCTGTCCCACGCCTCCACTGTAAGGTCCCGATACGCGATCCTGACTGATTGGTAAATGTCCTGTGCCAGCTCCTGCACTGTCTTACCCGGCTTTAATCTGCGGTGCTGGAGCTGGGCCCACACCAAATCACAGTTTGCCGCGAACCCAAACCGACGGCTCAATGCCTCGCAAATGTGGGAGCTGGTCAACATCCCCTCCACGATCACGTTTAACACATCTGCGGCTGGTCCCCGCAACGTTGCCACCAAATTCCCTGTACGTTCCCGCTCATTGCACCCGTTTAGTCGGGAAATGCACTCAAATTGCATCAGAAAAGCTTCAATGCTCCCTGACCCGTCAAAATTTACCAGGGGGATCACTTTTACGGTGGCCCGCTTCTCAGTTTCTCCCTTGTCCGAATCCAGCCCAGGGATCAAACACCCTTGTGGCTGAATATCCAATTTCGGAGCCCACTGTGGCTAAAAATGTTGTGTGGTGAGGGTCTCATGGGTCAATTTTTCCTCCTGTTCCAAACGTTGAATGAACCGATTCACCTCTTCCCGCAGGATCTTCTGGGCCCGCACAACCTCCTCCAAGGCTCCGTCGCGAGTTTGTAGCTGCTCCTCAACCAACCCGGACACTCTACTTACAAAAGACGGCTCTACCAGGCCTTTATCCAAGACTTCATCTTGGCTCATAATTTTATCTTGTTCGTCCAAACGAGTCTCCAATCCTTTTACCTCCTCCGCCAAATTCATCCCTTGCTTCCTCAGCTCTCCCCACTCTTCAACTTGCAGCTGCATACGAGCATCCACACAGGCACGATGACGTTCCAGGCTTTCATCCACTTTATCAACCCGAATGTTCGTTGCATCAATTTTATCTACCAATTTTTTTTGTATATTTTCCCCCTCCAATGTAATTTCTACCTTTGTTTCCTCAAATCTAGCCTCAAATTTGCTTTGTATTTCTCCCAATTTAACATCCACACACTCCTGCATCTCAGTTTTCATTTTCTCCATCTTTTCTCCCAATTCATCCCTCATTAAATCAATCCGTGCACCCAACTGTTCCCCCATTACCCCCAATCGATCCGCCATCTCTGCCCCCTGTGCCGTCATGTCTGCCCTCTGTGTCACGAATTGATTTTCCATTTGTGCCGTCATTTCTGCCCTCTGTGTCACGAATTGATTTTCCATTTGTGCCGTCATTTCTGCCATTTGTGCCCCCTGTGCCATCATTTTTGCCCCATGTGCTGTAATTGCACTCATTAAACGTTCCAACATTGTCCAGATCGACATCGCGCCGGTTTCCGGCGCTGCCGGCTCCGTTACGGGCGATGAAGCACGGTCCACGCTCGGAATGGGGGAGGTTCCAACCCTACCCCCGTCTCTCCCTTCTTCCCCCGACTCGCTGCCAGACACGTGGCCTTCCTCCTCAAACATCTGCACATCCGCCATGGTGCAGAAGTCCCGTTTGCCGCCAATTAATTTAAATTTGAAAAATCCCGCCAAAATTTTCCCGCGCTCGCGCGCTTTTCTGTAGTAATTTTATATTCCAATTCGTGGCGAGATTTTAATCTTGGTATATTCTCCCGATACCGAATATAATTTAGAGGGGTTCGAACATCCAACACCCTGACACCAATGTGACGTCCACGGGACTTGAACAGTCCCGCCAACGTAGAATGAGCCGAAACGATGGAGGCGGTTTATTTATTTATAACCCAAACATGGCGGTTCTAATCGCTCTACCGCAAACGGGACGAGGAAGGTGGCACGAGTCACTTTTCACTGAGTTGATGATGTTTATTCGTTTTTACTATTAACCATAAATAACAAGACTTGGCAAGAAGAGGGATCCGGGGCGATTTGACGGGATGGTGTGGGATTGGGCGTGGGGAAAAACACAGACAATTCCAATGAATATAGAGATCTCAAACCCTCTAAGGCGCCAAGCACACACACACACACACACACACACACACACACACACACACACACACACACACACACACACACACACACACACACACACACACACACACACACACACACACACACATACACACAACGTAGCTATTTCTGGTGGTCAGGCTGGACCGTGGTGTGGACGCAACTGTCCCTGGATCGGCGTCGGACGAGCTGGCCTTGCTCTCGTCAGGGGGGCAGGAGAAACCGTGGTGCTGTCGACCTCCTGGTCTTGGCCCAAGTCCGCTCACAGCCGCCAGGGAACCAGTTCTGGCGCCAAGTTGCGAGCAGGAGAGGGAGGCAGGTCCGCCCGCCGTTCGACCCCATACTCCGAGTCAGCAGAACCCCAGAGCCAACCAAGGTGAGGCACGAGGCTCAGCAAGGCTCCAAGACACGATGAAGAACACGATCGAACCAGCACAACAACAAGGACGCTCTCCGCGCAACAGCTTCCACACCAAAAAAAACCCGATCTTTTTGGTTGTGATCTTCTTCCTCTTCCTTTTCGACCCCGAACAGAACCTTTTTATCCTTGGTCCTCGTCACTTCCAATCGAGCCGTTTATTGGCCCACCGCCATCGCCTTCCGCCAATCGTGATCACGGGGCGGAGCCATCCGCTGCACTGTCCTGTGACGTCACGGTCAGTCTCCAGAGAATACCAAAAGGGGTTTACGCAGACACACTTACCCTATCCCGTGTCCCTATCTAATTACGTGACAATTATCATTTCCCCCTTGAAGAAATGAACATTTACTAGACAACTTATCACCACTGAATTGCTACTTATTACATCGAGATCCTGGTAAACTCGAACAGCATGGCATACCTAATTAAACATCCTAATTACCCTTTGAATGCATACCCCCACCCCCTCAAACGTAACAATATTAAGACCACAAGGGGAAAACCAGAGATGTCAGGATAAGTCAATTTTGAAGAAACTGAAAAGCAAAGTTTCAAGACTTTGGTGGACTGCTTAATAACTGTCATATAGAGTTCTTTTCCAGTAAAAGGAAGAGTGATCATTGGCCGATCAAATTAAGCATGTCGCATTTGCCAAGCTTCTGTGTTATTTAATTTAAGAGCAAAGAACGAATTAATGTTGCAAACTGACATCACTGGTTATTCCCTTGTTTAATAATTGCCTTGCAATTTTAACCCAGGATGTGTAGCAAATTCATACTTGTTTGTTATTACATACATTACATGACTTTAGTGATCACAGATTATTTTTTTCAACATTAAACGGTCATTGTTTTTTTGTTTGATTGGTGTTCAACACCATACTCAAGGGTATTTCGCTTATATGACGACGGATTCTCCATTTCTTACTCCGTACTACTTAATATGATGGAAAACCGGGAGGAAACCAAAGATAAACCACCCCCGCGATAGCCGAAGTCACCTCATGTGACTCCCTCATATACCTAAGCAAGTTGATTAGGCAGTGGGTACATCGAATGAGGATAGGTACTCAGACGCGCTAACCATTAAGCCACGGCGTGGGTCCCATAAAAGTCACAATAAAGGTTTGACCAGGCTTGAACCACGATATGCACCAACTAGGAAGCCCATGATATAACCAAATAGGCCATTGTGGTGCTCAGAGTTTATGCTGTGAAAGTTTTACAACCTTTCATTTTTTAGTTTCTCAACTCTGAATATTATGGTGGAACAGTTAACATGAATGAAAGGGAGATAACCAGGAGTAAAGGACTGACAACTCTGGGTTTCTACTTGTTCAGCTTTGACAACACTTGTTTTTTCATTGCACGGCTAAACTTTATACCGTATAAATTATGTGACACCCCTGGTTATTTGTTAAAGTAATATTGTGAGAGGAAACCTTATGTTGCCAACTATTGGCAGGTGCAATAACCCTGAAAAAAAATAAAAAGTGACATCTCTGGTTTTCCCCTTATGGTCTTCATATATATATATATATATATATATATATATATATATATATATATATATATATATATATATATATATATATATATATATACATATATACATATATATATACATACATACATACATACATACATACATACATACATACATATACATATATATATATATATATATATATATATATATATATATATATATATATATTGTTGCGGATTCCGCGCCCGCCGGCGTGCTGACGGCCGCGGAACTCGAATCGCGGCACGTCGCCCACCGGACGGGCAATCCAGTCGTGACCCTCTCGGACTAACGCCGGGAACCAGTCACGGGTGGACCTTTCGGTCTCACCGCGATCGAGCCAATCAGCCCCCGCGTGGGATAGGGTTGCTCGCCAAATTCGACCTACCTAAGTACCCACGCGGAGGGTAGACCGGGCGATCGCACCTCGCCGCAGGTCGACTTCGGACACGGGCCACTTAAGCGACCCGTTCCGTACTATCAGAATAACCGAGCGGTGTTATCGTCGACCTCGACGGTTCGATTAATTATCGGGCGTATTCAGCCCACTACCAACCCTTTACGTGAAGCAAGATGAGGATTCAATGGGAGAAATGACGAAGCGAAGCGGGAAACAGTTCAACACAAAGCACATTTATTCGCGGCACACGGGAAAGCACACATATTCAATTCCACCAAATGCACACAGAAAAGACACAATGCAATTTACACAAAAAGCAAATGTAAAAGCGAAAACACAATGCAGAGCTAATACCGACTACCGAGCACACGGCAACACTTATACAATTCTACCTCACAGACGGCGCCGACAACACATACCCAAAACCAAGGAAAAGAATACCCCCAAGAATGAGGCGGGCCTGAGGCCGAGACCGGGTCGCGCCGACCCGTCTGGTGATGAGACGCGGAGCGGCGATGGCGCCCCAACCCCGCGGACCTCGCGGACAGTGTCTGGCAGGGGGTGGGAAAGGGGCCCCCTTGGTCGCACTATCTCAGCGCGGGGGGAAACAGGAGGGGGTTGCTGATGCTCGGGGTATAGAGGATCTTTATTATCCCTGGTGTGCGTCTCCACCTCGGCCAGGTCGCGCTGTCGGCCTCCCTCGGGTGCAGCTCCCTGCACGACGCGAGCACCCCCTCGTCTGGTGTCGCCGCCTTTCCACAGCTCGTCCCCTCCGTTCCGACTCCAACGCACACGACGAGCAGCTCCACCGCCCGCGAAGTCTTGACCCTCTGCTTCCGACTCTCCTACTCTCCGCCTCTGGACTCTCCGACTCTCCACTCTGGACTCTCCTGACTGACGAACACGGTCCTTTTATCCCCCCGTAGCTTCGCCTTTGACCCCCTCCCTTTGACCTTTCACCTCGCTCCCCATTGGCCCGAGAAAAAGTGGGCGTGAAGGCTTTTTGATCCACAAATTTGCATATATCGATCGTCCTGGAGGCGGGGCCAAATCGCCCCTCGCTCACCGATTGGACGGCAAAAAGTGGGCGTGTGTCGTTTTTGATCCGTTTTTGAAGCACAAAATCCGTGATTTTGTACACGCTGTTCGACGCGCGCCCTGCACGAGTCCAACACCGGTACCCACAGCGGGGCAAGAACGGTGGCGATGCTACGGTTGCGAGGTGTGACGTGAAGGTCGTGGCGGTTGTGGTGAAGCGGCGTTGTGGTTGGTGGTTGATGTTGTGGTTGTGGTGGTAATCATGGCGGTTGGTCCAAAATAAAGATAGTAAAAGAAAAACGGCTATCCTGAAGAGTCGCAGCTCGCATAAATGACATGTATTCCCACTAGACAACGGGTTTGGGCCTAACTACACATGTACTTACCGAGATACCTCACCTAAGGGACCTGAATGGTGGTTTGCGAATTTGGTAACCACAACACTATATATATAAAATTATATATTGTTACGAATCTACGCCCGCCCGGCGTGCGAACGACCGCTTTAGTCAATGGCAGCCGCACGCCTACCGGACGAGCAATTCAGTCGTAACTTCCCGGAACAACGCCAAGAACCAGTCACGGGTGTGCCTTCAACGCACACCATGGCCCAGTCCGTATTCTACCCGCGCGCGACATAGTCAATCGCCGAATATCAATATACCTAAGTATTCGCACGGGTAACCTACCGAGGGACCGTACCTCGGCGAAGGCCTGTTTGGACACGAACCGCTTAAGTGGTTCGTTCCATTCTGGGATAACCGGGAGGGTATTATCGCCAGACCTCGCCGGACCTGATTCTATTTATCGGTATTCAAAAACCAACTAGTATTCCGAAAAACAATATGGCACTTCAATGGGGGAAAATGACACGACGAACGGGGTACATTTTAACAAGCACATTTATTTACTACACACGTATACAGGGATGCAGGTATATACAGGCAAGGAATTCAAAAACATGCATGCAGTTGCTTTACGAAGACTGCTGGATGGGACAAAGACACGAGCAAGGCGAAAACACTACAACCGACTATTGTTTATCATTAATGTACACTTAAGCAGGTTTTACTTATCGGACTTGGCACCACAACATGCATTCAAAGAAAAACCCCAGGAAAAAGACCACCATCATAGACAAGGGAGTCAGACTGGGCCCGTGGGCCTTTATAACGTGGGGCTTTGGTGACCGAAAGGGCCCCACGAGACCGTTGCAGGTTACCTGCACCCTCGTGGTGCCTTGCTGGGGCAAGTCACGACGTCCCGTCCCCACGGCAGCAAGCGTAGCCGCGGTTACGCCCAGGCCTTGCCAAGCGGCAGGCGAACTCTCTCCGGCTCTCCCCACACGCACGCGCAGGTTCACGCGACACAGCAGCGCTGCGCCTCCAGCCCGCGTCTCCTTTGCAACGCCAGGATCTCCACCGACCGACCGCTCCAAGCTCCTGACTCGGACACGAGCCCAGATCTTCACGCAGCTCTGGCAGAAGCAGCACCGCTCCTTCCGCGGCGTCCAGCGGCAGCAACAACACCAGCAACGACAGAGAGAGATTCAGCAACGAGCGAGAGAGATTCTCCTCAACACAACTCCAGAGAGAGATTCAGCGACGACAGCGAGAGAGCGGCAGCAACCCCAGAGAGAGAGACAGAGACAGAGAGAGACAGAGACAGAGACAGAGACAGAGACAGAGAGAGACAGAGACAGATACAGAGACAGAGACAGAGACAGAGACAGAGACAGAGACAGAGACAGAGACAGAGACAGAGACAGAGACAGAGACAGAGAGAGAGAGAGAGAGAGAGAGAGAGAGAGAGAGAGAGAGAGAGAGAGAGAGAGAGCGCGCGAACGCTCCGTGCGCCCTTTTTATTACCCACGCTCCGCCCCTCTGCTCTTGCCCCGCCCTTCTTCCAGAACATGCGGGAAACTTCCAGATCATGCGGGGAAACTTCTCGAAGGAAGCATTTTCCCGCCAAATTAGTGATGCGCGCCGCCGCGGTAGTTCTCTTTGTCCCTTGCAGGGTAAAATTCACCGTGGCGACGCCATTCGTCCGGGGGAAGGGGGAACGGGGGCCGCCTGCTTTCCCTCGACGAAGGCCAGGCCTCTGGCAACCATGTGCCGAGGTGGAAACGCGGTGGTGTGGTTATGAGGGTTGTGGTTAAGGTGGTTGTGTGAAGCGGTTGGTCAGCAACGAGCGAGAGGAATGGGATAAAGTTGAGGGGGCTGAAAGGACTATACTTGGGGCGGGGGGTGGGGGTGGGGAGGGAGCAAAACAAGCCATGCAATGTCAGAGCAGAGATAGATTTTGCACACCAACTATCCAAGGACTAGGCCTAAACCGCACGGACACAAATTTGACAATACAGCAACCACAACAAGTTAAGGTTTAACATGGAAAATTGAACGAAAACACAAACCACAACACAGGGACGAAAATATAACAAAAAGACATGACGGATCTGGTCCGGAAAACTTAGCTTTGATGAAGTGGAAGGAGGAACTGCCGATCGAACTTTCACATGCAGCGAACCCCGAACCGGAAGTCCAAGTTAAAGTGTGTGTTTTGGAGTTAAAGATGTAAATAACAACGTATAACACAACGCAGCAACTTCAAACTCTGCAATTTTGAAAATGATCAAAAGACCAAATCAGAGGTGTTCGTACAAGGCCAATTGTTCTCACAGCACAGACATGTTATTATTTTTGACAGATTTCTTGTCAAGCTATCTCTGCTTTCACAACCCTCACTCATAACTCCCACCAGTTACACTACCGATATCCCATTTATTTCCCCCAATTTGTGGAACTGCATTCTGGAGGTTGTTCAATTCTCTTCCTTCCAGAGCTTTAAGCAGGTGGTGCACCAACATCTCATGTCATTACCCCCCTCAACCTGGGATATTTTCTACCCCCATTAACCTGACCTAAACAAACACTCTTCCTTTCAGGTGACTGTTTGTCCCCTCATCTTTTCACGTTCGTTCATTCCCTTGTCTGTAACATCCAACTGTTGCCCCACTGTTCCAGTGTCAGTTTCCTTTTTACACTCTGTCAACTTGTTCTTCCATGAGCCTACATCTTGTATTAAAAAGGCTTCTTTTTAAAATGGAAGATAATTTTAAAAAATAAGTTAAAATTACATTTAAGGGCATGTCAAAACACGAACTCAAGTACCAGCAGAGGTCGGTTTCAGGTTCAGTTCAAGAAAGTATCGAGATCCCCCACCATTGTAGCCATTAAAAACTATGTGCAAGGAAGGTTCAGATTTGACCAGAACTTTTGCTTTTAAAAGGTAGTGTGTATAAATCAATAATTTTAAGGGAATTTGACTTCATCGTGGTGGTAACCAATCCCCCCCATACCATAATCAAGCATTTACTGCGTTTTTGCACGCGCTGAAATCCGAAATGGCGGCGAGTTCGATTACGAGGGGCAGTGCGGTGAATCATCGTGAAATTTCTGATCAACAAAAACATCCCCCCACATAACGGTGGGGGAACTGTGGATATTTTCGGATGACTGGCTGCAGAGTGGGGTCCTCGAGTGCCTGACGATGCTGTAAAAGGTGAAATGATATCATTAACACAACTTCACCATTCAAGAAAACGACGACAGAGTGTGACATCTCACGACGATATATTTCCTTAAAAGTCAAAGGGCACATTGAAAGAACTCCGGCAGCACAGGGGGAAAACCTTTGGTGCTCACTTTTTTCGAGTTCTGTTAATGTGTTAAACTTTGGTTCACAGGGGTCATGTTTCTGGAAGACAAAACAGATGGAGGTTTGATTGGGCAATGGATGGCACGAAGGACACACACACACACACACACACACACACACACACACACACACACACACACACACACACACACACACACACACACACACACACACACACACACACACACACACACACACACACACACACACACACACACACACACACACACACACTTTCCAGGATATGGTCGGCAGAAAATTGATCCATCGCTGAGAACTATGTTGCACAATTAAACAATGGGCTCAAAATAAAAACATTGCACCAGTTTGTAGAAAAATTAATGGTTCATGGGATGAAGGAGAAAACAAAGGATGTTTAATGACAAGACAAACTGTACTTGCTGCCTGAGCAGCAGCAACAGCAGCAGCAGTCGTAGTTGTTGTTTTTAAAGTAAGGAAGAATAAAAAGTAGGGTTGAAAGAGGATAGTGGGAGGGTGGGGGCATAGTTGCAGTCGTTCATTGAGCGAAGATGAAATGTGAGAAAAAATAATAATTTGACGACACGGGTTGAAATAGCTAAGCATGGGGAGAGTTTGAAAGAGGAGAAAGCAGTGCTCGGCCATGGAAGACATAAGGCTAGAGAGAGGAGAATGTGGAGCTACTGCCTCCTTCCTGATCTTGCACTCTCTGCCTTTTCTGTGCTCTGTCCCCTCCAGGTTTCTGCAGGGCGCATTCATTCTGCCAGGAACCCATTTATGGTGAAACTCCAAAAACCCATCCAGGCTCAGTGGTCATCCCCACCGATTTGTTCCTCTTTTCTCTCGCCTGTAGAACCAACTTCAGTCTATTCAACCACATCCTTCCTTCCAGGTATTCAAGACACCTGCTCACATCATCCATTCATACTCATGATCGTTGCTCCCCTCCCCAAGCCGACCCCTTCCGTTGCATGTTATTGTGCTTTCCACCCTCCTTTCCATTATTTGTTCCATCTCTGGTTTTTCAGCCCCCTTGTTGCTTTGTTTGAGCTTGTATCCAACTTGTTCACTCCCTGCGTCTTTCTCCCCTTCCCCTTGCCCTTCGCCTATTCTTTTTCCACGTGTCCATCTGTGGTGGCCCTCTGTCCCTGCTGTTGATGTGTTTTCGAATTTCACTAATAGAAACAATAATCCAACTACAAAATTTATTCCCAATAACTTGCAAGCCAGGGAAGTCCACGAATAACTTGCAAACCAGGGAAGTCCACCAATAAATTGCTCATTTTATGAAATAACCTTTATGCCCGTTATCATTATCTGGCCTTCAACGATCAATCTTTTCAAATTGCCATGAACTTTTCAGCAGAGACCCCAAATCAAGTCACAGTATATTTCACCCCACTCCTCCTTTCTCCCTCCCCCTTGCTTTCCACGGTGTTGCATCTTTTATGTTTCATTCTGTATTTTTGCTCTTTCATGAGCCTCAACTTAGTGTACAAAAAAAAAAAAAGAAAAAATGGAAAACAAGAGGATTAAAAGAAAGCATCTGAAAGAATCCATTGTTCGAGCCTCCGATCCGAATCTGGGATGTCAGTGGTTAAAACCTCGGCTGAGTCATACCAAAGTCTTTAAAAATGGTACGTGCTGTTTCCTTTCTTGACGTTCAGCATTTACAAGCAGAAGAGCACGGACAATCCCCATAGGTGGGCATCCAAGGGGGAGGAGGAAATTCCTCCTTTGGAAATACCCCGCAGAGCGCCGTGAGAAAGGCGACGCCATTGTTGTGACGTAACTGGTACCCAGAGGGCCCCAGGATGACAAAACTTCCCCCAAGCTCAGTGGCTCTGTTTGTCTCGTCTAACAGTCCTGTGTTGTGTCGCATGTTCTCGTCTGTATATCCACATTGTGAGATGTGTGTGCATGCGGCAGCTTCACTACGAGCCTCAGATACATCAAAAAAAAAAAAAGACAATGGAAGTACACAATGGAAAATGAGGAAAATTTAATTATGAGAATCAAGAACAACATAAAGGGTGTGATTCTGGGGAGAGGGGGGGGTGTGGGGGTGGATGAGGAAAGAGAGAGGGAGGGCATTAATGCTGGGAGGACTATTGTTAAAGGGGTAAAAAGGGTAAGGGACCATTGTAAAATGAAAAAGAAGGAGTAAGAAAAGGAGCTATAAAAGGTAGGATGGGGGTGGTGGCTGTTTGAAGATAAGAGAGAGTGTGATGATAATGTGAAGGCGTGAGGGTGTAGTGAGAGGAGGACCTTGGCAAGGAAAGTGGAATGAGAATTTAGCGGGTAGGTGGTGGAAGGGCGGAGTATGATTGCAGAGGGTTATGGAGACTTATGATCCTGGGATGTGCTGAGGCTTCTTGAGAGGATGAGCACATGTTCCTCGGCTGAAATAAGGGAGCAATCATGATATGTGCTCAGGAAGCCCGGCTTGAACCAATTCCATCGAGCCCTGACCGGAGGTCCCTGCTCTTTGCCAGCGAAGCCGTGCAAGCTGTTCCACATTAAAAGGGGGGATTTGTGGGGAAAATACCAGGCACTGGCCACCAGGTTCTCCTTTGCCTCTGCTTTTTTCATGCTCGTGAACACCCACCAAGTGCTCAGGGGCATGCAAACACTTGCTGAGGATTTTACGCCATATTAAGGTGCCATGCTCTTACAGCAGTCAAAAAATAACCAGTTCGTAACACAAGGTGCTGCGGCATTGGCAGGTTGTCCCATCTGTGAAAGGCCTATTTGTATACACGGCATTCTCAGGTGCTATTTGAACTTGACCTCACGGCAACCCCACTCAATTCCCGTTCTTATCATGCGCGTATGTTGCTTATTCTTCAGGTCCCAATTAAACCCGTGCGATGAGAGCACAGCGTGGTCGGCCTGAGTGAAGTGACAGAAGAGAAGATGTTGAAGGACTCTTGGCAAATGGCTTCGTCTAGCTCCGGCAAAGAGGGTCATCATTCATGGTGGATCAAAGTAGAACGGAAAAGCTTGGACTCAATTTTATTTCATGAGCACTTGGATCGGTATCCACTTGAGATCCTGCACTCCTACGGCCAACATTCTCACGAGAAAGCTAGCCCAGGCCCAGGTTACGAGGTGAAGGTGGAAAATGTGAAATATTAGCTCGGGTCACAGGAAGAAGAAATGGAAAGAGGAGATTTCGAGAAACAATGAACCATTTTACGATTCAAGTAATCATAATTATGAGCTGTGATGAACGGCAATTCTTGCAGAAAGATGTACCCCAAGGTGGTTACAAAGGTATAGTTACTGTAAACTACACATAGTTAGTGAATGATATTACAATGATAACAATGGATGCCAAATGTAAGAATGAGTAAATCACGATCTTTCATGATGGTCAAATAAACAGCTGTCCGCTAATAATGGCGTTATTTCTGTAGAAATGAAAAAAAAGGTTCAATATTTTCTAAAAATGTTTAAACAATGCCACCGAGATGCCAGACTGTGTCATTGCGGTTGGAGCTTCTCTCAGAGTCTGGGAACTCAGTGGTTCGAACCCCGGACAAGTCATACGAAAGACTTCAAAAATGGTTTGTGTGTCTTTCTTGCTTGATACTCAGCATTTAAATAATAGAGCACAAACAAGCAACCATTGTGCAGGCTCATCATATATGTGACGTGATATGTCAGATTCAATATGCCTAATGTGTGATGTGACATGTCTGATGTGTGATGTTTCATGTCTGATGTGACATGCGTGACGTGATATGTGATATGTCTGATGTGATGTGTGACGTGACATGTCTGATGTGACATGTGACATGTCTGATGTGTGATATATCCGATTTGATGTCTGACGTGTGATGTGACATGTGTGACGTGTGATGTGACGTGTGATGTGACGTGTGATGTGACGTGTGATGTGACGTGTGATGTGACGTGTGATGTGACGTGTGATGTGACATGTGATGTGACATGTGATGTGACATGTGATGTGACATGTGATGTGACGACGTGTGATGTGACATGTGACATATCTGATGTGTGACGTGACACGTGACAGGTCTAATGTGTGACGTGACATGTCTAATGTGTGATATGCCTGATATGTGACGTGACATGTCTGATGTGTGATATGCCTGATGTGTGATGTGATATGTCCGATTTGACATGTCTGATGTGTGACGTGACACGTGTGACATGATATGTCTGATGTGTGACACGATATGTCTGATGGGTGATGTAATATGGCAGATGTGTTGTGTGTTGCATATTGTCTGAGTGATGTGTGATGTCTGATGTGCAGTGCATGTTGTCTGATGTGTGATGTCACACGTCTGATGTCACACAAATGATATGACATGTGACGTCAGACATGATGGGATGTGACATCAGATGTGTGAGATGTGCGAGATATGTGAGTCGGCATACGTGTGTGTGACTGCTCTTCCATGAGCCATAGAAAACGTGGGAAAATTACATGTAGCACATCATACAAAGGAAGGGGTCAGCAGATGTGTGTGTTCAGCAGTTCATCATTTTCAGACTTAAGTTGCGAGTTTGGAAAATGCAATTAGTTGCACCAAAGGTCCCCATACTTTTTGGTTGTGTGGACGCATTCAGAACCTGTAAACGTTTTGAGCACACCGTGTATGACAAGCACAGTGACGAAATCATGATACATGCAGAATGAACCATGGTGATTAAAATGGTTGCTTCTCTCATGCTGCAAGTTGCAGCGTTTGATGTCATTGACGGTGCATGGGATGTCAATCCACTCACTTCCCTCACCCCCACCTTCGACCCCCTGCAGATCCCCACCAATGGACTCTAGGACCTCAAGGTCCATGGACCACGGGTTGGGAAGCATTGTATTAATCAGTACTGCAGTCGCCTAAACACATTCATGTGAAACTTCCTCAAAAAAAATGCTTGGCATTACTAACATAACGATGCAAGTAACAATGATGCCAACGTGGAGGTTTGTTTTCCATTTTTCATCCAACAACACCAGGAAGGTAAATACCATAAAAAAAGAAAACACACTTTCTCAATTCCCAATTCACTCACACACTCACTCACTCATCTGGAGTTGCATACGAATCCTCTGACAAATCGGTCTCCGCGTCTGCGTCTGCGTCTCTCTCTCTCTCTCTGTGTGTGTCTCTGTGTCTCTGTCACTCTATCTGTCAGTCTCTGTCTGTCTGTCTGTCTGTCTCTGTCTCTCTTTCCTCATTCAAAATGAGAAAAAGCAACGGTACCAAAAATAAAAACAAAGTACATACAATAAGCAGTTCTTCGTGAAAAATTGCGATTCATAAAAACAATTCCATATCCCCCAAGCAGCCATAATCCTCCAATAAAAAGGAAAACAAAATAAATAATCGGCACGTACAATAACGCAGCAGAAGTATTCCGAAAGACATTTTTCATTGTCTGCAACGAGAGAATGGCATCTAGCGACTGCGAGATGAAAAGCAAAACAAGGCGATTTCTCCACAATATCATTCCCGAAGCCAAATATTCTTCTCCTTATAATTACGGTGAGTCAGTATATGAACATGTCATGGAATGATGAATGGACCATCCATGAGCAGCTCAACAACAACGTTTTCCCTCCAAGAGTGCAGTCCATTTCGAAGATGCAAATAAACTGTACGTCATACATCAACATGGAGGAACGTACTTTTGCCTTTAACGAAAAGAAAAAAAATAACAAAAATAATTCAGAGACCTACGCATTAGGACAAGGCATTCCATTCAAAAGTAAATGTTTATCAAACACATCGTAATGCCGTCGGGGAAAGGGTGCGACCGGCACGCTGGAGTCACGGCGGATTCCACAGCGAAAGCGCTGAGTCTCATCGTTTTTGGCCCCAACGTGATGAATGCTTGCAAAAAAAGGAAAAGGTTAGAGTTCAGTTGAATTGCGGCCCGAGCACAGCCCAATAGACTAAACCTTCTGAATGACGTGTTTCTTTCACTTCCAGAGTTCTGATATACTTGGGTGCGTGCTGCCGCGTCAATTTCTGGTGGATGTAATGCAAGTCGAGTACGAGATCATGACCAAGAGGTACGCACACTCGCCTCAAAGCTGTCTATCCTGGGTTTGAATCTTGGTCCAGCTATAAGCTGTTTCACAGGCAGGGTGATTTATCAATGTTCAATGTGTATGCCGTCCCTTGAATAGATATTAAGCCAGGTGTCCCATATGCCAGCATTTGTTGGTGGACGTCACAGATCCCATGGCATCCTTCATGAAGAGTAGGTGAGCTTTCACCGGCACACTGAAGATATTCCAAATTCCTGCCCTGACTTCCTGAGTCGGAGTGGCCACCCATCCAAGATTGTAGTCTGGCAACTGCTTCGGCAACACCAACGCTCTGCGTAGGACATGGATGATGATGATGATGATGATAATTAGATTTTTGGATTGGCAACAATAGAGCAGGCTTTGATGGGCCTAATGCCTCCTGCATCGAAGGATCTTGGAAGGGAATCGTATATTAATCTCGATCAGCAAGCCTAATTTCACGAATACAAACAATAATCCAACGACAAAATTTATTCCCAATAACTTGCAAGCCAGGCAAGTCCACCAATAAATTGCTCATTTTATGAAATAAGCTTTATGTCCGTTATCATTATCCGGCCTACACCGATCAATCTTTTCAAATTACCATGAACTTTTCAGCAATAGACCCCAAATCAAGTCACAGTATATTTCTTCCCACCCCCAACCCTCCCCCCTTTGCTTTCTTTGCACGTTGCTTTGCGTGGCTGGCTCAAAGTAACGTTTGCTCAAGAGCGCTGCAATCCATTTCAATGTTTGACGCACGATCGGAATCACCGACGAGCGAAGCAAACAAAAAAGGGTGAAGCTTGAGTGAAAAATAAAACAGGGTTCACATCCATCGCAGGTCCTGACAGGCAGGACAGGAGCGTCCGACCACGGGGCCTGTCTGACTGACCCACGTTTTGCATGTTTTCAAGGCAGCTCCGAGGCTTGGTGTGATGGATGCGTTTGCTAATGACACACTGCACATGCTTACCCAGGAGCTACGTGAGGGCTCAGCTCCATACATCACCGAGATGACCGGGGCCGAACAAAGGAAAATACCGCAGCTACACACGGTGCAAGCATTAACATCACGACGGTCGCACAAAGATACGTACGTAGCAAACATAAACACATCTTCGCTCTCGTTGGGAATCAAGGAGAAATAAAAAGAGATAATAAATTCGGATCAACATCAGACTCTTTCTCAGGATTAAATACTTGACCAAAGGGCTGATGAAATAACATGCTCAAACTGCCTTGAGGAGGAAGAGCATGTAAAGAGCATGTGCTGTTGTGAGATTCGGTAACCCCTACAACGGGTCATGCAGAGGGCTTGGATCAGTGGCAAAAGGCCATCCTTTTCAAGCATGCAGAGGTGATAAGGCTTTGTGGGGAGACCACGCTGGAGTGAACAATACCCGCTTAAGGGATTAAACACGGACATAAATTTTCTTTCAGTACCCTTTAAAAGGCCTTTCTTGGGCAAAGTGAAATTCATCAGCACATGAAAGAAAAGTTTATGCGCCACACCGTACTCCAGTTGGGGCAGCTTGAATGGAGGCCAAAATCTATCAAAGACCGTGTGTATCGAGAGCTGAAGAAGGCACTGGGAGGGAATAGTGGAGGTGGGGATCAGGGGGTGGCAGCAAGAGGTCACAGTAGCCCTGCCGCGTTGGCCTGATAATGGAACAGCGAAGGGGGAAAGAATCAAAGGAGGGTCGGCCTCGCGCTCACCCATCACGGGGACACAAGTGCAGGATTTGCCTTCCACACCGTTTCACAGATGTTGCGGGTGTGCACGTCGTGGTCGGATTGCAGCGCGGTGGGCACATGCACGTGATTTGGCTCGCAAAGCCACGCGTGGTCCAGGAAGCTGGCCGATTGTGAAACTAGCTCCAACACTCCACTCCAAAATCCTGCTCCCAACCCTTTTCTCCTTTCATGCAATCAGGGATTTGCACTGCCTGTTATTCTTGTTCTTCGAGCCCAATTTACACTGGGCCTCGAGAGGCAGCAGCCTTTGCAGTGCAGTGAAACCAGTGAGCCTTGATGGAAAGTCTTTCTCTCCATTTTATATTCTTCCCTCATTAATTACATGCACATCTATCCCCATTATATAATTAGCAAAGCATTACCTGCATTGTATCTGCCATTCAAATTATTAAATTGATGAATCTGAATTCTTAGCGGCCATAAAAATGAGATTGATAAATACCATACATGTACCATCTAGAGAGTTATGTAAAATGACTTTGAGACCTTGAGTTTGAATCCAAGAGTCATGAGGGATCGAGTCCTAATTACCTCCGCAACTGAAGGTGGACGGAGATAATGTTTTCATGCCTGTTTGTCTGTCTGTGAGCAGGATATATAAAGGTTATGAACGGATTCAGACAAAAGTTGGTGAACTGGTTTGGTGTGTGACAAGGAAGAATTGATTCGATTTTGGTGAAGATCCAGATCCGGATACTGGCATTTTTAAACTGATTCTTCACCATTGAGAGTTGAGGTTAAAAATGATCCATAGCATGATATTTCAAAACGTTATGGACAGATTCGGACAAAACAGAGTGAACAGGTTGGGTGTCTAACAAAACTTAGTGAACCCGAGGAGAGGACGATCACCTGTCTCTGTTATCATCTGAGCTCAAGCGTTTGGACATCGGTATTGCAGCACTCTCTGAGGTTCGGAAACTGGATAGTAGTGAGATCATGATTGGTGGTTACACCTACTATTGGTCTGGTTGTTCTGATGGTTACCATGCCCAAGGAGTTGCTGTAGCTGTGTCCAATAACCTGACTCCAATGATAATTGAGGTAACACCGGTCAACAAGTGTATCATGAGACTAAGGATTCGTCACTCCTTGGGTGTCATTTCCCTGGTCTCTGCAGATGCTCCAACTGAGGTGAGTGATCTCAGCGTGAAGGATGCATTCTATGCCATGCTCAAATCTGTGGTTGATCAGTGCCCCAGGCGAGATACTCTTCTAGTCTTTGGGAATTTCAATGCATTGATTGGAACTGATAGGGATGATTATGAGACGTGTGTTGGTCCCCATGGGTTTGGAACTGTGAACCAGAATAGCACTAAGTTCCTTGACTTTGCAAGAAGTCATGGACTTAGGGTGGCTGGTTCATGATTTCAGCACCCACAGGCTCATCACTGGACTTGGTATTCCAACGCTGGCGGTGTGGCAAAGGAGATTGACCATGTGCCCGTTGATGGTCGCTGGAGGATGATCCAGAACTGCAGGATCGACTGGAGTGCTCGGTTCCTCAATACCGACCACATGCTTGTTGTAGCAACTCTTAAGTTGCAGCTTAAATCCGGGAGAAGGTGCCATCCCAGCCTCAGCTGGATGTTGGCAAGCTCAAGAATGAGGGGGCAGCTGAGGAGTTTGCGAACAGGCTGAGTGAGGATTTGGGGGGTCTGGGTGCTTTGAGGAATCCTGAAGAGTTGTAGAGTGCCTTCAAGACCACCATCCTTGACGTTGCCTGTGGATGTCTTGGAACTCACCGGAGGGCGAAGAAGAATGGTGTCTCTCAAGGGACACTAGATACCATTGACCAGAGTCGCAGGGCCAAGCTGAATGGCAGAGCTGAGTGCTAGACTTTATCTCAGCGGTAGAACGTATAAGGAAAGCCAGAGGCACAGAAAGAAAGGAAGTTGTAGCTGAGACACAGTAAGTGCAGAGGAGGAACAGGAAGAAAGGAAGCTTGAAGTTGCATTTGAGAACAGAACAAGCTGGGGTACTATATTACATCAGAAAGAGAGCTGCAGAATGAAGTACAGCAGCAGTGTGAACACTCAGATTACATGACAACACAGGGGAATAGATGGCATTACAGTACATAAGAGTGGTTAGAGACATTGGCAAGAGAGTTTTTGCTGGCCGAAGTGTAGTGTAGTTTGGAGAACAAAGTATAGTGGAGCGAGAGCTGATTTTACCACCAAGTGCAAGCTGGCTACAGTCCCGCACGAGACCACTGCCGACCCATGCCGGGCCAGCTAACTGCACCTGTGCCACCCGCCGGGACAAGCAAATGTGCCATTTCATCCAACACTTCCCATTATTTTATGTTTTCCCAGCTTAGGGTCGATTTATTATTTTGCGATCCTATCTTTCCCTTCCCATCCTTTATCATTTCCAGGCTAAAGCCAGTTGGTACACATTAAGATTACGTGTTCTCTGTTGTCTGTCTTGTCAGGATTACGTCGAGTCTCGTGCTCTCGTCATCATATACAACGTTTGTTTAGTACTTTATTGATTCTTGGTGTGCTTGCTTTTATAGTCTTCATTTTTGTTGTTAAAGTAGAACAAATTAAATTGATAGCAAGGGGATGTTTTCTCTTCCCGCCATCGGTCTGTTAGGAAAAGAGGAAGCCAATGGAAAAAGGGGCAGGTGTGCCTCAGGTGTCACAACACACAAAAACACACACACACACACACACACACACACACACACACACACACACACACACACACGACAGTCAGGATCGTAGTATTTTAAAAAAGGAAACCAAGGTATCCAAACATCAAGTTGGAAAGTTTCAGATGTTTGTTTAACACTGCTCAGCCACTGCCATTGGTAACTCCTTATTGCATTTCTCTCTTTAAAATGAAAATTTGATCAATTTCTTCGAAGTGGACACGCTAACAAATATGCAAGTTTGGTGGATTGTGTCAACCATCATGTGACATCGGATGTAATTTAACCTCCTCAGTCCTGGTTATATGTTCCGTAACCTGGACATCCGCATCAGAGGGCTTTGGCTGATGATATAGATTTGTGGGGCGTATCCAATGAAAAGTGTTCGGTATACTGAACAAAATGGCTTGTGTTGGGGTGGAAGCACCATTATAAAATGAAAGAAAGAAACGGAGGGGGTAAAAAGGCAACCTGTTTCACCACCACCTCTTATCATCCCCCATCCAAATCCTCGATCTTTTCTACCCCCGATAATTCACCCAAGCCCACTTCCTTCAATTCCCTGCTTTCCTTCCTGAAAGTCCCTGTAATGTCCATCTTCTCTTCCCCATGTTCCCCGTCCCATCCCTCTCCCTTCCACAGATCTCCTAATGTGTCTGTTCCCCACCGTTTTGTCCCTCCCACTCCCGCCCCTCTTGTCTCATGCCCCCTTGATGTGCGTTGTGTGTTAGCTCTCATACGAGCCTCGACAAGGTATACAAAAAAAAAGGCAAGATTTCCAACTAAATCCAACACAGGCATGACAGGGGGTCGAGGAGAACATCAGAAGGTGCAAAAGCAGCAGCGAAAGCGATGCTAAATGGTAATTAGTCTGATGTTTCTTTTCGATCAAAGGCCATCCTAATGATGAAACATTTTGCTCATTTTTGTCTTCTAAAAACTACAAATAAATTATACATACAACTCCATGAGGACAGAAACAACTCCTCATGACAACTTTGACGCATCAGCATTTTTTTTTTTTGGAATAATAACTTTGATCGAATGGATCAACATCCCAACAATGGATCAACACCTAACAATAGCCTGTTGTGTCAATGCCACCACTGAAGAAGTTTTATAAAGGTAAACAGTGGCGAGCTCAAAGTTGTTCACATCAATCAACCAGACTCGGTGGCGTTACGGTTTGAGCACCTGTTCTGAGTCTGGGAACTAGGTGGTTCGAACCCCGGCTGAGTCAAACCAAAGACTTAAAATGGTACGTGCTGCTTCCTTGCTTGACACTCAAAATTTAAAAAAACGACAGCACAGGCCCAAACCATAGGTTGGCAACCATTGCACAGGCTTGGTGGGCATAATATCCACCTCCTGCATTGACATTTCTTGTAAGGGAACTCAAACCGTACCGACCCCTCTTGCAGCACACTTGCAGTGCCCTCTCTCCACAGTGAATGGCGGAAGTTGATAAAATTATTATTTATTTATTTTTAAAAGTCAGGTCTTTATGGCTACGAAATGTCGGAGCAATCACAGAACCCTGTTGAGGTCATCACTTTCAAACCCTTTTTTTTATTTTTATTTTCTTTCCTGATAGATACACCATGACTGTGGTGCCCCCTTCAGGATAGCATGTGACTCGCTCTTTGTTGACATCCCTGGATGAAGAGGCTTTCCGGAAGGAATAACATTGACTTGACCGATTCGCAAATAATAATTATAATTTTATATACGTAAAATGTAATTGGTGTTATGAGCCCCCCCCCCTTTTTTGTCACCAAATACCTGTTCCAGTAGCTCCAAAACTGGTCTTGTAGGTAGGTCTTGTGACTCGTCTCATCGCCGAAGGAAGCCTTGCTCTCAATCCAATGAATGACTTGATCATCGACAGCTGCAAAGGATGAAAGATGACTTTTATCCATCAGCTCTTAAAAATTTGTACTATATACAACACACCTCGTCGTCTTTATTTTCCACAAAGGTGCCTTCGAACATCTCTTGATATTACTACCTGATGCATTGTCACAAACGAGTATAAATTAAACGCCTTGGGGCAAACCATGTTTATATTTTGAAGGCCACAGGCTATATGGACACAAAAGCCAAGGATAAATGAGTTTGTACAAAGCACACACTAAAACAAATAAAACTTAACGACCTCGGTAGAGTGAGGTGCGGAGATGTGCTTCACCGCAACATTGTTCAGTCTCGGGTTTGTGGCGAACTCTTCGCTCTTAGAATTTCGACTTGAACAAAACTTTCTGGTTTTTTCGCTTTGACAGAGTCAGGTTGTCATTCTTATTTAATATTTGTTGTCTTTATTATATAATAGTTTAAGGATGGGCATTCTTCGTGCTTGATGGAACAATTTTTTAGTTAGTTAGGGGTTTTGGGGGTGGAGGAGGCTTGATACTTGTGAAGAATGAAAAAATGAAGACAACACACAGTTGTTTAACATTTCATGGTATAAATGACACACAAGGATGTACAAGGGGGACTCAGACAGAGGAGGAAGCAACTGACCCATCATGTGTCCGATCAACACCACATCAATTCAATCTATCAGCTCATCAACTCAATTTCCCGAAGCCTGATGGTATATCTACCGTTGCTCTTCACAACGGATGATTACGATTAAGCTACAGAGGAGACTGCATCACTGAATTTGCCTTACTCGGACGTGATAGGTCAGCGTTGAAAAGCATTCGATCAAAAGCAGTGCTCATCCAAGATGGTGGTTGACATCTTATCATTGAGGATATCATAGGCAGGTGGCCAGACTGTGAGAGCGTGAAATTTATTTATTTAGTTATTTATTTTAATGCGACAGAAGCATGGGAAGTTGACAGCCTTATCGAGAAGCCACGTAACAAAAGTTTCATGCATAAAGAGCTTTTTGAAATGTGAGTGCAACACAAATTTGCTACGATCGAAGCAAAGACGATCTCCATCACAACCTTGCGATGGAGTAGATTTATTGACGTAAATGACACTTGGTAGAAGCATCATCAAGTCAAAGTGTTTGGCGCATGGTTATGAAGTTTGTACATGTACATCAGTTTGGCGCTCTCCCACTCCCTCCAATACCACCTTGAGACGACGAAAGCTTCCACCAAAACTAATGATGCAAGCAGTGAGCATGTCGTGTCTGGGAGAGACATGAGACTAACAAACACAACCTTTGACCATGGGGGTTCGGCCTTTGCCATTATACCGTCCCTTCACAAGGATCACAGGATTTGTAAGTAAATCATGCTAACTTGATACTCTTCTCTAAACTCAATTTGCTTCGATTGTACTGGCCAAAGAATTTTAGAAAGGCCTTCCTTCCAATAACAGAAGACATTGTTTAAAGTGTATCAGAGGCAAGTGTGTGTGTTTCTGTGCGTGTCTTCATGTTTGCGAATATTTTTCACATTCCTGTCCTTGCTTGCATTGGGTTGTATTTATATTCACGTACATGCACTCACGTTTGGGCGCTCATGTGTACACACAGGTTTGAAAGAAGGCATTGCAAAGAAGAAAAAAAACCCACATATATATATATATATATATATATATATATATATATATATATATATATATATATATATATATATATATATATATATATATATACATACATACATGCACACACCCACACACATACAGACACACTGGTAACGAGGTAACGAGGCACTGCCGGGGGAGGCAAGGGTCGTTGGAGTGCATCTCCCAACCTGAGGTGCACAAGACCATTAGCTTGGCCAACTGTGGGAGAAGAACGTCTTTTTGCAATGTGACAACACAATGGAACATGGAAAGAGTTGTTGGCAGAGGGATTGATTTTTGCCTGCGCTTACGTTTAGCATTCGCGACGTCTTGTAATTACAGCGGCGAAAGCCCGTAACAACTGTGATGAGGAAGGCAAGATAGACACAAGAGATGATGATGATTGATAAGAATGTAAAAGGTGGAATCAAATATCAAATATATATATATATATATATATATATATATATATATATATATATATATATATATTATAATGTTGTTTTTTTGAAGATCCAAAATGAGATGGCGAAAATGGTTCTTCTTCCTCTCAAAAACAGCAACACAAAATCCAGCTTCTCCAAACAAAAATGGCATCAGGAAATTCACCCACTGCTTGGGAAAATGCGTCTCACCAGCAGAAAACTGCATTGAAAAGGACAAACATAGACGAGGACCACTTCATGGTCAAGGGAAAGGCCTTATGAGGAAATGACATGTTTTTTGGACCCCCCCTACTTTCCACCACTCTGCTCCTCCACAGTGTTGCAGAACCTGATACATGCATCCACAATATAGAACTAACATCAGTGGGAGTTCCTTTCAATTCCTAGGTCAACTACTTCAATGTCATGCCATGCCTGGGATATTTCGGAAGATTGATTGATTGATTGACGACCGAATGCAGAAATCAAAATGTGAACATGGGATCGGTTAAGGGACCAAAGATGCTCGAGTGCGCCTTGTGTAACGGCTCAAAAGGCGTTTTGAAGTCTTCCACTCTTACAAATGTATTTGCGTACACATGTGTGCTTGAACACGCATGATACTGCTTTTCTCAATGGATCATCTGCCTTCGAAAACTGCCGATTATAAATGCACGAGTGCAAGTGCGATCTCACCAACCTGCGATCAATTATTCGCAAAACAATAAGCAAAACGAATGGCCCTCGGAGCACAAACCCATAAAGGAACATCGTAAAGGGAAGAAGAGGCAAAATGGTGGTGACGCCACGACCAACACTTAACAGGACCACTGGAATGTTTTCCAACAGAAGGACTAAAAATATTGGCTCGGGTTGCAACCGTAATAACCCCTAAGTGAAACTGGACCCAGATTACTGACATATTTAGCCCTACTCCCTTTTCCCAACCCCTTCCCCTACAACTTTTGCAGCTACTGCCGTATGAAAATTAAAAAAAAACACCTTTTATGAACACCATAGAAAGTTAGGAACACATTGTCATATTTTGTTGCAGAATTTCATGGATGCTACGAATGCCATAAACCAAGATCCAAATTGTCGGCGCCAAATTAGAGATCATAAAATGTCCTAACGAAAGAAAAAAAAAAAAAAAAGAAGGAATCCCTCATTTTGCATCTGAGAGTCACAGCTGATAAGTTCAGAATTCACCCCAAAACTTCGGATTTGCCTCTGGGACCCCTTTTGAGAACCGCCAACACAATTACTCCCAATTGCTACATTTCAAACTGACAAAGGAGTTCAAAGGTTGTGACAAGCTAAAGGCAGACATATGGCACTCCTGGAAACAGTCCAAAGCCTTTTACCTCAGCACCTTGTGTTTGGTTTGAAGGCCATGTACGGCAATTTCAAATTATCACGCGGATAATCTGAGAAGTCCAGGGTGGACAATGCCCTTTGATTATATCCACATGGCAAGGCCAGTGCGTGCCACGCTTGCCTGACCATCTTGTGCCATGTTTTCTGCTAACACAACCATCAGTAGCCAAAAGAGTTCCAATAGAACGTGCACTGTAAATAGCAAACCGGCCACTCCTGTATATACTGACCGATTGGTATTTCGAGGAGCACGTCAGGTGTCTTGTCGTAGCCCTTTTTCCGTAGTTCTTCTTCATCTATGGGTTGGAGTGAAAGTAAGCAAAGGTGGGTGAAGCACGGTGTCACTTCCGATAACATTTTCAAATCGTCCATCGATCAGAGCACAGCTTTGACGGGGCAGAACTAAGGCCAGACAGCCTGCATGATGATGCAGCAATGCTGTTGTTGTCTCCATAGCATGTTTATTACAGTTTATGGCCACGATTTTTTACTGCAAACGGCAGGGCCAATGCTTTTTGAATGGAGCCTGACAAGCAATATGTTAGCAATTTACTCCTGCCTTATCTCAGCATACTCGGTTTCCAACGAGAAGCTATTATCTATCTCTATTGGCTGCCATCCAATGTTTTCTCTTCTTATAGGCTGGTTATATGGCTGCTTAAATTTCAGTCACAGCAAGCTTCATGGCAGCCTCTAAAGGAAGGATGGTGTTATCCGAGACATGGCGGCTCTCAGTTTGCACTCTCCTATCTGTGGTGTTGTTTGACAAAGTGATTTTCATCAGACAACCAATTTCTCTCGACATATTCCGAGACGAGGCCTGCATTAAGTTGGTAATTATAAATAATCATGATTTAGGATATACAAGTAAAGGAGAGTGATCAGAATTCCTTCAACTTGCAACGAAGCATATACTGAACCGTCATATACATAACGTGTGTGCGCGCACGCACGCGCGCACACACGCGTTTCAAATACAAACTGGAAAAGTGCACACCTCCACCTGGCTGAACAGTTTACGTTCTTTATTCCACCGATAGGCTGGAATCTGCATCCGGAATTTAACCAAAATCTAATCAGCTTGTTCATGGCACCGACGCAACTCATCCACCACATTTCATCATAATCCATCCACAACGTTTTGAAGTATCGTGCGATATATTGTTTTTGGCTCCATCTCTCAATGGTGAAGAATCACTTAGAAAATCAAAAGAAAAATTCTCCGATCCGGATGTGAATCTTCTCTAATATCAAATCAATTCGTCCTCGGCACACACCCAACCTGTCGGATAAGTTTCATCCGAAGCTGTGCACGACTTTTTGAAATATGCCAGATATCGTTTTTAGCCGTATTATTCTCAACGGTGAAGAATCGCATGAAAAATTCTCGTAACAGGATCCGGATCTGAATATTCACCAACATCGAATCAATTCATCCTTGGCACACACCCAACCTGTTTACCAAGTTTTGTCCAAATCAGTCTATAATCTTTTGAGTTATTCTGCTCAGAGACAAACAAACAAACAGACAAACCAGGGGTGAAAACATAACCTCTGTCCACCTTTGGTGGCGGAGGTAATAATCCCATTGCATAACGAGATAGAGTGATCACATTTGTTTAAAATGATTAGTATTATAGAAATAAACAATAAATGAAAAGAAATGGATGAGGACATGAAAAGAACATAGATGTATGCATGTAAATAGATTGGAAAATGCACACCAGGTGTGCAAAAGAAAAACAAAATAATGTAAAAGGAAATAATGAACAAAAAAACGTTTTACTTCACGGTCAAGAGAAAGGCCCGGGACCATTAATTAGACATCACAGAGGAGGAAAAAGTGGAGCAAGAGAGCAGAGAGGAGGAAGGGGAGAGGAAGAACAGAACAGAGATGGAGGAAAAGGAAAAAAAAGCAGAAGAGAGGAAGAAGAAAAAGAAGAAGAAAAAGAGGAAGAAAAAGAAGAAGATCAATGACCATTAAGATGATGGTGAAAAACATCAGGAAAAGAAAAAAGGATTTCAAAAGAGAAAGCAACAGTTCACACAATTGTCATCATCACAGATATTTGGAAAACAAAAGGCCTTAAACTGGATGATTCACGACTAGCCATAGAAAAGTACACACAATATCTTCCCAAACAAAACAATCCATGAACACTTACCCAGGAAGGTCAGGTTTCGCTCTTTGAGTTTGTCTTGCAATATGACTTCATACTCGTGGCCAATCGAGCTATTGAATGGTAAAGGAGATGTCGAGACATGAAACTTATCCTGGTTCCCCAAATCAGTCAATATGATGTCATTCTCCACAGGTTGGAGGTTATCTACTTATTTCATGATGACGGAAAGGAGTGGAATTTGAGAAAGACAAATATTAAAATAATTTAAACATCAAAACTTCAGCAGGTTAAGAGGTTCTTTTTTAAAAGCAGGATTCTTTTCTCCCAAGGCATACCCACCTCGAGGAGTTAAAAAAAATTAATAACAATAACAGTAATACTACGACTACTGCTACTACTACACTTCACAATTAAAGCAATTTCAGATTATCAAAAGAAAGTAAGCCCAAGAACAGGGTACTTCTGCACATTTGAACTTTTGCCCATTCCCTCGAAAAGCCACTTTTTCAATCTTCCAGATTACTGCGAAACTGATCTCATAATTAGCAACCCAAGCATGAGCCCGCGGCATTAGCGGGCAATCTGAGGCCGCGCGTTCAACTTGGGCACCACAATTAACTTTCCTGTGTTGCAAAAGGCGGGAAACATGCAAGCTTGCTTCCCCAGCGCCTTGCACCCGATGGGTTCGGTTCCCCGTGTTCTCCACCGACACGTCCCTTCCCCCAGAGTGCGTACTCTGTGTACCCCGACACAGGAAAGGGGAGCAGGCCAGAGGGCAGAGAGGGTGGCCTAGAGCAAAGGGCTGCCAGTAATTGGGTGGGAAATAGAAGGAAAAGGATGAGGGCAGGAGACAGCTTTCGTTGAACATGCACGGGGAAAGGTTCCTTTGTACAAAACTTCATAGAACCAATTCAGAAGGGTACAGCTGTCGATGTGATGTGCCGTGTGACAAATAAGAAAAGAAGAAGATTTCCACATCCTCACTTTCATTCGATTTGGCTTGCCTATTCCACTCTATTGCACGATGAAGACCCCCCCTCCCCCCTCAATGTGTTCCATTATTTTCTATTCTCTGCAATTCGGGGCCAATTATACTCCAATGAATCATCCATCATTCCGTCACGTTTTTGGTCTTCCTCTGCTTCTTTCAGGTTCTCCTCTAGACTTGCCCATTTGTAATTGTTGTCATCCATCCACTGGTTGTACATCTTCTCACGACATGTCCAGTGGCCATTCCATTTCATCCCTCAAACACATAATTCATTGGGTGGTCGCTCGACTACCCTTCGTCTCATGTTTTCCGTCTGTCTGTCTGTCTGTTTGTATGTAATGGACAGCTCTGGAGGCCAGAGGAGTCAACCGATTTTGATGAAACTTGACAGGTAGGTTCATACCAGGATGTAGTTGTATGCTTTTGAGCACCGTTGCTATGGACGCCACCGTTGCCTAGCAACGGGACTTTGAAATTTTTGAAAAAATCCGAAAAAATTTTTTTCCCGAAAATCAAAAATCGGCTTCCGCGCTTTTATGCGCACTATAATGAACCTCTTTGTCAAAAATTTTCAGCCCAATCCGTCAAAAACCGTATGACTAGTATGCAATTATATAGCGACCACGCATGTCACCTACCGGCTTGTAATTTTCTTTTTCTCCACCACAGAAAGCACCACTACGGGAGGACACAATTTAAAATCGTATGAGAAGCGATCCACACTTGAGGCCAGTAATGAGTATTGTTAAGCCGAAGGTTGATCCATGAATGGGACAACTTCCCTACAACTGCCATGTTGGCATCCGCAGTCGAAACCTTTAACATGAGGCTTGATAGGTATTGGTGGAACCAAAGGTTCCATTCACTTGTATTTTAGTGCGTGTTGTTCGACTCAATTATGACGTGAAGACCGTGGAACCTACAGGAATACCTACTACCCAGTACACCGATATGTGATGTTCACGTGATTTCCCCAATCTGTCCGTTGGAACACTCATAGGCATGCAATGACCAATTTTTCTTGAAATCATGTCATCTTGTCGACCACTTCATTCGACCTCGATTCTGCCATCGGTTTAGTGCAGTTTCAAGGTCGCTGTTCACACCAATGCAGACATTGCTCTACACATTGATATACCTGGAGTTGACATTTACAGGCAATGCAAAGATTTATGATGGCAATTGTTTCAACGCTGTTGAAGACTTCTTCAGAATCAATATCTGCTAAGCACCTTGGCAACTTGTATTCGCTTGATCTTTCCAGAAGTTGATTTATTGTTAATGGCGATCTGTTGTTGAGTAATTTCCATTGCTCAATGATTATTGATAATTTAGTAAACAATAAATAAATAGTGGAGAGCAAGCAAATTGCATGTTCATTCTTGTGGTCCATCGCATCTCCTGGTGGTTGCTTCTCGTCCAGTGTGATCAGGAGTTGATTATTGATAAATTTTGGAAAAATTGATAAATACTTTAGATCAGGCGATTTGGATGGCAATATTCTTCAGCTCCATTTTCATGTTTTGAGGCAAAAAAAAGGCTTAATTCACAACATTAAAGAAAGCACAAAAGGGAGGAAAAAGGTGCTAATAATAATGATAATAACAATAATAATGATAATAATTAGTATTATTATAAGCTCACCTGTACTTTAATCAGGTGAACTTAAGTGATCGAGTCACCATAGGTGGGTGAGTGAGTGAGTCAGTCAGTGAGTCTGTAAACACTCGTCATTATCACTTGAACCAAACACACAATTTCAATGAAACTTGAGTACAACCTTCATCACCCGTGACGTACTAAAGTTTGTTCACGGCATTAAAATGTATTTGCTGCATGCACACATGTAGTATCCCACAAGACTCCATGTATTCTCTCACTCTCTGATCATTAGGCTGGTTTCCCTTCAGATCATTCCACCAAGCAAATGTTGCATATACTACCTCAACAATGAGTAGATGCTTTACAATCTCAAACGACAGGTCAGCACTATCTTACTAGTCATGTGTGCATTTGGTGCTGTCTGACACCCTGCAATGCCTTCCAAAAAGTCAACCAATGGTAGCAAAAGTCACTTCCTGAAATGGTTTTCAAATTTCCTCCGAGATCACAAATAACAGGTTGCTTTGGATCCCAATTCTTCCCATGCTTAAATTGTGGAAGCCTGGAATCCCTCAAGGTTGAATACTGGGATCTATATTGTTCTTTTTTCCAATCAATGAACTTTCTTCATCAGTGTAAAATACTTTGTATCAATTTGCAGATGACTCTTCCCATGCACAACTGTTCCTTTTTCCTCTGCCTGGCACAATACAGGAGTATCACTCTCTGCTGATCTGTATAAAATAAGCAACTTGTTACCTACCTGGACTAATCCTTTGATCCAGGAAAGTCTTGGCTGCACGGTTTGGGGTTCCCTGCACATGGATGTTGGATTGGCAGTTCCTCCTTCCAGTTCATCAAACCTAAATTTCCCGGACCGTCACGTCTTTCTGTTATATATTTTTCTCTGTGTAGCGGTTTGTGTTTTCGTCCAATTTTCCGTGTTAAACCATACCTTGTGTTCTGTATGATCAAATTTGTATCCGTGTAGCTTAGGCCTAGTCCTCAGCTATACAGCGTGTAAAATCTATGACATTGCGTGCCTATTTTCGCTTCTTTTCTCCCAAGTATTGTCCTTTCAGCCTCCTCAACATCATCTTATTCGCCCTTTTTGCTTCAAAGAAAAAAACAACAACTTTTTTTCTTAATTTCTTCTCTCGGAAACATGAACTCAATCTGACTGTATTTCATTCTTTGCCCCTAATTTTTCTCAATATCTCCAAACTGAGAATTGAATGAAACACTTCTTCCTTGAAAAGCTTTAAAATACATTTTAGAATGCTTCACCTTTCTTATTTCAAACCCCAACCGCACTCCACATGTTCTTCTTCATCACAATATATTCGTCTTCTTCACCTGGATTATTTTCCAAAGCAGTCTCACTCCTCAACATTTTGTCTTTCAATCCTCCTCCCATACCGGCAGCACCACCTTCCTCCGTGCCTTCAACAATCATTCTTTCCACCCCTCACATGATATCTGTCTCTGTATAGCCAGATTGGAAATCTTGAGAAGTCCAGTTTACAAAGGTTGTCTGCTCAGGACTATCAATTCCCTTTCACATCCTTTGACGGTGTCTAGTCCCCCCGTGTCAATACCCTCCACCACAGCTCCGACATGCCCTCGTTTTTCCCATCTCACACTTCTCTGTGTCCACCTCTTCAGCATCTTTCCACTTCATGCCCCCTCTTTCTACATCCCCCTTTCACAGCTTCCCCCTTACCCCATCCCCTGAAAGCTTCACCCTCACACTACCCCTAAAAGCTTCACCTTCAAAGCTTCCCCTCACCCTCAAGGCTCGCCCCTCAGCCACTCCTTCTCAGCTTCCTCCTTTTGTCCACAGTATCTCTACTCTTGTAGCCAATGTGTGGCTCTAAACGGAATCCTCTCATCTCTCCCTGTCAAAGCTGGAGTGCTCCAAGGCAGTATTCCAGGCCCAGACCTATTCCTGATCTTCATAAATGATCTCTCTGACTCTGGAAAATCCTCTATCTCTTTGCTGATGATTCCAACATCTGTCATAACATCCCTCGTCCTTCATATCAGCAGGCATCAGCCTCATTCCTCCCTTCAGACCTTGATCTAAAATCACAAAATTGTCAAACACTTGGAATATGTCTTTCAATCCTGGAAAAATTAAAAAAAAAAATATATATATATATATATATATATATATATATCTATCTCTCTCTCTCTCTCTATCTAGATATATATATATATATATATATATATATATATATATATATATATATATATATATATATATATATATATATATATATATATATCTCTCTCTCTCTCTCTCTCTCTCTCTCTCTCTCTCTCTCTCTCTCTCTCTCTCTCTCTCTCTCTCTCTCTCTCTCTCTCTCTCTCTCTCTCTCTCTCTCTCTCTCTCTCTACCATCTGGCAAACCCTCCTATTTACCTTCTTAACCATCCTCTTGAAGAAGTTCAATCACTCAAATGTTTGGGTCTCACTCTCAGCTATTATTTTCACTGAACAAACCACAATTCAAAGCTGGCCTCCAAAGTCAGCCGCTGACTGGACATCCTCCATAGTGCAATGTCCTTCCTTGGCGCATGTGAACTCTTATCCACCTACAAGGCCTTCATCGACAGCTTGGTGGAGTACTGCTGTCCCCCTCTGGACAGATGCCCCTGCCTCACACCTTGCTCACCTTGACGCTGTGGAAAGCAAGGCCTTCAAGATCATTGGGATCTCCCACGATGAAGCAGAGTCTATGGGCTTATCACTTCGCCATCGCAGACAGGTTGGTGGTCTGTCTTCTACCACCGCCTTTCTGATCTTGCACCCTCTGATCTTTCTGTGCTTTCTCACACCCAATCCGCAATCCCCTAGGCTTCTGCAGGGCACACGGAGTCTGGCAACAACCCCTGCTGGTGAAACTCCCAAAATCCGAATCACTGCTCACCTCCACTGATTTTTTTTCCTCTTTTTCCCCACCTGTGTAACCAACTTCCACATCCTCTCCAATCTCAATGTTCCCTCCAGTTCTTCAAGATAGCTGTTCACCACCATCCCACATCACCCCCCCCCCATACAAAACCATAATATTTTCCACCCCCAATAGCTCTCCCAAAGTCAATGCCTTTCGAAATTTCAGTTTTTCCATCCTGAGAATTTCCTTTTATATCCATATTGTCCACTCCTTGTATCCTCTCCTACATCTCATTCTTTCACAAATCCCTTATTTGCCCAAGTGGAACGATAAGGCACTGACTATTCCTTTGATAGATTGGCATAAAAGGAATAGTAACTTGTGTGCCACCTGTGTGCCATTGGCCGATTTTAAGTGCATCATGAAAAGTCTCCTGAGAACAAGGATCAGATAACTTTTAGAACCCATAACACACCTTTCAGCCTCAGCCACATCCCTCATTTCTCCAATTCTGAGCCTCAACCCTGCTGTCAGAATGTTCCCTCACCCTCTTTCTTTCTCTTTCTTCTGTTTGTTCTGTTATGTCCTGATCCGTTCTATATTCTAGTTCCTCCACGACCCTCAACTCGGTAAAATAATTAAAAAAAAAACTTATTGCCAGGACCACACTCTCACTGCCCCCCCCCCCACCCGTCCTGGTTAATATCCAATATGTTTTAGTCAGCTTCTGGGAGAGGGACAGTCTGGATTCCCTGGACCTCGTGATCTGTGATAACCTGTCATGTTCAGACCATATCTCCATGACGGCCTCCAAAAGCTGGCTGGTACTTCGGAATTCTCTGTTACGTCAAGTCATTCCTCAGCCACCCTAATCTTATAACAGTTTTGCAAGGCCATCATCCAAAGTGCCATGGGATATGGCTCCACAACCCTCCCTCCCCTACCTTCCTCACCCACAACCCCCCTCCAACTATGGGATGATGTTGCTGTTTCCTTGCTTTCCACTTTTGTTGCAAAGGGATAGAAGGCCTCCAATGTCATGAGCATTTCATGTCAGACAGCGGACTCTCAGGGTCTGCTTCTTGTTCACCACGGTAAAGTTAGTGTCCTTTCAGTCATTTACCACCACCTCTTCTGGTCTTGCTCCTCCAACCCTCTCCCCTGCCCTCCACAAGTGACTTGTAAGAAACCCTTACCATGTAACTTCCCAAAGTCTAGGTTTTACCCTCCCCCCAATTAGCTTGCGCCCCTAATCATCTCTCACATGTAGAACTGTCGTCCTGAGTTTGTTGGCTCGTACTCTTCCCTCCAGTCCATCAAATCTGTTACCCACTCCTTCCACATGGTCTTGCTCCCATTCCGACCTCTCAACTTTTCTTCACCCATTAATACCCTTTCATCTGAAACTTTCACATTGCGAACCAGCTATTTCCCCTTCAGCCATTACTCTGCTCTTCCATGAGCCTTGACACCATCGACAGTAATGATATATACCATCTTCGTGTTTTGTGGACGGATAACCAATGTACATTAAATATGCAGAAACAAACTATCTTAACAAAAAAAACATTCAAACACTTCCTCAAGAAGAAAGAAAGAGAAGCAATAAATATGCTTAACACAGGTTCTCCATTCGAAGCCATTGCTGAGCCTTGAAAGAGGATACTGCTTTACACTGTCCACCAGCGGTCCGTAACAGCAGTCATGGAGCGTGCACTGGAAAACACAGGAGCAGCAGATAAGCATCACTGTGCAAATTAGTCCAAGCTCAAGCGGCAAGACTCGTGTATGTCCCACATAGCAGGCCAGTGCCAGGCAAAACACCCTTTGTATAGCAAAATCAATGCACGAACTACTTTGCGTGGAGAGATAAGGCACTGGCTATTCCTTTGGTGGTGTGCCAGTGCCCGATTTTAAGTGCATAATGAAAAGTCTCCTGAGAACAAGGATCAGATAACTTTTAGAACCCATAACACACCTTTCAGCCCCAGCCTTCTTCTGCAGAATCCCTCAGGGTACCGAGACAAAAGGAATTTAAAAAGTCAGAAAGAAATCAGATAATACAAGGGAA
>NC_140975.1:62770311-62777811 GCF_056783735.1 Eptatretus burgeri | reverse complement strand
CAGAGCAGCGCGTCGCTGCGTCCACTTTCTGCCGGTACTCCAGGGGCCTCCGTCTGGCCATCCCCCAGGCAGATAACCTGGCCCATCCCCATTTCCTTGAGATGCCGATCAAACTGCTGCAACCACGAGGCATGTGGTCGGCCGATTGGCCTCCTCCATTCACGAGACTCCCTCACTGAGAGAATCTGGTGAGCAGAATCAGCATCAGAAAAACGAGCCACATGTCCATACAGCCGCAGCTGAGGCTCATGGACTATGCAGGTAACACATCTCATTTGAGTCCCTCTCTCAGCATCCGCTCATTGGACACAAAGTCCGACCAGCGATAGCCAAGGATTCTCCGAAGAGACCTGGTACTAAAGGAATCAAGTCTCCGTCTCAGATCCTTGGTCAGAGTCCAAGTCTCACATCCATAGAGCAAGACTGGAAGCACCAAGGACCTGAAGACTTGGACTTTCGTCCTCCCGCACAGGTGCCGGCAGCGCCACACCCCATGATCCAGTGAATCCATGACTCCCCAGGCCTGACACAGACGTCTCTTGACCTCTGACTCGCAGCCAGCAAGGACATGAATATCACTGCCAAGGTAAGTGAATCTCTCCACGACCTCAACAACCTCACCACAAACAGGCACAGACAGGACAGCAGCATCCAATATGTCATTGAAAGCCTGGATCTTAGTTTTGACCCAGGAAACCTGTAATCCCAGCGGCTCCGACTCCTCATTCAGCACCTCGAAGGCCCCCAAAAGGAAATCTAAAGTCTCCGCAAAGATGACTGCATCATCTGCTAAATCAAGGTCAGAGATATTGACATTCGCAAACAATACACCTCAGCATGATCTCCCCGACATCCTCCCAATAATCCACTCCATACAAGTGCTGAAAAGTGTGGGGGCCAGTACACACCCCTGACGAACTCCAGTAATAACTGGAAATAAGTCGGAGATGGTATCACCACATCTCACAGCACTCTCAGTTCCAGAGTAGAGTTCAGACATAAGATCGATTAGTTTTGGTGGCACCCCACGAAGACCAAGAATCCTCCAGAGGGCATCCCGATTCACTGTATCAAGCGCTTTACAGAGATCAACATAGGCTGCAAGCATCCACTGCCGAAACTCTCGTCTGCGTTCGGTGAGGACCCGAAGAGCAAGGATATGGTCAATCGTTGACATCTTTGGTGTAAAGCCTGACTGCTCTGGACGCTGGTGCTCAAGCAGATGGTGGCGAACAATATCGAGAATTATCCGAGCAAAGACCTTGCCCGGCACTGAGAGCAGCGTCACCCCTCGGTAGTTGTTGCGGTCTTGGCGATCACCCTTCCCTTTCCAGAGAGGGACAACAAGGCCCTTCCTCCAGTCAGTTGGGATGATGCCTGTGTTTCAGGCAGAGCACAAAACTGCATGCAACGACACGAGTGCAGCATTTCCACCAGCCTTAAGAAGTTCAGCATGGACGCCACAGATCCCTGGAGCTTTACCCCATTTCAACCGGTTCACCGAAGCCTGTGTTTCCACAAACGAAGGTGGACCACAGTTGATTGGAGGGTCAACAACAGTGATTATAACACCCCTGACGTCCAACAGGACAGCTGGTGGATCAGCGTGGTTCAACCTCTCAAAGAAACCGGCCCAGCGGGCCTTCACTTCGGACTCCTCTGTCAAGAGCCGACCACCCTCTGCTCTAACTGCAGTCCACTGAGGGATGGGCTTGGATGAGGTCCGCAGACACAGTTGGGCACGAGATATGGATGGCCATTGGCTTACAAGGAGCTCCTCTGCCCTTTGACAGGTTTTGTTTTTAATCCTGCTGGGTGTCCATATGTGTACACCCTGCTCACCAGGAAACCTGGTGGGGGAGACGGTTTAGTCACCGACAACCCGACCACGGACCAGGTTAGTACTGGTTTACATGATACCTGTCACAAGTCACAGATCTGATCTGGCCTGACATGGAAGGAGCACACAAAATTACGTATAACCACGGGTTCACACAATTTTATTAAAAAATAGTTTCTCCAATGAGTACCAACAGAAATGGTCTGGTGCTGACGGAAAATTTTTTTGTGAACTTTGAGCACACTCGTCTGCTTTCCCAATCGCTACTCAGCTTCGTATGCATCTTACTCCTGTGTAAGTGGTCTCTCAGAACGTCCGCTCCAGAAGAGACACTCGCAAGCCGCTTTTTTTTTTCGTTCTGGACGCTCTTGAGCTGCCTCTTCTTCTTATACTTATTCTTCTTTTTAAAAAATCTATTCTTTTTTTATATCTTAAAAGTTATAAACTTACAATATAGCTTATATATTACATTGTTTTAATTTATTGACTTAATATTGTACATTTAAAATTTTTAATTCCTGTAAATCAATAATCAGAATTATCACGGAAGAATCTTATCGACATAAGAGGAGAAAAACCTTCCATCAAAAGCCTCTGTTGTGCTCATACACTTTTGAGCTTTCTGAGCATCTTTGAAGTGCACATTTAGTTGTTTTTTTTACCGTGGATGAGTACCTGAGTACCAGTTATGTGAAATGCTGTGTATAGTAATACTTCTCGAAGCAAAAGAAAAATAGACAACAGTACTTCGTGGGGTGCCACCAAAACTGATCGATCTGATGTCTGAACTTTACTCTGGTATTGAGAGTGCTGTGAGATGTGGTGGTACCATCTCTGACTTATTTCCAGTTGTTACTGGAGTTTGTCAGGGGTGTGTACTGGAACCCACACTTTTCCACACTTGTATTGACTGGATTCTTCTTCTTCTTCTTTCGGCTGCTCCCGTTTGGGGTCGCCACAGCGGATCATCTGTATGATCCGCATAGTGATTTGGCACATGTTTTACGCCGGATGCCCTTCCTGACGCAACCCAGGTCGCCTCTTATGACACACAGGGATATGGTACACCTATTTTAACCAGGGTATACACCGGCCCAGTATACTGGTACTCATTTCGCCGACCTCGGAAGGATGACAGGCTGAGTCAACCCCCTGGTGTATTAATTCAGTGGCCCAACGGGGCTTGAACTCAGGACCTTTTGGATCCCAAGCCGCTGCCCTAACCACTGCGCCAACATCAGGCTTCACTTGTATTGACTGGATTCTGGGGAGGATATCAGAGAGATCAAGCTTCCGTGCATCCTTTGGGAATGTCAAGATCTCTCACCTTGATTTCGCAGATGATGCAGTCATCTTTGTGGAGACTTTAGAAATCCTTTTGGGGGCCCTCGAGGTGCTGAATGAGGAGTAGGAGCCGCTAGGATTATGGGTATCCTGGGTCAAAACTAAGATCCAGGCTTTCAATGACGTCTTGGATGCTGCTGTCCTGTATTATCTGTGCCTGTTTGTGGTGAGGATGTTGAGGTCGTGGAGAGATTCACTTAGCTTGGCAGTGCTATTCATGTCCCTGCTGGCTGCGAGTCAGAGGTCAACAGACGTCTGGGTCAGGCCTGGGGAGTCATGGATTCACTGGATCATGGGGTGTGGCACTGCCGGTACCTGTGCGGGAAGACAAAGTCCGAGTCTTCAGGTCCTTGGTGCTTCCAGTCTTGCTCTATGGATGTGAGACTTGGACTCTGACCAGGGATCTGAGATTGAGACTTAATTCCTTTGGTACCAGGTCTCTTCGGGGAATCGTTAGCTATCGCTGGGCGGACTTTGTGTCCAACGAGCGGTTGCTGAGAGAGACTCAAATGAGATTTGTTACCTGCATAGTCGATGAGCGTCAGCTGCGGCTGTATGGACATGTGGCTCATTTTCCTGACGCTGATCCTGCTCACCAGATTCTCTCAGCGAGGGAGTCTCATGAGTGGAGGAGGCCAATGGGCCGACCATGTGCCTCGTGGTTGCAGCAGGTTGATTGACATCTCAAGGAGATGGGGATGGGCCAGGCATCTGCCTGGGGGATGGCCAGACGGAGGCCCCTGGAGTACAGGCGGAAAGTGGATGCAGTGACACGCTGCTCTGGCGCATGCTCCCATACCTGACCTGACCACTAAAATGGCCACCAATCTACCAGTCGGCCACCTTTGATCAGATTTCAAAATAAAATGAGGAGCACGTGTATGCTATCGTGTGCTGTGCTTGTTCCAAGTTTGAAGAAAGTTAGACCATGCATGTCTGAGAAATGGTTGGTGACACATTTAAGAAACAAAATGGACACCAGCCAGCTATCTTTGGGTCTCATCTCTAAAAAAAAATGGCATGCATATGTAAGCCATCATTCGTTATCTGTTTGCCAAGTTTGAACAACATCGGTAAATGCATGTACGAGAAATGGTTCAGGACGTGTTCAACACCGTGGTTTTTATTCACGAAAATGGCCACCAGTCTGCCATCTTGGATCTGATGTCGAAAAAAATTACGTGCATATGCATTTCATCATGTGTTGTTTTACTGCCAAGTACGAATAAAATCGGTACATACATGTGAGAGATATGGTTGCGGATGAACACACGCACACACGCACACATGCACACACGCACGCACGAAAATCAAGATCAAATCCATAAGCCCCCGTTTCCGACTAAGTCCAATGGGGGCTAATAATACATACTTATCCCAAGTTTGGTCAAAATCCCATCACTATTTCACAAGTTAGTGCAGTAACATAATTTTTACCTAACAGGACCTCTGACCTTTGACCTCTGACTCCACGAACAAATCAGTTCATCTTTGCATCAAAATGCATACTTTTTCAGATTTGACTTGGATCTCTTCATCTGTTCTAAAGTTATCACAGAAACGCAAAACCATCACGGACGCACGGATGGACAGAGAGCAGGAAAACATAATGCCTCCGGCGACTTCATCAGCGGAGGCATAAAAAGCAGAAGTTAAGGAAAGCACTGAATATTAGCCTGACTTTGTCAGCTCTGATTTATCTACTGACGTTCTTCCATGAGGAATGCTTTGTAAACTTCAACATACAGTCAACCCTCCATATTCATGAGAGTTACGTTCCTGGAAAACCTTACAAATTCAGAATTTGTGAATACGGATACCTTGGTTAAATGGGAAAGAGGGAATTCGGTTCCTGGGTCAGACTGAATTGGGAGGGAAATGGTAAATGTTTAAGAACAATGATTTAAATAAATAAATGAGTACAGTAAAGAGAAGTGTTTCGATGCAAGTGTGATGACGACGACTATGATGTGATGAAGATGGTGGTAGTGTTTGGAGGGGAAATCAGAAGGATGATTCATGCACACTGTGGACGCACTGGCACCCGTAGCCAGCCTGTTGAACACATTCATGTTTTCGCTTAAACATCACTTTTTTCTGCCTTTTTCCAGCAGACTCACCTTCCCCACTCATCTTATGTTTGCAGGCCATGGTTAACTGTAACTACAAGTTCACAAAAGCGAGTGGAAAGACACAGCGAAGTGTTTGGGGTTCGAGAACCAAATACAGTCCTATACAGTATCAACATCTGTGCACCTCCCCCTAATGTCCAAAGTGCTGGTGGTTGGGTGGGTGAGAGGTGACGCAGGGTAGGGTGACGGGGGTCGCAAACTCGCAAATACTTGAGGTCGATGGGTCGTGAATTAGGAATCGGTATACAATTCGTGAATACGTGAAAACCACAAAGAAGAGAACTCGCAAGTGTTTACTGTACAGGACTTACTTTGCATGCACAAAGCAGAAGGAAGTTATTCAGAAATACTTATATTGTTGCGGAAATGGGCCCTTAGTGGGTTATTAAATATAGGATTAGCCCAGATCCCCCCTTAAATGCATGTTTAGCCAGGTTGTTTGGTAATCGGACATTACATGTGTGTCGGGAGATGTAGCAGGCTGTCCAGTGTTCGTACAGTGGAGGCGTACCGAGAGGCACCTTGCTTCTTTTTCCTTCCCCCCTTCTAACTAACCCCTGCCCAGCGCTCTGAGAGTGTTGGTCAGCGAGATGTGTCGGCAGCCCATTGGTGGAGAGCGGCTGCGGACTCGAGGGATGGACCAATCACGTATCCCCGGAGGCGTTCCAGAAGAGCGAGCCCCGGGAAGGCAAGGAAGAAACGGCGAGTGTCGAGTCTGCGATCTGCTTCGAGAGCAACTGCCCAGTGTCGAGTCTGCGATCTGCTTGATGAGGAGTGACTTGATGGCTGTTCCTCCTCGGCGATGGACCCAACGTGCAGGCCATCCCCAGGTTCATCCTGAATCCAACCACGGAGCCTCTGACTGTCTTTGCTCCCGGCACGGCTCGACACGTCTTTCCATCCCGTTGATCCGCCTGCGGAGCCCAACACCCAGATTTGGCCTAGTCTGGTGAACAGGCCAGGCCTGGATTTGTATGCTGGACCTTGTGAAAAACCAGCTGGAGCACACCGTGGATCTTTCGCCCTTGGGCCGTCAACCTTACGGGGGGCCAGACGCGCCGAGGCTGCGTGCGTGGGCGGTGCGACAAAAGGAGTGCGTCGCCACCATCTTGGCACGCTGCATGCTCGAGCTTGAGCGCTCAAATCCGTTGACATCAGCTTCTCACGAGCCGCATTCGTGCCTTTGACACTTTCCCCTCGTCCATGAGGCATCACCAAGTACTCCGTGTCTTGTCCGCATGTTGTCTGCATGTTGTCTAAGGTATATTTTGCAAGGGCTCCCTTCAAAACCCGTATCCGTAGTACCCTCGTTAAGAGCGGGTTAGAGATGAATGGTAACGCTCGTGAATGCTTTGCTTGTGTTGTGTTTCCCCGATGTGTCCCCAATAAATCTGGCTGATTCATATGAAAGTTGCCGCCTTGAGTTTATTCGTGCCGCGCTGAGGAACAATCGCTCGATTTGTATTTAAAAGCAAGCGGGCTACGGACTGGCAGACTTCGCTCGGTCTCTGACAAACCCAGTCTGCAGCCGGGGTCTATATCCCCAGCTGGTACAGCCCACGTGTACGTTGGTATCGTGATCTGAGGCGTGTGACCTGAGACCTGTGCCGAACTAGCCGGCGTTATAACCCCTGAGATGGCAGTGCTGTGAAGTGACGCCGAATCTTCAACATTTGGCTGTCAAGAGTAGGGTGCGAATCCCTCCACCGTCGAATCTATAACAATATAAGGGTAACCTCCAAATACACTTACACATGGTGGCGAACTCTATGGGTCTTTTGGTCGGCGACCCTCCGTACGTCTCTGTTGTCAAAGCGGCAGCTGATATCAACTTATCATCCACCATGAAGCACATCCCTCCGCCAGGCTGAACAGTTTACGTTTTGTATCCCACCGATGGGCCGGATCTACATCCCGACATGAACCAAAATCTAATCAGCTTGTTCTTGTCACCTACCCAACTCATCGACCAAGATTTTTCAGAATCCGTCCTCAACTTTTTGAAATATCGTGTTATGTATTGTTGTGGTTCTGCAAAACCACATGCCTCTAAGGCAATTGCACCCAACATAGTGATCCCAAGGCAGTAATTTCAATAGTATTCGTGTAGTTAGTCCTTCCCTCATGTCTGGTGGGTAAACGTGACGAATTGCGTTGCATGGGACTCGTAGTTAGGTCTAATAT
>NC_140975.1:62715311-62762811 GCF_056783735.1 Eptatretus burgeri | reverse complement strand
TGAGACCAAAAGAGAGCTTTTTTGGGTTAAACTCCACTCGCCATGTTTGGAGGAAGAAGAAGGATGAGTACAACCCCAAGAACACCATCCCAACCATGAAGCATGGAGGTGGAAACATCATTCTTTGGGGATGCTTTTCTGCAAAGGGGACAGGACGACTACACCGTATTGAGGGGAGGATGGATGGGGCCATGTATCACGAGATCTTAGCCAACAACCTCCTTCCCTCAACAAGAGCATTGAAGATGGGGCGTGGCTGGGTCTTCCAGCATGACAACGACCCGAAACACACAGCCAGGGCAACTAAGGAGTGGCTCCGTAAGAAGCATCTCAAGGTCCTGGAGTGGCCGAGCCATTCTCCAGACCTGAACCCAATAGAAAATCTTTGGAGGGAGCTGAAGGTCTGTGTTGCCCAGCGACAGCCCCGAAACCTGAAGGATCTGGAGAAGATCTGTATGGAGGAGTGGGCCAAAATCCCTGCTGCAGTCTGTGCAAACCTGGTTAAGTACTACAGGAAACGTCTGATCTCTGTAATTGCAAACAAAGGTTTCTGTACCAAATATTAAGTTCTGTTTTTCTGATGTATCAAATACTTATTTCATGCAATAAAATGCAAATTAATTATTTAAAAATCATACAATGTGATTTTCAGGATTTTTGTTTTAGATTCCGTCTTTCACAGTTGACGTGTACCAATGATAAAAATTACAGACCTCTACGTGCTTTGTAAGTGGGAAAACCTGCAAAATCGGCAGTGTATCAAATACTTGTTCTCCCCACTGTATATATATATATATATATATATATATATATATATATATATATATATATATATATATATATATATATATATATATATATATATATATATTGTTGCGGTTTTCGCGCCCGCCGGCGTGCGACGGCCACGTAACTCGAATCGCGGCACGTCGCCCACCGGACGGACAATCCAGTCGTGACCCTCTCGGACTAACGCCGGGAACCAGTCACGGGTGGACCTTTCGGTCTCACCACGATCGAGCCAATCAGCCCCCGCGTGGGATAGGGTTGCTCGCCAAATTCGAACTACCTAAGTACCCACGCGGAGGGTAGACCGGGCGATCGCACCTCGCCGCAGGTCGACTTCGGACACGGGCCACTTAAGCGACCCGTTCCGTACTATCAGAATAACCGAGCGGTGTTATCGTCGACCTCGACGGTTCGATTAATTATCGGGCGTATTCAGCCCACTACCAACCCTTTACGTGAAGCAAGATGGGGATTCAATGGAGGAAAAGACGAAGCGAAGCGGGAGAACAGTTCAACAATAAAGCACATTTATTCGCGACGAACGGAAAGCACACAAATACAATTCCACCAAATGCACACAAAAAAAAAGAAAACACAATTCCATTTACACAAAAAGCAAATATAAAAGTGAAAACACAGTGCAGAGCTAATACCGACTACCGAGCACACGGCAACACTTATACAATTCTACTTCACAGACGGCGCCGACAACACATACCCAAAACCAAGGAAAAGAAATCCCCCAAGAATGGGGTAGGCCTGAGGCCGAGACCGGGTCGGGCCTACCCGTCTGGTGATGAGACGCGGAGCGGCGATGGCCCCGCAACCCGCGGGCCTCGAGGACAGTGCCTGGCAGGGGGTGGGAACGGGGCCCCCTTGGTCGCACTATCTCAGCGCGGGGGGAAACAGGAGGGGGTTGCTGATGCTCGGGGTATAGAGGATCTTTATTATATGCGACGAGCGTCTCCACCTCGGCCAGGTCGCGCTGTCGGCCTCCCTCGGGTGCAGCTTCCTGCACGACACGAGCACCCCCTCGTCTGGTGTCGCCGCCTTTCCACAGCTCCGTCCCCTCCGTTCCGACTCCAACGCACACGACGAGCAGCTCCACCGCCCGCGAAGTCTTGACCCTCTGCTTCCGACTCTCCTCTTCTTGACTCTCCGACCTCGTTCTGCTGACTCTTTCTGACTGACGAACACCGTCCTTTTATCCCCCCGTAACTTCGCCTTTGACCCCCTCCCTTTGACCTTTCACCTCGCTCCCCATTGGCCCGAGAAAAAGTGGGCGTGAAGGCTTTTTGATCCACAAATTTGCATATATCGATCGTTCTGGAGGCGGGGCCAAATCGCCCCTCGCTCACCGATTGGACGGCAAAAAGTGGGCGTGTGTCGTTTTTGATCCGTTTTGAAGCAGAAAATCCGTGATTTTGTACACGCTGTTCGACGCGCGTTCTGCATGAGTCCAACACCGGTACCCACAGCGGGGCAAGAACGGTGGCGATGCTACGGTTGTGAGGTGTGCGTGAAGGTCGTGGCGGTTGTGGTGAAGCGGTGGTTGTGGTCGGTGGTTGATGTTGTGGTTGTGATCATGGCGGTTGGTCCAAAATAAAGATAGTAAAAGAAAAACGGCTATCCTGAAGAGTCGCAGCTCGCATAAATGACATGTATTCCCACTAGACAACGGGTTTGGGCCTAACTACACATGCACTTACCGAGATACCTCACCTCAGGGACCTGAATGGTGGTTTGCGAATCTGGTAACCACAACAATATATATATATATATATATATATATATATATATATATATATATATATATATATATATATATATATATATATATATATATATATATATATATATATATATATATATATATATATATATATATATATATATATATATATATATATATATATATATATATATATATATATATATATATATATATATATATATATATATATATATATATATATATATATATATATATATATATATATATATATATATATGAGGCACCACGAGGAGTTAGTGATGTAAGTGACATTTTTTTAATGATATGATGATAGGCTCGGATGAAAGGGTAAGGGTTAAAATAGTGGTATATGGCATAAACTCCAAAATGGCCGATGTGTCCCTCACATCACTCCTCCTCGCGGCATCTCATATATATATATATATATATATATATATATATATATATATATATATATATATATATATATATATATATATATATATATATATACACATATATATATATACATATTGATATCTTTAATCCTTACTCTGACCTCTACTTTAACCCTTTCCTTTTAGCCATAATATACACCAAGCACGCACGCCATTTAAAAAACAATTTAGTCGGTGAGTCGTGCTGCGACCTGTGGCTCGGATCGCTTTCCTCGTTGTAAACAAGACAACCTTCCTCGGGAGTTTGCATGCCATTTTGCCAATCAAATCTGCGCGCCAATTTCCAACTGGCATCTCACTTCACTCGTCACCTCACTCACCACACTTCGCCATCTTAACCACAGACACCTCCCGCACACGGGAAAAAATACTCCTGCAACCCTTCATACATCTGCATCGCTACGCCACTCTATTTCGAGCACCACGCGGCACGGCCCATTGTTATTGGCACCGCGTGGCGCTCAACCACACTACAAACACTATATTTACCACCGCATCTCACCGGGAACCTCCCGGGTGAGCGTCCAGGTCAACCAGGATTACTACAGCCCACATCCAGTCATCGGACCATGGCAAGACTGTAAGGAACTATGAGGCGTCGCAGGAAGGGCGATCCAGGGACTTGCTTCGGGTCCCGAATGTGCGTTGTGGCTCGTGGAGGAGCCCGTGAGTAGCGGAAAAAGTCTGCTACCATCCTACATACAAACAATGCTCAGCACATGTTCAGGGCCAGAATGACAGTTCAAGGAGCATGCTCGCCATATTAAGCGGGGAGCTCCGAACCATGCCGGGGCTGGCGGGCGTCTTCGTCGGTTTCCGATCCCGGAACCTGGCGGAATGTGGCTAAGGCCACTGTGGCCCAATAGAGGAACGGGATTTGGACCACAGCACGTCACTATCTGGTCCTCACCCCCATCCTTCACCCGGGACTGATAAAAGGGAGCAGTGTGGAGCTGCAAAGAGAGCTTCTTTGAGGTAGAGCATTGATCGTGTGTGGCTGCCGTTCTTCACTGCCTGTTCAAGAGTGTGTGGGTGGACTCCCTGCCTTGCTTTCAACGTGCCACCATCGCCACAGAGCCTGACGGGTTCACCACCAGCCACGTACGGCGGAGCAGTTACGCAGCGCACATTGCCAAGAATCCCAGCAAACGAACAAGGAGGAAATAACGAGTCATATCATGAGGAGGGAATGCTCAAGCGGAGTGTCCCACAGAGGTACACGTTTACATATACAGATCTTTAAACAGTTAGGCTGGGGATCTTCCTTCTATCTCACGAAACACCCCTCTATCCCGTCTACTGTGGACGCAATCGCCCGGTTGTTCGTGGTGGACTGGAACAAAGGAGGATGAAATGCTGACATGAAATCACACTTTCCTTTTGTTCAATACCGCACCCCTCACGTCACAAACATCGCACCTCCCACTCCTACAACTTCCAGTGTAGCCAGTATATTTCCCACCTCCTCTCCCTAAGCGTCCGAGCCACGTCGGTCAGCCAACCACGCCAGGTATTTTGAGGGCCTTATCCTCACCTTTTTTCGTGTGTGTGTGTGTGTGTGTGTGTGTGTGTGCGCGCACCTGTCCTCGTATAAGTAAGATTAGAGAAGGCAGTCGGGATAATCCTGCTCTGTGTCCACTTTTACAAGTTGTCTTTTTCCGCACCCCACAAATTGTTTGCTATCCCCTGCTGTACATAAAATAAACCCCATTCACTGTGCCACATACCTTTCCTCGTTTCTTTATCAAATAAATATGTTCTATAGAAATGTTCCCAGCTCGTTTTCACGTTTTCTTTCATTGGTCCAGCATGGGCCGCACCCGAATTTAGCAAGGACGTTATTCCCCAACGATCTGTTTTTGAGCTGGTACGTGCTTGGCAGTTCTTCTCGGCTGCATCTGATCGGGTAGGTTTTTTTTTTCCAACTTCAGTGCCAACTCACCCCCCTCACCCCTCACTCTCACTCTCAAAGCAACCATCCCACTCTTCTCCCTCCAAGCCTCCCTCTCACCTCTCTCAAAAATTCCCCCCTCACCTTTCTCCCACCTTTCATCCCCCTCACTCTTCCTTCTCTAAGTTGCCCCCCCTCTCATCCACCAACCTGCCTCCCTCCACTGCCCTCTCACCTCCATCTCTTCACTCCACCTCCTCAAATCCTCAACTGCCTTCTTCCTTGTCTCTTGTCCCCCCTCTCCCCCAGCACCACAGAGCCTTTTCTCCTCCTCATTCGGCCCCCTCCCCTCACTATTCTGCAATACCCCACACTCTTTCAGCAACCCTCCTTACCTCCCCCCTCGTCCCTTGTCCTACCCTTCCCCTCCCCCTCCACCTCCACCTCCTGCACCCAAAGCCTCCTCCCCTTCCTCTTCATGAAAAGTGTGGACCTCAAATATCCGGGGCCTTCGCTCAAACCTTTCAGATCTTTCCATACAGGTTGCCACTGACAAACCAGACATTATCTGCCTAACAGAAACTTTCCTCTCCCAAGACGTGTCTGACTCCCAAGTATCTCTCCCTGGTTACTCCCTCTTACGGTATGACAGACCTGAGCCTCGTCCTGGTGGAGGTGTTGCTCTCTTCATCAAAGACTCTATTTCTCACTCTCCATGCACTGCTCTCACTCCCCCACACCCCCAGGAATACCTCTGGCTTCGGCTTCCCCTCCACTCCCACCTCATGTTTATATGTGTACTGTACCGTCCACCGAACAGTGATGACTCCATCTACACCTCACTATCCGAAAACATGGACCATCTTCTATCTTCTCATCCAAACTCTCTCTTCCTCTTATGTGGTGACGTCAATTGTCATCACGCCAGTTGGCTAGGTGTGGGTACCTCTCTCACCTGCCATGGCACCTCAGCAAAAGCTTTCTGCGACTCATTGGGACTGACTCAATCAGTCAACTTCCCGACCCGGGTCTCAACCAATGGTACTCCATCTCTTCTGGATCTGATTTTGACAAATTTCCCTGACAACATCTGCTGCTCTTCCTTCGCTCCAATCGGTTCTTCTGACCACGTCCTTGTCAAAGTGGACATCTCTCTGGCTGTTATCAGAGAACCACCTCACCGCCGTCGAGTCTGGCATTTCACTCAAGCCGACTGGCAGGGTCTCCGAGCAGCCATCAAACTTACAGACTGGTCTCCTATCACTACTTTCTCAAACATCAACTCATCCTGGGAATTCTTTCAAAGAAACTTGCTCTCCCTCATGCACAGATTTATCCCCTCTCGTGTTCAGTTGTCTTACCCTACCTCCCGCCCTTGGTTTACTGAAGCTTGTGGCGAGGCAGTTGTCCTGAAACAACTTGCCTTTGCCTCATGGAAAGCAAACCCAACTGAGGGCAATCTCAGTTCTTTCCACAAAGCTCGGAACAAGTGTGTATCTACCCTCAGGAGAGCCAGAAAACAACATCTTTCTCATCTCAAGTCTGAACTCTCAAACCTCTCTCCCTCCTCAAAATCCTGGTGGCATTTAATCAAATCTGTTTCTGGTGTATGTTCCCCCTCCATCCCTCCCTTACCTCAAATGGCTGCACTGCTGATTCCACACGTGATAAAACTGAATGTCTAAACTCGGTGTTTGCAGCTAAATCTTGTGTCCTCAACCCATCACTTTCTCTACCCACTTTACCCAGTCGCACCCAACTGTCCCTGGACTCTGTATCCTTTTCTCCTGACAAGGTGGAGAGCTTGCTTTCAAACCTCGAGTCAGATTCTGCAACCGGTCCAGACGGCATCAGCCCACGTGTCCTCAAAGCCTGCTCTTCTGCTCTTGCTCACCCTCTCTCTGTTCTATTCACCCTCTCATTTGCCCAAGGTCATCTGCCATCTGCTTGGAAATCTGCTAACATCACTGCCCTGCATAAAAAAGGTGCAAAAACAGATCCCTATAACTACAGACCAATCAGCCTTCTCCCAATCATCAGCAAGGTTATGGAATCCATCATCGCTTCAGACATGAAATCCTTCCTCTTCTCCAATGGCTTGATTTCCAATCATCAATTTGGTTTCAGACCAGGTCACTCTTCCCTGGATATGCTACTTCTGCTCTCCCATCAATGGATGGAGGTCCTCAATGCCAGACAGGAAATCCGAGCCGTATCCCTGGACATATCACGTGCTTTTGACACGGTCTGGCACCCTGCCCTACTCACCAAACTCTCTTCCCATGGTATTCAAGGCCATCTCCACTCATGGCTCGCAGACTTCCTCTCCTGTCGCAGTCAACGTGTGGCCCTAAATGGAGTTCTTTCATCCCCTCTTCCTGTGCAGGCTAGAGTTCCTCAAGGTAGCGTTCTGGGCCCTGTTCTTTTTCTGGTTTTCATCAATGATCTCTCGGACTCTCTGGAAAATCCTCTATTTCTCTTTGCCGACGACTCCACCCTCTGCCGTACCATCTGTCATCCCTCAGACCGGCAAGCAGCAGCTTCTTCACTCACTGCAGATCTGGATAAAATCACAAACTGGTCCAACACGTGGAACATGTCTTTCAATCCAGACAAATCTCACACTCTCACTATGTCTCTTCGAAAGGACCGTTTAGAAAACCCCCCGATCCACTTTCTCAACAATCCTCTGGAAGAAGTCTTTTCTTTCAAGCTTCTGGGTCTCACTATCTGCCATGACCTTTCCTGGGAAAGTCACATTTCCAACCTCGCCTCAAAAGCCAGTCGCCGACTGGGAATCCTCCGTCGTGCAAAGTCCTTCCTCGGCCCTCTTGAGCTCCTGACCACTTACAAAGCTTTTGTCCGTAGCCTGATGGAGTACTGCTCTCCCCTCTGGGCTGGTGCTCCTGCCTCCCACCTTTCTCGGCTTCACGCTGTCGAAACCAGGGCATTTAAGATCATCGGCATCTCCCGCAATGAAGCTGAGTCTTTGGGCCTCTCACTCAATCACCGCAGGTTGGTCGGTGGTCTTTCTGTCTTCTACCGACTCCTCTCCAGCCTTGCACCCCCCCTGCTCTCTCTGCGATTTGTCCCCACCACATTTCCACAGAGCGCTCAAGGTCCACCAACAACCCCCTTCTGGTAAAACTACCAAAATCACGAATCACTGCTCATCTTCACTCTTTCATTCCTCTTTTTCCCCGCCTTTGGAATAAACTTCCTCACTCTATTCTTTCCCATTCTTCCCTCCAGGCTTTCAAAACAGCTGTTCACCACCACCTCTTATCTTCCCCCATCCAAATCCCCGATCTTTTCTACCCCCGATAATCCACCCAAGCCCACTTCCTTCAATTCTCCTGCTTTCCTTCCTGAAAGTCCCTGTAATGTCCATCTTCTCTTCGCCATGTTCCCCGTCCCATCCTCATCCCTCTCCCTTCCACAGTTCACCTAATGTGTCTGTTCCCCACTGTTTTGTCCCTTCCACTCCCGCCCCTCTTGTCTCATGCCTCCTTGCTGTGAGTTGTGTGTTAGATCTCATACGAGCCTCGACCAAGGTATACAAAAAAAAAAGAAAAAAAAAAAGGTGATCCGGTTTAAGCAAGTGCGTACCGAGAGTATGTTCCCCGGTAATTACATCACGTGACCTTTAGGTAAACGGTATTCACCGGAGGACCCTAAGTCACATGGTCGAGTTATTGGTGTTCGTGGTAGATTAGCGACCCGCTGTGTCCCAAAGTTATTTGTGTGCAACGGCCTACGATTCCGCTGAGAACCCGAGGTTATTCACCCTTTGTGGTCTTCGTCCCCGACCCCGGGTCCACAACAATATTGTTTTTGGCCATCTCTCATGGTGAAGAATCACTTAAAAAAATTAAAAATTCTCGCATCTGGATCCAGATCTTCACCAAAATTTAATCAACTCATCCTTGTCACACACCCAACCTATCCACCAAGTTTTGTCCAAATCCGTCCATAACCTTTTGAGATATCCTGCTCACAGACAAACAAACAAAGGTGTAAACATAACCTCCGTGCACCTTCAGTGACGGAGGTAATTATCATTTAAAGAGGAACTGCGAACCAATCTTTCAATAACTGATGTAAAATATGAAACAAATTCAAAAGCCAAAGATGCATTTTGCTTTCTATGAAGAAACAACTCATGCAGTGACACATCATCCGTGGCCAAGAATGAATGACCAAGTTAAGAGTAAATTGGGATCATCATAAAGTGTTTTATGAGATTGAGATGCTAAGTTGATGCTGCAAGTTTCTTGAGAATCTAATAATTCGATTTGCTCAAGACTGACATTGCAAAGTGTATTTATAATTAATTCATTTAGTGAGTACAAGAGATTTAAAAAAAACACAAATAAAAACGAGTTCAAAGTCTTCGATTCAGAAAGTCCAATAAATTGGTACAATTCAATATCAGTCCATTTCTAAACAGTTCCTCGTGCCTCCGAAAGGCAAGGCAGATGGGTAAGCGCTGAACCAATTCAGTTTCTGCAGAACTAAAAGGATCGGATGAAGGAGTTGGTCAGTACAAAGCAGGCCGAAGTTTGTACAAGTACCAGGCAAATGCTGACTTGTGCTTCTAATGGCTTTCAAATGGTATCGTCGACAGATGGCTACCAGCCGTGACACCATCCCCCCCCCTTCCCCCCCCCAACCGCCTTGTGCTTTGCGCTTCTCGACGCTCGATCGCACAAAAGAGATGCTCTGGTGCAAGGGTGTCCATCAATCCAAATCGATGCACTTTCTGGACCCTTGCACATGCCGGCAACCCTCAATCGTGTGCCACTGATGGGCTCATTTGCCAGAGCCAAAAACGACCTTCCAGCTTTTGCGCGATTGTTTATTTCTCTGTTTGTGTGGGTTCGGCGTTCTCTGATTGGGCAAGAGTTGCCAGATGCTCGAGAGTGGCAGACATCCTATTTTTCATCTCTTAATGAAAAATCCATACCTTTCCACGAAGGAGGCAAGTTATAATCGAGATATTCAAAAAGGGCATCAAACCTTATGCAAATAAATGTACACCATGTAATGTTTTGAACAATCATTGTAAAACGACTGTATTCACATCGCATTTATAGCATCTCATTATGTCGACGAAAAGGTCCAACACCAATTTATCCAACATTTAAAAACATTACAAATTAAACAAAAGTGCATTTGTTAAATGCCAATTTAATGTTTTTATTTGATGACCATTTCCTGCCTCGCCATTGGTGAACATAATGTGGAAACACTCAAATCGCTTCGTTTGATTTTTGGCATGTCTTGCTGGCAATCTGGATGTCCTTAGATATTTTGACTGCTGTTCAAACTGCTAAATGGCAATAGAAAGAGAGAAAAGAAAAGAACTGTTGACGACATATTTGTATTGCTTAATGTGTAACAGGCAAAGAAAGATTTCAAGAAAAACGCTCATTCATTAGCACATACAAAGTTTATCAAAACATCTTAATCAAAACAAGCCTGAAACAAAGTTTTAAACACAAAAAAAAAACAAGAAAACTTCACAACTACACTAAAAACTGAAGCGATATAATTAGAACTAAATAATGTTCAATTGTACAATTATCGTTCCAATTAACTTTCACAATTCAAAGACACGAAGCGTGCTTATTCGTCGCTTCACTGATGGGTTTCATCAAAAGAAAGCATGTTGAACTTCACAAACAGATTGCACGTCTATCTGTGAATCCCAATGAGGATGTAAAACGAAGTGAAACACGTGAAAAATGGATCTTTTTGTAACCCGTTGTTGTTGCTGCTGTCGTCGTGGTTGGGGTTGCTGTTGTCTGTGTGATCCTTCCATGTACTTTGATAAAATTACCGCGTGCATGCGAGAAAAAAAGCGTGGTTAAGGAATAGGGTCACTTTTGTCTCCCTGTCAATCTGTCCGTCTGTCTGTAAAAGTCAGTTTATGATTGAGGAACAGCTTAATTTCAATTTAATGTTACATTATGAACATGAATCAGAACATGAATCGGAAAACAAACCTGTGGTTTCGTCGTACGGTACTTTGGCTCTGAATTCGTCCTGATGGGACGTGCACAGAGAGGAGCGAGAAAATGTTTTACTCTCACGGCCTGCCTGGCAGTCAAATAAAAATTGAAAATCATTCCAAATAAAACTTACGATTTCGAAGGATGTTATAAAGGACACAAACAACATGCACTAAGAACAAATGTAACGTGTTGGATAGGTGATGTATAAGACACTGAAACAACAGCGGAAAGCTTCCGGAATAAAAAAAAAATTTGAAGACCTTTAAAATCATTATTTTATTTCAGTTGAAATATATACTTGAACACTGTGTGGGGTAAGGTGTTATAAAAACTATTTTACTTTTGTTATGAGAACTGTTACTACTATGTATAGTATATATATATATATATATATATATATATATATATATATATATATATATATATATATATATATATATATATATATATATATATATATATATATATATATATATATATGAAACTTTCTCTCCCTCATGCACAGATTTATCCCCTCTCGTGTTCAGTTGTCCTACCCTTCCTCCCGCCCTTGGTTTAGTTGTCCTACCCTTGGTTTACTGCCTCGCCACTTGGCTAGTGGCGAGGCAGTTGTCCTGAAACAACTTGCCTTTGCCTCATCGAAAGCAAACCCAACTGAGGGTAATCTCAGTTCCTTCCATCAAGCTCAGAACAAGTGTGTATCCACCCTCAGGAGAGCCAGAAAACATCATCTTTCTAATCTTGTCTGAACTCTCAAACCTCTCTCCCTCCTCCAAATCCTGGTGGTATCTAATCAAATCTGTTTCTGGTGTATGTTCCCCCTCCATCCCCTCCCTCACCTCAAGTAGCCACACTGCTGATACCGCACGTCAAAAGGCTGAATGCCTAAACTCGGTGTTTTCATCGAAGTCTTGTGTCCGAAACCCATCGGTTTCTGTACCCACCTTATCCAGTCGCACACAACTCTCCCTGGACTCGTGTCCTTTTCTTCTGACAAAGTGGAGAGCTTGCTGTCAAACCTCGACTCAGATTCTACAACCGGTCCAGACGGCATCAGCCCACGTGTCCTAAAAACCTGCTCCTCTGCTCTTGCTCACCCTCTCTCTGTTCTATTCACCCTCTCATTTTCTCAAGGTCATCTGCCATCTGCTTGGAAATCTGCTAACATCACTGCCCTGCACAAAAAGGTGCAAAAACAGATCCCTGCAACTACAGACCAATCAGCCTTCTCCCAATCATCAGCAAGGTTATGGAATCCATCATCACTTCAGACATTAAATCCTTCCTCTTCTCCAATGGCCTGATTTCCGATCATCAAGTTGCTTTCAGACCAGGTCACTCTACCCTGGATATGCTGCTTCTGCTCTCCTAACAATGGATGGAGGTACTCAATGCCGGACATGAGATCAGAGCCATATGCCTAGACATATCGGGTGCTTTTGACACAGTCTAGCACTCTGCCTGCTCACCAAACTCTCTTCCTATGGTATCCAAGGCCATCTCCAATCATGGCTCGCTGACTTCCTCTCCTGTCACAGCCTGTCTCCTGTGTCTCCTGTGTCCAAGGCCATCTCAATCATGGCTCACTGACTTCCTCTCCTGTCTCCTGTGCCCCTCAATGGAGTTATTTCATCCCCTCTTCCTGTCCAGGCTGGAATTCACCAAGGCAGCTTTCTGGGCCCTGTTCTTTTTCTGGTTTTCATCAATGATCTCTCCGACTCTCTGGAAAATCCTATTTATCTCTTTGCTGATGACTCCACCCTCTTTCGTACCATCTGTCATCCCTCAGACCGGCAAGCAGCAGCAGCTTCGCTCTCTGCAAATCTGGGAAAAATCACAAACTGGTCCAATACGTGGAACATGTCTTTCAATCCGGACAAATCTCACTCTCTCACGGTGTCTCTCTGAAAGGACCGTTTGGAACCCCCCCCCATCCCACCCCATCTACTTTCTCTACAATCCTCTGGAAGAAGTCCTTTCTTTCAAGCTTCTGGGTCTCACTCTCAACTATTATCTTTCTTGAGCAAAGTACAATTCAAAGCTGGCCTCCAAAGTCAGCCGCTGACTGGGAATCCTCCGTCGTGCAAAGTCCTTACTCGGCCCACCAAAGCTCCGAACCACACACAAAACTTTCATCAGCAGCCTGATGGAGTACTGCTCTCACCTCTGGGATGGTGCTCCTGCCTCCCAGCTTTCTTGGCTTCACGCTGTGGAAACCAAGGCATTTAGGATCATTGATATCAACCACAATGAGGCTGAGTCTTTGGGCTTCTCGCTCTCTCACCGCAGGCAGGTTGGTGGTCTTTCTGTCTTGTCTCTGGTCTTGCCCCCCCCCCCACCCTGCTCGGTCTGTGATTTTTCCCAACCATATATTCGCAGGGCGCTCAAGGTCCGCCAACAACCCCCCCTTTGATAAAACTACCAAAATCACTGGTAATCTTCACTCTTTCATTCCTCTTTTTCCCCACCTTTGGAATAAACTCCCTCACTCTGTTCAATCCCATTCTTCCATCCAGGCCTTCAAAACAGTTGTTCACCACCAACTCTTATCATCCACCATCCAAATCCTTGATCGTTTCTACCCCCGTTAATCCACCCCAAAACCACCTCCTTCAAACTCCCTGTTTTCCTTCCTGAAAGTCCCTGTTGTGTCCATCTAGTATACTCCATGTTCCCCACACCATCTCTCTCCCTTCCACAGATCTAATGTCTCTGTTCCTCAATGTTTTGTCCTTCCCACGCCCATGCCCCCCTTGTTGTGCGTTGTGTGTTTGCTCTCATACGAGCCTCAACAAGGTATACAAATATATATATATATATATATATATATATATATATATATATATATATATATATATATATATGCATACATACAATTGGGTGTGCTCCTTCACTCTAAACTCTAGAGGGTTCCTTTTGTCATAGAATAACAAATGTCACCATCAGAACTGCTGCATTAAGCTCCCATAATGACTTGTTCTTATATTCCGGACATACAGGCTTTTAAAACAGGCATCTTTATGCATGCCTGGTGTTGGCTTAATTGTTAGGGTGGTGGGCTTGGGATCCTCGGATCTTGAGTTCCAATCCCACTCAGTGCTGAATTAATATCAGGTGGGGTTGACTCTGCCTGTCATCCTTCCAAGATCAGCAAAATGAGTGCCAGCATGCGGTATCCTGTGTTGGAGTGGCGACCCGTACAGGATTGTCCCCAATAGCCAAGGAGACTGCTTCGGCAGCACCAACGCTCTGCATATAGTGTGGTCCCAATGGATGGATATTTATGCGTTAATTCCTGATACATGAAACGCACTGCAACTCATGCTTGCAGAAAACAAACTTTTCAGAACGCTGACCATATTTTCCATCCAATCATCATGTAACTTTGTTGAAACATTCTTCATTGGTCGTCACTCCAATGTTGAATGTTTCGTGTCAATCGCTCAGGCGGTTCCGGAGAAAACAAATTTAAAGGTGAAAAAGTGAGGGCCTCGGCCGACATTCCACAACAGGGTCAAGGATGGTTGTGGACGCCAATTACAGTACCAGTAATTAAATGATCGTGTTAAAGCATTGTACTTTGCACAAAAATAAAAAAAAACAACATCAACATTTGTCAGAGATATCATGACTTGAATACAACATATACCTTAACATTTTTAGCCTAATAGTGTTAAAACGAGGAAAATATATCTCGTGATCAACACAGTAGCTTCAGCCCGTGACTGTGCAACAGGATGTTTATAACAGACTCGGTGGTGTAATGGTTATAGTTGTCCATTCTGAGGATGAGAGGGCGGCGGTTTGAATCCGACCCTGGCTGAATCATACCAAAGACTTGAGAAATGCTACATGCTGCTTCCTTGCTCGACGCTCAGCATTTTAAAAGCATAGTGCATGGACAAACAACCATTGCAGAGTCTTGGATGGGCCGAATGGCCTTCACCTGAATTTAAGTTCCTTGTAAGGGAAATAATGAGAGCCTATTGTCTGCAGACAGACATGTCTGTCTGCTTGCATGACATACAGAGATAGACAGACATACAAGTCTGTCTGTTTGTTGTGCTATAACTTGAGAACGGATTAATGGATTTCAATGAAACCAACGACGGTGGATTCAAGGAACTCGCAGCAAGGGCTGTGATGCAAAAATAAATATAACAAGCTCAAATGAGCTAAGATCCTCGTCCTCTTTATGATGACGTCATAAAAACGAATATGACGTCATTGTGATGTATCAGGTTTGCGATAAATTATCTGTGCTAATGCCGGCTTCATTCCCGCAAACAAAATTCAAACAGCTTGCCTAGTTTCGGAGATAATGGTTTCGGCGATTTAATTTGCGGCGATATTATGACGTCACCTTTTTTTCTAGGAAGAATTTCCAAAATCGGAGATGGTTACTGCCTGCGCGTGGGCTTTCTGCATATACATGGCAAGTTTCACGAAGATCCGATGAAAACTCTGGGTTGTGAAACAAAAAATGTCAAAAAATAGGAATGACATAAAAATTGATATGACGTCATAGTGATGTATCATATTTGCGGCAATTCATCTCTGCTAATGCCCTGTTCGATTCCCGCAAACAGAATTCAAAAAGCTTGCCTAGTTTGAGAATTTTTTCGGCGATTTCCATTAGCGGAGATATTTTGACGTCATAACTTTTTTTCTCGGAGGAATTTTAAAAATCTGAGATGGTTAATGTCTGCGCAGGGTATTTTTACATATGTACGCCAAGTTTCAGGAAGTTTCGATGAAAACTGTCGGCTGTGAAACAAAAAAGTCCACAAGAACAACAACGTGAGTAAGACTTAGAGATCCTCCACGAGGATCTAAAAAAGGGAGGAGGTTTGTGTATGGGTAAAAGTGACAAAATTGCAAGCGCCAACTTGCGACGCTGGTTAGCCTTGCACCGACAGCAGGATCTTTCAGGAATCATTTTTTGTTCTTGCCTCATAGATTAGTCATCGCAACTCTGCCGAGGAAACGAAAATGCCAAATTGGAAGGAGTGCTCGAGATACAAGGATTCAGCGAGCACACAGAGGCAAGGAGGCCTCAGAGTTTGTTTCCTGGCAGGGCCCGTGCCTAATACGTACCCCAGACAGTTTGATCAAAAGAAGAGAGGGGGAGTGGGAGGAGGGGGGGGTGAGAATTTTTGGGATTTTGAAATTCCACTTCGTGTGTTGTATATTATTCGCAATTAAGCATCTAAAAAGGTCATGATGAATATTCCATTAACACTCTCCCCTTCCTCGCTCCCCGAGTGTATAGCTAGGCCGGTATCTATACACCACCTAATTTTATTTTCCCCATTAGTAACAACTGGGTTTTTTTTTTTAAGGTTTTTTTGAGCAGTTACACAAAGATTGTTAACGTATCTGTGACAGTGAAGCAACGTGTCTTATATGCTTAGTTATTATGATGAAAAGCATTCTGTTGCTTTTGCCTCATGCGATATAACCTGTATGAATGGTTTGGGTGGAGATGGCATGGATATCATCAAGTGCCATCATAAAACACAATGAAATGAGCGTTGTTGCTGCATCACATGTTCGAGCTTGTCAATACAGCAATATATTTTTAATAGCGGTTGAAGGATCACAGAGGAGCTTGTACACATTTCACTTGTAGTATAGCGGATATCAGCGTACTATACCGGCCATAATAATAATAATAATAATAATAATAATAATAATAATAATAATAATAATAGGCTTGATAAAATCTTGTCAGTTAGATTATTCGGAATCTCGGTAACAAAAGACCAGACCATTTGGTACCCAGAGTTTCAGCAAGAATTTGTAATTTGATCAGGGTGCCGGCGATAACTCACCTCACCTTCATGAAGGACACCGTGGGATATTGAACGTCCGACGACTAATGCTGGCATACGGGATGCCAAGTGTAACGTGCATCCGAGGGGACGGCACGCGTGTCGCTGAATCACCTTCAACAAGGACAAATCACCTTCAACAGGCACCGACCATGCACGGCTTACACCCGCAGTGTCTCGACAAAACCAAGGGGAAAAAAGCCAATTACGCAAAGCCTTATGCAAGTCTGGCAAAAAAGAAGAAGAAATGTGTGGTGCTAAAACCAGGTCGGCTGTGAAGGCCCCCGGCCTGGTGAAATGGGAAGGAAGCTGTACTCGTGACTTTTCATTTCTGTCGAACAGTAAGAGCTTAGTGTCTCGGAGAAGTACATGTTCAGGCCAAGGTTATCACTGAACCCCAGAGTAATAAAAAAAAAAAAGCATTATAGGCCACCACTTTGAGGAAGTAGGAACATACCTTGGAGATGCAGAAGGTGATGGGGATGAAAGTGTTTAGTGAAGTGAGTGAGGAATAATAAGAATATGAATGCGAGTTTCCTTACAAGAAACGTCAGTGCAGGAATCCGCCATTAAGCCCGTAAAACCTGCGCAATGGTTGCCAATATATGGTTGTTTGTCTGTGCTCTATCTTTTTAAAATGCTGAGGAAAGAGAGGAAGCAGCATGTACCATTTCTAAAGTCTTTGGTACGACTCAGGCGGGGGTCAGGTTCTGACCGCCGACCTCCCAGACTCTGAGCAGACGATCGAACCACTACACCACCGAAGAAGATGGTCTTCCATGCAGATGGCAACTCACCCCACAGGTAATAAGGCAAAACAGCCCCATGTCCCAAGGTAGCCCCTTCTCTAATGTGCCACTGGGGGGCTGGAAGTGAAGGGATGCAGGGAGGGTGCAAGACAAATGATAATGGGGAATCGATAGGCCGAGAGATACCAAGGGGCTGAGCTTATGAAGGCGGGAGACAAACGGTCGGGCCATGGTGCACATTTCCCTTAACAAAGTCAACAGCACAATCTTTACGCCGTCCATGAAAGAAAATCAAAGGCCTCTGCAGAGCCGGCAATATTACAGACTTATTTCACCCTAATGGTGTTTCCATTGATTTTTTTTCTCCCCCCTAATGGTGCCTCGTATGGATTGTGGAATGTTTCTGTAAAACAGCTGCGCCAGGGGTAAATGTCCCCACAGACGAAAATGGCAAACATCATAAAAGCTTTCACGGGGGCGGCTGCAAATTTGGATCAGAACATGGCAGAATCCCATTCAATATTTTGTTAGCACAAGGAGGATGGGTGTTGAAAGTAGGGGGTAATGGAAGGGGGGAGCGGTGGAGGGGTGAGCAGGGGACAAACAAGTTTTTTTTTTTTTCCACCAACTCAACCTGCATCCATCTCCTTCGAGTCTGACCTTGACGCTGACATTGTGCATTTAAGGCTCGCACGTTGCGTCTCAGCTCAGAGATGCAGCCGTGGTGAACAAATAAATCATATCGACGGCAAAAGGTAATGCATCACACCCCACACGGCGTCATGGCAGATCGACCAAAGAGGTAGCCTACAATGAAGGAACAAAATCATTGGAGGTCACTTTCATCCAGGAAATGCTCTGTTAAAACAGCAAGGGCTTTTCAGGCTTTGTGTTTAAAATCTCATTTGGGGCAGCAAGAATGAGTGGTGTGGGAGTGGGGGGCGGGGGTGAAGGGGGGGCGCTCCCTTATAACCTCATGACGAATCCGCACACGGGCTCTGACCCAAAGTCATTCTCAACCTGAAGGCCCCATTTCACCCAGACGATGAGGCTGGATCATTTGTCTTTTCTTAGAGGCCGCTCTGTGTTTTTTTATCAGCAGCTGACAGCACTGCTGGTGGGGTTTTCTGTTTGTTTTTTTTCTTTTCCTGCCTCTTCCAGAAATAATGAAACTGCATTTATTGAAAAAAAAGAAGAAAAAAAAAAAGTCAAACTTAGCCTTCAATATAAAAAGAAGAAGAAGAAGCTGTTTGCACTTAACATGGTGCCTCCTTCAAGGTCAATTAATTGCCAAGTGAAACACAAACAAACATGTGGTGTACTTTGAAAACTAAATTAAACAAACACAATTTCCCTGATTCTATTGATCGAATGCCAAAGCTTCCCCCTAACCCTTTCCCACCTGCTGCCTCCCCCCCCCCCAACCCCCAGATTTTCCCAACCTTCACAATCATAGTTGAAACACATTGAAATGAGTCTTCCAAAACTAATATCCTCAAAACTTGTCTTTTATATGAATATATAAAAAAATTTGTCTGCCACAGTGTCATCGGCCTTGAAACTCAAACAACTACCCTAAACCCTAGTTTTCCCTGGCATTACCTTGCAGCTGAAAGTTGGGGGGGGGGCAGCGGTTGAAGATAAGCAGAAAGATTGCCTACGACACTGATGAAATTCCCGGCAAATTTGTTTAATAATTAAATGATATGCGTGGTCTTTTCTCTCGTGGCTGCCAACGGCACAGCCAAGCACATCCATCACACCTCTCACGCGTAATGGCGTGCGTTGATTGTGAAACCCTTATGATGAATCTCGGGGCGTGCGGGTTAGAGCATATTAGGGGAAATTTACATAAAGCCGACGGGGCTGGTATTGATGAAGCCAAACGTGATGAATGGCCCTTTCAAATACCAGGAGACAGCCTGGCTATCTGTCTACCTGCAGCGGGCCCTCATTAGACTCCCCAATCGACTTGCGTTTAATTCATCTTTACCACAGAGTGGGCCTGCCAACTTGAATTCCAATTACCGTATTTATCAAGGAACATTTAGCAAATGTCACCCCGTTCACCGGTCCATCTGCCCGAGCCATCCAGCGCCGCCATATATCGATATCTTGGCAAACCGAGGAAGGAGCTTCGGATGAACGTTAAATCTCAGAGTGCCACCATTTTAATTATGACCAAATACATACATCACTTCACCAATACGCAGGATGCACCGGGCCTTGAAAATATTCCATCATTCTCGAAAAGTTAATCGACTTCAAATTCGGCCGTGACAAGACTCCGGCTCATGAGCGAGCGCGAATCGCAATAGATGATATACTTCTGAGTGTTCAACCAGATTTTAAATCCTGTGAAAATAACCGACATTGCTAAATTTCAAGAGAAGCGACACAAGTAAATGCTTCCTACTTAAGGTGAGGATGAAGGGCCCTTGAGGAAGTTGAAGCCATCAGAGACAAGACGATGACTTTTGTGACAGGAAGGGCAGACTCCTTTCATGAGCTGTTAGGCAAAGACATGCAGCTGTTAAGGAAAACGTATCTACTGCAATCAGACGTGTCAGCGGAGATCGAAGAAAAAGTGGATGATAATTCATTCAAGATGCAAAAAAAAAGAAAAGAAAAGAATAATATTTGGGGAGAGAAAAAAAAAAAAGATTTCAAAATCCTTTGAGTTCAATTAATCGTATGAAACCTCTGCCTCTCCCTCTCCTCCATTTGTCTGCCTACTCCCTCCAAAATCTGAGGTTGGACATATCATGGCACCAGCAAAATTCATGATAGGAATAATAATAATAAGTAAAAAATTTAAAAAAGTAAAATGTCATAGCCCCCATTGTTTTAGTAATTTTGCTGTGTGGAGTTAAAGGGCAAGGCAATATTTATGTACAACTAAAATGGCGGCCAGTCCAACAGTCGGCCATCTTTTATCAGATCGCAAAATAAAGTGATGTGCACGTGTATGCCATCATGTACTGTGCTTGTGCCAAGGTTGAACAAAATCAGACCATGCATGTCTGAGAAATGGTTGATGACACGTTTAAGTAACAACATGGCCGTCAGTCGGCCATATTGAATCTGATCATGGAAAAAAAAAATGACGTGCATATGTAAGCCATCATTCCTTATGTGTGTGCTAAGTTTAAACAACATCGGTAAATGTCTGTCTGAGAAATAGTTGAAGAAGTGTTCGACTCGACACTGGAGGGGAGGGGGGTTTCCGCTAAAATGGCCGCTAGTCAGACATCTTTGATCGCACCGCGAAACAAAATGATGTGCATATGTATAACATCATTTGTTATCTTTTTGCCAAGTACATATAAAACCGCTCCATACATGTCCGAGATATGGTTGCTATGCACGCATACGAACATCGAGACCAAATCCATAAGACCCTGTTTCACACCAAGTCAGACCAAGTCAAAGTCTTATAATCTTTCCAGTGCAGCACGTATCTGGGGGTAGTATCATTTGCTGGGAGTGCAGCTGTGCTGCCGATGCAGTACCCCTCATTAAAGGTTGAATCAGGAATTTAAAAATTCGGCCATGGGGCTGGCGAAAACACACCTAATCTTCATGAAGGACATCGTGGGAACAATAACATCCACAAACTAGAACGGCACTCGGTAGAGTGAACACCTCCGCCAGACTAAACACTTTATGTTTTGTATATCGGCCAAGCACTAATGGTGTGTGTGCGTGTGTGTGTGTGTGTGTGTGTGTGTGTGTGTGTGTGTGTGTGTGTGTGTGTGTGTGTGTGTGTGTGTGTGTGTGTGTGTGTGTGTTGTTCATAAAGCATAACATTTTCTCTCTGCAAACTCAAGTCTCTCTGTCTCTGACTGTCTATCCCCCCCCCCTCTCTCTGGATGGTGATTATATCCAGACGTCTTTGTCTCCGGATGTGTCCGGACTGGAATTTGACTGCGGACGGGTCCCGGCGGTGTTTATGTCCGGATGGGAGTTTGTCACCATACGTGTCCGGGCGATCTTCATCACCGGACTGCATTTATCCCTGGACATGTCCGGGCGGTGTTTGTCTCTGGGTGGTTATTTATAGTATGACCGCTATAAATTGAATTTCAGACATTATTTTGTTTCCATCTTCACTGTTATTCTATGCAGAAGCATTTTTATGGGACAGTATGAATCATAATTAACGCTCCATCGCACGACTGCCTTTCCTTCCTCTCACCTCTCGCTGCCTTCCCTTCCACACCCCTGCTCACTCTCCCTTCCTCCTCACTTCCCCACCTCTTCTCACTCTCCCTCCTTCCTCGCTCCCCACCTCTTCTCACTCTCCCTCCTTCTTCACTCCCCACCCCTCCTCTTCCCCCCTCCTCTCTCTCCCCACCCCTCCCTCCCCCACCCCCGTAATATTCCTGTAAGTGAAGCGATGGGTGGTATTTGCATGTGTGTGTGCGTGTGCACATATATTATATATATATATATATATATATATATATATATATATATATATATATATATATATATATATATATATATATATATATATATATACACAAACATACATACCATTGTGCATCTGTCTGTCTGTCTGTCTCTCTGTTCCTTATGCACGACCACATCTTTAAAGTTACAAACTCCGAACTTGGTACAACTACAACTTTGTGTGGGGGGTAACATAGGCTATGTGGCCATGGCCTCACACAGGGGTGTGCGGGCTGGGGGGTACAAGAGAAAAGTAACAGCCCAAGAAAAACACCACAACAACAACAAACTTTAACTATCAATATATCCTCTTACATAACAGCCTTTTGCACGCATCAAGCCAATTTTCTGCTGAACTATATTTTATGAATATTCCTTCATAACCAGGCATGGTAAGGTTATAATTATCAGAAAGGAATTCAAGCAAATATGACATAACTGAAAAATATGTGGATAAAAGTTCAAAAAGAAAACAAAAATGGAAAAAAAAAGAGACAAAGGAGACATTGTTCCTGTTCAAAAAAAACAAAATTGTGGTATAAAAAGTGTACATTCCGACAATGCAGGTATTCGTGTGTTTTTACAATATATTTATTTGGTTTGTGTGATGCAAATTTTGAGGCAAATGGTTTGTGTTATGTCGGTGTATGGACCACAAACGGGAAGGACTGGGGTGAAGAAGCAGGAATTCAGGGACGCACTGCAGATGATGGGAATGGTTGAGCTGGATGTGATGTTGTGCATTGAAGGGGACTTCAATGTTGGAGTCACAAACGGGAAGGACTGGGGGTAACGTGCACATGGGAGCAGCGAAGCCGGGTAAAGAGGAATGTTTTGGTAAATTTGGTTGGAGAACAAGGAATATAGAGGGTCAATAACTGGTGGAGCTTGTGGAGAGGAATGGGATGGCCACAGTTGGTTTAGTCTTTCAAAAGTGGGAAAGCCACAAGATTACCTATAGGAGAGGACAACATCGAACAGAACTGGATTTGGTGGTGTTAAGGCAGCAACAGTTGTGGAGGGTAATGAATTGTAAGGAAGTGGCGGGAGAGCATGTTAGCAAAAAGCACAAGCTTGTGGTGTTTGTGGTATGGATGAAGAAAATGAGAGGCTTGGAGCAGGGGTCAGAAGATTATTAGGTGGGGAAAGAAAAGGGGAAACATCATCATAGAGTACAAGGAGCTAGGTATGAGCAACTTCGTGAAGAAGTGGGAGGTTTGGAAGAGGAGTGGAAGAAGTACGGAGAGGAGTTTAGGGGAATTGCAGAACTTTTGTGTGGAAGTAAGTCAGGAAAGGGTGCATTGTGGAGGGATAGAAACCAGGTATGGTGGACGAAGGAGGTAGCGAAAGCAGTTAGTGAAAAGAATGGCGTTTGGAAGAGGATAGAGAAGATCAAGGAAAGGGGGGCAGCCGGATGCGGGATTGCTGCACCTGTGTGGGCAGAAGAAGAAAACAGCAAGGAATAAGGTCAGATCGGGTATGGGAGCATGCACCGGAGCAGCACGTCACTGCATCCAATTTCCGCCGTTACTCCAGGGGCCTCCGTCTGTCCATCCCCCAGGCAGATGCCTGGCACATCTCCATCTCAAGGAGATGCTAATCAACCTGCTGCAACCACGAGGCATGTGGTCAGCTCATTGGTCTTCTCTACTCATGAGGCTCCCTCGCTGAGAGAATCTGGTCAGCAGGATCAGTGTCAGGAAAACGAACCTGGTGTCCATACAGTCACAGCTGACGCTCACGGACTATACAGGTAACAAACCTCTTCTGAGACTCTCTCAGCAACCGCTCATTGGACACAAAGTCTGAACCGCGATAGCCAACGATTCTCCAAAGAGATCTGGTCCAGAAGGAGTTAAGTCTTCATCTCAGATCCTTGGTCAAAGTTCAAGTCTCACATCCATAGAGCAAGACTAGAAGCACCAATGACTTAAAGACTTAGACTTTCGTCCTCCAACATAGGTACTGACAGTGCCACACCCCATGCATGATCCAGTGAATCCATGAATCCCCCAGCCTGATCCAGATGTCTATTGAACTCTAGCTCACAACATTCAGAGACATTAATGTCACCGCGAAGGTAAGCAAATCTCTCCGTGGCCTCAACATCCTCACCACAAACAGATACAGCCAAGATAGCAGCACACAAGATGTCAATGAAAGCCTGGATCTTAGTTTTGACACAGGAAACCAGTAATCTCAGTGGCCCTGACTCCACATTCAGTGCCTCAAGGGCCCCCAAAGGATATCCAGCATCTCTGCAAAGATGACTGAAGCATATGTGAAGTGAAGGTCAGAGATCTTGACATTCCGAAACGATGCACTACAGCTTGACCTTTCCAACATGCGCTGCAGAATCCAGACCATACGAGCACTGAAAAGTGTGGGGACCAGTACACACCCCTGACGAACTCCAGTAACAACTGTAAATAAGTCTGAGAAGGACCCACCACACCTAACAGCACTCTCAGTACCAGTGTATAGTTCAGAAATCAGATCAGTTGTGGTGGCACCCAAAAAAGACCGACAATCCTCCAGAGGGCATCACGATTCACTGAATCAAATGCTTTGCGAAGATCAACACAGGCTACAAGAAGCCACTGCCGAAACTCTCGTCTGCATTTGGTGAGGACCCGAAGAGCAAGGATATGGTCAATTGTTGTCCTATTTGGTGAAAAGCCTGACTGCTCTGGGATCTGGTGCTCAAGCAGATGGTGGTGAACCCGATCAAGAATTATCCGAGCAAAGACCTTGCACAGAAATTAGAGCAACGTCACCCCTCGGTAGCTGTTGCAGTTGTGGTGATCGCCTTCCCTTTCCAGAGAGGGACAACTTCCCTCCTCCCATCAGTTGGGATGATGCCTGTGTTCCAAACAGAGCACAGAACTGCATGCAATGACTCGAGTGCAGCATTTCCACCAGCCTTGAGAAGTTCACCCTGGATGTCACAGATCGCAGGAGCTTTACCCCCTTTCAACTGTTTCACCGCAACCTGTGTTTCCACAATCGAAGGTGGTTTACAGTTGATTGGAGCGTCAGCAATAGAGATAGCTACAACTCTGATGTCCAACTCAACAGCTGGTGGGTCAGCCTCGTACAGCAGCTCAAAATAACCGGCTCAGCTGGCCTTTACTTCTGATTTATCTGTCAAGAGCTCACCACCCTCTGCTCAAACTGCAGTGTACCAAGTGACAGGCTTGGAGGAACGTAATGCATGAATTCCATTAAGCAGGACAAGAATCACTTGACTACAGGTGATGCTCCACCCCTTCACAGATTACTCACACATATGCCTCTGTCTGCCCTCAGTGCAGAAACGGTTTTATGCCTCAACACCCTGAACAGCTCAGCTCTGCCATTAAGCCTGGATCTGTGATGCTGGTCAATGGTATCCATTGTCCCTTGGGAGAAAAAAAAATCCTTCTTCACCCTCCGATGAGTTCCAAGGCATACACCGGCAAAATCATGGACAGTACTCTTGAAAGCACTCCACAACTCTTCGGGTTTCCCCAAAACACCCAGATACCCAAATCCACACTCAGGCTGTTCGCAAACTCCTCAATTATCATCTCATCTCTGAGCATGCCAACATCCAGCCTGGCTTAGATGGTACTATTCTCCTGGATTTTAGCTGCAACTTGAGAGTTGTGACAACAAGCCTGTGGTCGGTATTGAGGAACTGAGCACTGATTGACCATGTGCTCATTGATGGTCACTGGAGGATGATTTAGAACTGCAGGGTCTATCTCCTTTGCCACACCACCAGTGTTCGAATACAAAGTTCAGCGATAAGGCTGCAGCGCTGAAACCATGAACCAGCTACCTTAAGTCCTCAACTTCTTGCAAAGTCAAGAAACTTAGTGCTATTCTGGTACACAGTTCCAGACCAATGCAGACCAACACATGTCTCTTAACCATCCCTGTCAGTGCCATTCGATGCAGTGAAATTCCCCAAGAGTGGAAGAGTATCTCACCTGGGGCACTCATCAACCACAGATTTGAGCACGGCATAGAATACCTCCTTCACAGTGTGATCACTTGCCTCAGTCGGAGCATATACAGAGACAATGGAAATGACACCTATGGAGTGATGAATCCTTAGTCTCATAATACGCTCGTTGACCGGTGTTACCTCAATTATCATGGGAGTCAGCTTATTGGACACAGCTACAGCAACTCCTTGGGTATGGTAACCACCAGAGTGGCCACACCAGTCATAGGTATAACCACCGACCATGATCTCACCACTATCCGATCTCCAAAACCCAAGGAGCGCTGCAATACTGATGTTCAAACACTTGAGCTCATTTAATAGCAGACAGGTAATCATCCTCTCTTATGGATAGGACATTCCAGACACTCACCCAAAGGGTTATTATTCCAGTTTTGTGTTATTAAATTAATTTTCTGAAATTTGTGCAATTTGTTTTTGACTTGGAAGTTGTGGCTACGATGTGTAAATAAAGGTGGAAAAGTCTGATTTAGTGAAATTTAATTCCAGGCAATAAGGCAACAAAAAATGAAAATTTTGAAAGGGGGTGTAGACTTTCTATAGGCACTGAATGTATGCGTGAGAGTTCAAACCCGGAGGGTCGGAGGATAGGGCTAATTGTGCTGACATGGAAGGGGAAGGGCAATGTTCAAGATTCGGGGAAGCACAGGGGCATTGTGCTCCTCAGTCATGTAATGAAGGTGCTGGAGAGGATTCTGGATGAGGATGAGGAAGAGTGTGGAGATCAGAGATGAGCAGCAGGGGTTTAGGAAAGGAAGGGGGCTGACGGATGGGATGTTCACCCTGAGACAGCTGAAGGAGAGGAGGTTGGAGGTACAGGATGAGACAGCATTGGGATTTGTGGACCTGGAGAAGGCCTTCGGCACTGTCCCGAGAGAGATGGTGATGGTGACGCTGATATGATGGGAGTGCCGGAAGTAGAAGGCAGGTTGGTGGAAGGGATGTACAAGGGAACGAAGGGAAGAGTTTTGGTTGGTCCTGGGAAGTCTGAGGAGTTCAGCGTGAACATCAATTTGGGGCAGGGAAGCTCTCTCAGCCCACTCATGTTTATCATGGTGATGGAGCTGTTAAGCAGGAAGGTGAGCTTGAGGGGTTGTATGGGGAGGAAGTTGTGTGCGGACGATCTGGATGTTATGGTGGAGAGTGTGCGGGAGATGCAGGAGGTACTGGGGGAGTGGAAGGACATATTTGGGAAGCATGGGCTAAAGATGAGTATGGAGAAGATTGAAGTGATGTGGGTCAGGCAACAGAGAAAATAAATGCATATCAGGTTAGACGGGAAGGATATCAGGCAGGGAAATCGGTTTAAGTATCTGGAAGGAACAGTGACCGGGGATGGTAAGTCTGAGGTAGAGAGGCGAGGGAGATTCAGGTGGGTGCGAGTGCATGGAGGAGGGTGGAGGAAGTAATGGCAGACAGAAAGATATCAAGAAAATTGAAAGGGAAGATTCTGATGTCATGTGTAACGTCGGCCTACCTTTATGGTCTGGAGACTGGCACTGACAGAGAGACAACAACAGAAGCTGCAGGTTTGCAAGAACAACTGGGTCAAGAGGATTGCAGGAGTGATGAGGGTTGAGAAATGGAGGATGGATGAATTGAGGGAGAAGATTGGTGAGCAGATGAGCTTGACAGGGAGATTGGTGAAATGCAGACTGAGATGGGCTGGACACTTGGTGCAGATGGAAGAAGAGAGAATGGCACAGAGAGTGGATAGATTGAGGGAGCAAGGTAGGAGGAAAAGGGGGAGACCATGGTTGAGATGGAAGGATTGTGTGAGGAGGGAAATCCATAAAGTAGGGGTGGCTGGAGAGTAGAGGGAGTTGGCTGAGGACAGAGGGAGGTGAAAGAGTATCGTAGTCAAGGCAGAGCAAAAACTTGGTGCCTTTGGTCCCCAGCCCTTATAAAGGAAAGAGGAGGCAAAAACAATTGCTTGTGCGGATATTACATTTATGGTACGTTTGTATTGTGTAAAGAAATATTGGAGAATTGACATGAGACAATCAGAGGGTATCTACAGGCAGAACACAAAATAATCAAATTGATCTGATCATGTCTCTGATAGCATCAGTCACGTGTTTATATTGTACACTGTGATTGGCTGTCAGGCAAGCCAATTGGAAGGAGGTACAGCTGCAGGATTATAAGGGGTTTGACCGAAGGCGATGCTATCATTGTGGTGTGGTGTGGTTATAATACTATGGCTCCTGGGAAGGAAATTTGACTTGGAAGGCCCCTTAAATGGAGCATGAAAAAGGAAACGACTTGGTCCATGTGTCGTAGTTCCTTGCTGGGGTGAAGATGGATGTTTCAGGACCAGAGAAGGCTCCATTCAGTCTTAGAGACTCGCGAGTGGAGATGACGACCGGTTGCGGTGGCACATACACACACATACACACATGTACACACACACACCATACCACACAAACACACACCATACCACAAAGAGCACACATCACACCACAAAAGCATACACACATCTCGTTTTTTCCAACACAACTGTTCCAAACAATTCTATCACACACACAAAAACAGTAAACAAACATGCACACAAAATAAATAAACAAACAAATAAATATAAATACAATTATAAATAAAAACACACATTCACACAAGAACCCCCCCCCCCCCCCGACATTTTTCCATTGTTTCCGAATGTTCTCGCGAGTAATGTGAAAGTTTGTTGATGTCTACTCTCTTTAACCTGCATGTGATTCATGTACAACCGCCTCCACGACCCTCAGATCACCGTGAAAAAAAAAAATATATATATATATATATATATATATATATATATATATATATATATATATATATATATATATATATATATATATATATATATATATATATATATATATATATATATATATATATATATATATATATATATATATATATATATATATATATTGAAACCTTCAACCTTTCATCTGATTCACAACAATGAAAAATGCATCGATTACACTTTGTGTCAAAAAGTTCCCTTTTCTGGATTTGGGTGGAAAGTATTGCTTCTCTTTGTCGCAGCAGCACTTTTAGAGGCGATAACTGCTCAGTAGTGTGTCATATCAATGTGTGCTCTGAACTTCAGATGAATGACAACCTGTGAATAATATAATTGTTTTAGGTTGCGTGTGTGTCTCTCTCTTCACTAAAAAAAAACATCCCAAAGCACATATGTACGAGGAATGTGAACATTATGTAATACAGTACTGTACAAAAAAAAATTGCATCCTTGGAACGATAACTTAGCTGGACAAGTGAACAGTATATATGTAGGACTAGGAACTACACCCAATAAATAAGATAAGATTGCATCGAGTGGCAGCGATGACCTTGCTCTGCGCGACAACTTTGGAAAGTGAAAAGACAAGCAGGAATGCTTGAGGGTTCTTTTTTTTGTGAATGCTTCACCGAGGCAGAATACCAGCTATGCTGGCGCTGCAACAGCAAAGCTGCCTCCCGCATTAGTGTACCCTTGACTTCCTCAAGACCGTCAGAGCTCGATACGACGAGCGTCAGCACGCTGACGGGACGGCCCGTCACAAAACACTTTCTACCACCAAAGCTATTTTGTAAAAGCATTACCGAAACACATCCACCGCCATCTCGAGTGATCCATAAAGCCTTCCAGACACTTTTAAAAGGACACAACAAGCAGAGGCCTGACCTTTGTGTTACCTAATTGCAAGACTACTCAAGTACTGTTTTAGCACGCAAGACCTTTGGATTATTAATAAGCTTTACTCATCTGCCCCTTTCAATCAGCACAGAAATTGCTACATGAGTGTCATATTTGGAACAAGTCCAGTGCAAAAAAAAATTGTGCAAAAGAAGCATTTTGTTTGTTTCTTCTCCGTTTATACCTCACGTGACAAAAATATGGTCTCGGCATATGCTGGGATTGCCGAATAAAACGGAATGCTAATTTCGTGGCAAAAAGCAATAACTGAAACAACTAGAAGGGCACTCGGTAGAGCGCATACCTCAGCCACGTAATGCCTAATCCACGAGAACATATCGGGCCCATTACATTTTTGAAATATCATGCTACAGTACTATATCGTTTTTGACGATTTTTTTTTTTTTTCGGTGAAGAATCACTTTAAAAATTAAATAATTCTCGTATCAAGATCCGCATTCGGATCTTCAGCAAAATCGAATCAATTCTTCCTTGTCACACACCCAACCTGTCCACCAAGTTTCGTCCGAATCCGTTCACAACTTTTTGATTTTCTTTTTATTTTCATTCAAACAAAATGAAATAAAATCCCAACCTTGTCATACAAAGTGGTGCAAATAGTACACCTCAATCTTCTTACATTGCAGTGCCATTGTTACCAACGCTTCTTGTAAAATAGAATGTTTTCAGAAGTTACGAAAGTAGTTACTAGGACAAGCTGTCAGATCCAAAACGAGTCTTTTGCTGGCACATCCATCTTGCAGTCTTCATTTGTCAGATATTCAAATATCTTTTTGACTTGCTTTTGTCCAAATCTGCCTTTTGGACTTTGTCATTATGAGCATAACTCAGTGACATAATGGTAAGGGAGTCTGCTCTGAGTCTGGGAGATCAGTGGTTTGATTCAGTCATACCAAAGACATTAATATTGGTATGTGTTGCTTCCGCATAACTCTCAGCACTTAGAGGATGGACTAACCCCATCGGTTAGCATCCATGGGAAGGGGAAGATTAGTTATCTCAATAAGTACGGAGAGAAAAGAGAAGTCATAAAGATGGCGTCACTGGGACCCAGAAACCACTGAGAAGTGATGTCACTTCCCAAAAGCTCAGCGGCTGTGTTGATCTGGTCAGGTTTGATGTCGTTTAATTTATTTGCCTCCAAATGTGTGCGGAAATTGGGTTACCTCATTTCCATGAGCGTTAATCCATGTACCGCGACAAAGGCACTCGGGAGAGTGCATACCTCCATCTGGCTGACCAGTTCACATTTTGTATCCTACTGATAGGACAGATCAGCATCCGGTCGTTAACCAAATTGGCTTGTTCTTGTCACCTACCCAACTCATCTACCAAGTTTTGTCATAACCCATCCAAAACTTTTTGAAATGTTGTGCTATAGAAGATATCGTTTTTGGACGTCTCTCTCAATTATGAAGAATCATTTAAAAAACAATAAAAAATAATCTTATCCAGATTTTCAGCAAAATCGAATCCATTAAACCTCGTTACAAACCCAACATGTGCACCAAGTTTCATCCAAATCCATCCAGAACTTTTTGAGATATCCTGCTCACAGACAAGCAGGGATGAAAACATAACGTCTGTCCACCTTTGGTGGCAGAGGTAAAAACAAAAGATTTTGACATTTGAAATGTTTTTGAGGTCCACCTAAGTTGTGCACCTCAATTGCTGGAGCTCCAATCAGACTGCTAATTAGAAATGATTGGTACTTGACTACTTGCCTGATAATACAAAGTAGCAAAACCAACTACATATCTGTGATCACAAAGCGATCACCAAAGGTAAGCCTGCTCTGGCACCCGCGATCCAATGATGGCCATATTTTTTTCAGACTGCCAAATGACCTTGACCTTTAACATTTAGGGATAGAGTGTAAATTAAGAAAATGTGTCCCATCTACAAGCTATCCATAAAAGTCAACATCGTGAAAAATCGATGAAAAATTATTCAAGTTATGATCACAAAAAAAAGGTTTTTTTTTTTGTTGTTAATTATGTCACAATCTAAAAAAAGTAGGTCAAGGACACTAATCAACTATCAAGTGGAAAACTTCAGTGCAGGACCACTGTTATGATGCAAGAACATCATGGAAGGCGAAGCAGTCTTTAAAATTCCACATTGGCAAAAATGAGTGATGACAAGAAAAAAATGCATTCAATTTTTTTCAGACCACCATTTCACATTGCCCTTCAATCTGGAGGGAAATGATGTAAATCAAGTGTAAATGCACCTTACTCGAGGCTAACTAGCGAGGGAAATTTTATTTTGATCGGACAAACCTTTGTCGAGTTATGGTGAAAAATGTGAAAAAATATGTATAGTTAGGTGATGACCTTAAAAATTAGGTCAAGGTCAACAGATTCAACCCCCACCCACCTTCCTTGCTCTTCTTATCTCCCCTTCTTCACCCACTCCTCGCTTCCCCTCCCTCCTCTCCCTACCCCTCCCTTCCCTTCCCTCCTTGCCCCTCCTTCCTCTCCCCACCCCTCCCTTCCCTCCGTCCTCTCTGCCTCCCCTCCCCCCTCTTTCTCCCTTTCTCTTTCTCCACCCCCCCTCCCCTTCACACCACCATCAGAGAAGTGACGGGTTGTATTTGCTTGTAACAATAATAACGAGAGCAAAGTTGATGGTGCGCCATCACAAATCCCCATGCTTCCCACCTGAAGCAAAGTTGAAAGATGGCAAAAAGTTCCAAAAGGAATGACCCAATGTCAAATTTTGAGTTATTTAAAAAAACACCTCTTTTTACCCCTGTGACCCTAAATCCACACCACCTGGGGCATGACTTGGGGGTTAAATCCAAAAAAAAATGTTACAGATTTCATGCATCCACCAATGTTAATTGCATATACTGAACAAAGTTTCACTTTAAAATGTTAAAAATGTGCCCGTCATTGCATTTTTTGGTATTTGACCCTTTTGACGTCGTCCCAGGGCCAGGGGCTTTAAACGATACTGCTCTCGCACCTTCTTGCCATGTGGTGATCATAACTACCGAGTTTGGTGAATTGCTGCACAACCATGCAGGAGGAGATAGTGTGACAGACAAAGACAGACAGAGACAAACAACAATATCCCCCTGTATTTTTTCAAAAACCATGGGTATAATAACAATGAAGGCCCATAATCTTGACAGCGCTTCAAGAAGATACAAGTTCAGAATGCTTCAAGGCGAGAAACAATCCTGGATGAGTCACCACTGTTGCAGGACACTCAATTGAAAGGGGCAGGAATCTATCATTTGTTGAGAGTTCCGGTCAAAGTTAACTTGCTTCCTCATCACGAAAGACACCGTGGGATCTTTAACATTCAAAAACATCCAGTGCTGGCAAATGGATCCCTCCAATTGAACATCCTTCCGATAGACGGTGCACATATTGTTCCTCGCTCTTCATGAGAAACACCAAGGTGGTAGTTTATAGCTGGGTTGAGATTCAAACTCAGGCAAGACAGCTCAAAATCGACACGCGTGCACACCTCTAAACTATCCTGTCACCATGATTCTATAAAGGAAGAACTATATGACAAAATTCTTCATTGGCAGCCAAGATTGGGCATTTTCTCCATGAGTGCATGAGAAATACATCTCGTGATCCCAGATGAAGGGCCAAATCGCGTCGAGAGCACTGAAGATGAACAAAGGTTTTGAAGCTGATTCTGATCTTTGTTCAATGAGTTTCTAAATGGGAACCTCAAATTTGGATCCATGTTTATCAAAAATTGCATCATGATCATGTGGTACAGCCCACTTTACTTCTCAGTGGTTCACGTGATGCAAGTAAAAGTAGCAGCTGTTCATGACTACAGCCAATCCGGCCCATTCAGAAGTCTTAGACATTACACTTTGATCTGCTATAACCTTTACACTTTCATTTGCCAATGTTTTTCCCCCTCATACCCCCGCACCCTCCTCACTGCACCCTAACCTTCTCTTTTCCCAAATTTATCAACATGATTCTATCACCTCTGCTTCGTAAGTTCAATACATAAAACAGATAGATGGCCCATCATTCCACAAGTATTACATCAAATAGTATGCGAGTGAAAAAATGGAACAAAGACTTGAAACAAATTTTGGCAAATTATCCAAACAACTTCGACTGATTTGTGCTGCTATTGAGTAATGATACACAATTTGTCAACTGTTTTGACAGATACACGCATCGATGAAAGCAAGTCTTTTTTTTTTTTCGAGTGGAGACGAGGGATATGACATGATGTGATGTGATTGATTCGAGTGACCTGGAAGTGAAGCAGATACCAATAATAAAATTACAACAATCAAGTTATACCAATTAATGGAGCAATTCTGGGTGATGTAGTTGTGAAAATGGCCTTGTTTGACACATCATCCAACACCGGATTACCTACAGCGTGATCCTTTTGTTGAACATATGCATACACAAAACCAATGAGGGGAATAGTGAAACAGCCATCCAAGATGTGTCTATGAAGATTATTTGGTTATGCCTTTGCTCCACATTGCCAATAAACGTCCTCTTTATCACCTACCATTCAGCAATGCAATGCGATTATCTATTGTTATCCTCTTCAAAATGATGTTGTCGCAGGAATCTAGACCAGGCACAGTTCAAATACACACAGTGATACTCCAAGTCTCAGCAAAGGTTAGGGAGCAAACTGATTAATTTTAGCAGAGAACAATTAGTGTTTCTCCTTCCGTACAAGAAGTTGTGTGTTCCACGTGTTCAGTGAAATGACAAGGGGCTAGCAGGGTAGCCTAAAGGACACTCGTCTCTGAGCTGTCTAGCTTGAGTTTGAATCTTGACCCAGCTGTAAACTCTCATCCTGGTGTTTCGCAGGCATCGATGTGTTTGTCGTCGTTCGGATGGATGTGAAAAGAAATAAAAAGACAAAGACAAAGATGAAGAGGAAGTGGAAGAGGAGGAAGAAGAGGAGAAGAAAAAAAGAGGAAGAAGAAGCAAAATGATATAACATTGGAGTGTGGCTTGGGTTAAAACTTGGTCATTAGTTTCCAAAAGAAAGATAAAAGGTTCAGATCCCATATACTATGTTGATTTGTTCATTATCTGCCACCATCAGTTTAATTAAGAGAAGTAGATTGATGTTTCCTCATGGTTCTGTCACATATGTGAATTATATAAAGCACCATAAATCTCTGAAGACTGCAAACGAAATAAATAAATAATGACAACAAAAGAACTTTTAAAATTAAATAAAAAAATATATATATACTGAACTCAAAAATAAAAAAGTAACAAGAAAGATGTCATACACAGCACAATACCTGTGAAATCCATTACACAAATATGACCTTAAAAAATAATTGGTGGTTGAATTCAGTGACAAAATACACAAATCTTCTTCAAATTTCAAGTCAAATGGATGAAAACTGACAATTTTAGAAATGACCATCACCATTTTGGTGCATGTTGACCTCAAAATTGATTGGTGGTTGAATTCAGTGACCTGATATGCAAAACCTCTTCAAATTTCAAGTCAATGGGATGAAAATTGAGGATTTTACACATTCCACCTAAGTTGTTAACCTTTCGCCTATGTTAAACCTTTTGGTCTATGTTAACCATAAAATAAATGGCTGGTTGAATTCAGTGACCTGAAATATAAATCCTGTTCAAATTTCAAGTCAATGGGATGAAAATTGACAATTTTTAAAATTTGGCTTATGTTGACTTTTTGGCCGATGATGACCTCAAAAATAATTGGTGGTTTAATTTGGTGATCTGATCTGAAAATCAGATTAAAATTGAGGATTTTAAAAATCTGACAAATTTGTTGACCTTTGGCATATGTTGACCTTTTGACCTTTTGACCTCAAAAACAATAGGCTTCTTCCTTATGATAAACTCTGCCATGTGATGAAGTTTCGTGAAGATCGGTTTAAAATTGTAACCTGTAAGCGATAAACATAAAAGACAGACAGACAGAATAATGCACGCAACCAACCAATATACTTGAAAAATCTTCGATTTTCACAAGTAAAAATATCAAATTTAAATACAGCAAAAATGGCCGCACCGTGGTCACAACCTGTGACAAAATTGGGCAACGGACCGATTGGAAAACGCACATTTAATGTGCTATTAAAAGATTAACGCGACACCTCTCATCTATGACAGCCTTCGTCATGGTTATATCAGACCGAGTTGATTCATCACATGGTAACGGATTGTTTAACCCCAATAAGGGGCCTTTCAAAAATTACATAATGGTAATATTTTTTAGGGAGGTAAGTACCATGCATGCTGAAGGGCTTGATTAAACCTTATTAATAATTTTTTTATCGACATCGATTACATTTTTCGGGGTCCCTCATAGTAACACTCAACTCAAACAAAGCCAATGGAAAGCTGATGCAATAAACCCAGACAGTGTATAATATAATCAGTAGAGGCCTACAGGCCTGATGTCTTAGGCCCACCAGAAAACGAAGATTGTGGCCATATTATTTTGTTTAGGTGCCATGGTGGGTGGAGCCTGGAAGCTGTCCGACTAATGGGTGCACATTTCAAATATTGACTTACAACAACAACAACAACAACAGCAACAACAACAACAACAACAACCATCATGCAGAACTCTTGTTGAGCTGCAACAAGTAGCAGGTAAAAATGTGAAAGTGTAAAAATTTAAATATTAAATAGGAATATTAAATCAAATTTAAATGTCATGTAAATAATATAAAACATAATAAACATACAAAAATAAAAAAGTGAAACTCACCATGCTGAGTATTTAATGCTTCAGTCTCAAACATTTGTTTCTGTCTCCATATATCATCAGTCACACAAAATCAGGATAACAAAAAGGCAAATTTTACAATATCTTAACACTCCATAGCATGTAGGAGAATAAGGAACCAAAGCTTGTTACTTGTGAAAATCGAAGATTTTTTTCAAGTATATTGGTTTGTCGCGTGCGTGATTCTGTCTGTCTGTTTGTCTGTATGTCAATCGTCTACAGGTCAAAATTTCAAACTGATCTTCACGAAACTTCATCATCTGGTAGAATTCGTTATAATCAAGAAGCCTATTGTTTTTGAGCTCAAAAGGTGAAAAGGTCAACATAGGCCCAAGGTCAACAACTAAGGTGGTATTTCAAAATCCTCAATTTTCACCCGATTGACTTTAAATTTGAAGAGGATCTATATTTCAGGTCACCCAATTCAACCAACCAATTATTTTTGAGATCAAAATAGACAAAATAAACATTGACCGAAGGTCAACAACTTAGGTGAGATTTCGAAAATCCTCAATTTTCATCCCATTGACTTTAAATTTGAAGAGGATTTGCATATCAGGTCACTGAATTCAACGAAGAAGTATTTTTGAGGTGAACATCGGCCAAATTTCTAAAATTGTAAATTTTCATCCGATTGACTTGAAATTTGAAGAAAATTTGCAGATTTGATCATTGAATTCAACGACCAATTATTTTTAAGGTCAAATTTGTTTTATGGATTTCGCAAGTATCGTGCTCTGCATGACATCTTTCTTGCTTCTTGTGTACCGGTATATTGGTTGGTCATGTGTGTTATTCTGTCTGTCTGTCTGTTTGCTGTTTGCATGTCAATCACCTACAGGTCACAATTTTAAACCGATCTTCATGAAGCTTCACAAAATGGTAGAGTTGGTCATAAACAAGAATCCTATTGTTTTTGAGGTCAAAAGGTCATGAAAGACCTTAGTTGACCTTGTTATAAGCTTCTTGCTTATAACAAGTCAACAAATATTTTTGGGTCTATGCACAGCACGATACTTGTGAAATCCATAAAACAAATTTGACCTTAAAAATAATTGGTGGTTGAATTAAATGACCAAATATGCAACAACAAAGTTTCTAAAATCCTCAATTTTCATCCGATTGACTTGTAATTTGAAGAAGATTTGCATATTTAGTCATTTAATTCAACCATCGATTATTTTTAAGGTCAAATATCTTTGTTTGTTCGGTCGGTTTTTGTTCGTGTGCACGAAGCAAAGGGGCGTGGCTTAGGGTGGTCCAAACTGTTACAGTAAAAAATGATTTTGGTCAAATTATTTATCAAAAAAACCTTATTTTTGTCCACTAGGGTTAACTTACACATGTGTGGAATTTGAGCTCGAATTGTGGATATTTAGAGGTCACCCCAAGCATGTCCCTATTATATATGTATATATATATATATATATATATATATATATATATATATATATATATATATATATATATATATATATATATATATATATATATATATATATATATATGGTTCCCAAATAGTTACACGTTTTTCCTCATGATCACAGGGAACTCTTTGAATCGCACTCAGATGATATTTTGTTGCCCTGAGGCAAGCCACTTCAACATTGCTACAGTTTATATATCTCTAAATAGGTACCTGCAAGATACCATGTACAGTAGCGATGCTGAATTGAGTAATACTGATTATCGGTGGAGTTGGACACTGTACACTACACTCTCGTGTGTACTGTACACATTTTTTATATAATATCCTTATTCCTTATATTTCCTTATACTATTACAGTTCATTCTGTTTTCTGCTCAGGAGTGATTATGGCATCATCAACGTTGAGATCTGCACCTGAGAACTGGCTCATTGGGAAGCCAAATTCTCGATTATCAACAGCAAGACTACCCCGTGGTCTGGACGTGCTCCGACTTATCCAATTCCATCACCTGGATGAGGGAAGAACCCCGCCAGCCAGTCACAAGATGGCATGTGAAGCTGTTGTTGCTGTATGGGAGCGCGCCAGAATTCCTACTTAACGGATAGATTTGTGTGTCAGGAAAGTGTCAAAGGTTTATGAGAAGTATTTGGCCCTCAAGAAGCATCGGACTCGACAACGAGACAGTGATAAAATGAAAGAAGAAATATTCAAAGGTGATCTGGAAGAATTGTTAGATATTGCTACAAAAAATGCAATGACGGAAATAAAGACCGCAGAAGACAGGGAATTCTTTCAAAAGCAACGCAAAAATGTATTTTCCTGTAGCATGAGTGGGACTGACCAAAACACATTCGATAAAGAGAACAGGAAGAGAAAACGAGATGAGAAAGAAAGGACAGCAAATGTGAGATACAAAGAAAGGGAAATCAAATCAATTATGAGGCCAATAGGAGAACTTTCAGTCACATCATCTTCTTCTGAATCTCAAAGTGAAGACGATTATCAACCTTCTGCATCAACACCTGTTGCAGCTGCAGCTCCCCATCCCGACATATGACACCAAAGAACATTTTCAAGTCTCGTGAAGTGGTCAGTGCTTTGGATCGAGTCAATCTTCCAGATCGTGGAGCCGTGTTTGTAGCCACAGCCGTTGCTCAGGCCCTTGGACATAATGTTCCAGATATCACACTCTCCCTTAGCTCAATCAGACGGTCTAGAAGACAAGTAAGGCAAGAAGCTGCAACAGCAGAAGCCCAAGAATATTCATTGGACGGACCGCTTCTCTTACACTGGGATGGAAAACTGCTGCTGGATATCAATGGATCTAAGGTAACCGTTGACCGTATTGCTGTCCTTGTCACTGGAAACAGCCAGGAGAAACTTCTGGGAATTCCGAAGATTGATAGAGGTACTGGGGAGTCTCAGGCGAAGGCTTGTGTTGACGCAATTCAAAAATGGAACCTCATGACAAAAATCAAAGGACTTATATTTGATGCAACAGCCAGCAACACTGGGCTTCACAGAGGCGCGTGCATTAAGATCGAAGAAGCTCTTGGAACTGAACTGGTCTGGATTGCATGCCATCACCATATCATGGAAATCATGCTGTCCGATGTCTTCTCCTGTATTTTTGGCCCATCTGGAGGTCCAGAAAGCAAACTCTTTAAGCGATTTCAGAAAGAATGGCCATCAATAAATCAAGGTGCTTTTGTTGCAGCAACCGATGAGCTCTTTCAAGATACAGTATTGTGCAGATTGCGGCAAGATATGCTGGATTATTTACCACGTGTCCTCAATGCGCAGCAACCAAGGGATGATTATCAAGAATTCTTGCGCTTGTCCCTCTGGTTCCTTGGCGGAGCAGATGAGAATGTATCATTTCGAGCTCCTGGTCCAACACACCATGCTCAATGGATGGGGAAAGGGATTTATGTGTTGAAAATATTCCTTTTTCAAGCTCAATTCAAGCTGACACCACGAGAAGCCAGGAACATAACCACCATGGCTCTGTTTGTCAGTCTCGTTTACATCAGACAGTGGAATGAAGCATCGCTTGGAATTTGAGCCCCCTACAATGACATTGAACTTCTCTCGCTCCTCAAGACTTACCCCAATCAGATGGTGGCCAGCAAAGCATCCGCAGTCATTTGCAGGCATCTGTGGTTTCTCTCTGAACACCTGGTTGCCCTTGCCTTTTTCGATGAGTGAGTGACCATGGAGACAAAGGAAAAGATGGTCCAGAACCTACAGCATCCACAGTTACCCGACTGTCCTCGGCGGCTACAGATCAAGGATAAAGGGGAACACCTCAAGTTGGAGGACCTTGTGACAAAAAGGACCAGTTCCTTCTTTGATGTTTTGATAGAAGGTGGAATAACAACCTCTCAAACATTCTTGAAGAAACCTCCTGGTCAGTGGACAGATGATCCATTGTACAATGACCTACGGGCTCGGTCCTCTCAGCTCAAAGTAGTAAATGACACTGTGGAACGGGGCATCAGCCTAATTCAAAAATATAATGAAACATTAACCAAGGATGAGGACCAGAAACAATTCCTGCTTAGACTGGTGTCAAACCACCATAAGATGATCCCGACTCCAACTAAGGCAGCAGTACAATCATAAATTGTTACGTTACAAACATTTGTATCATATCATATGTGGGACCCCTGATTTCAGAATAAAATGGGGTGACCCCTAAATGTTGTTTTCTTGAAGAAAAGTTTTGTATGCTCTTTAGTTAAATATGAAGTCATAAAAATAGCCTTGTGGAGAGAGGAAATGTGTTCATTATTTTTTCTGGACCACCCTAGCATGGCTGTGCCACTGATGCAGTGTGCCCTATAGATTCGAGGAGAAATACACCGGGGGATCTTTAATGTCCACCAACTCATGCCAGTAGACAGCACAAGCAGTTGAATGTCCATCCGAGGGACGGCACACACACTGACATATTGCCCTCAGAAACAAAGCGATGCTTTGGAAACAAAAAGAAATAACCAACAGAAAGATAGTGACTAAACACGGGAGAAGACCGGCACTAAAACACAAGCTGAATAATGCACCGACATACACATGTGCTGATACGGACACAGGCACATGTACAAGTTCAACAAAGAAAAGAAAAGATGTAAAAATATAAAAATAACACTCTCAAGAAAATAAGTTTTAAATAAGATTACAACAAAATGTACAAGTTTGTAAAATTTCAGGGAAATGGTGAATCGGTTACTCGAATAGTTACCCCTAATCGAGATTGTTAAGAAAACAAAAAATTCAAAAGGAAATAAATTTTCAGATAAATAGCAAATTAGTTACCCCACTACATGATAATTTCACTTCACATCAGCCATCTTCTCTCAAGCTGCTTCCATTGTGCCCCAGAGCAGGCAAAACTATCGATCTATTTAAGCTGGGGTGGATGAAATAATTGTAGCTGGGGAAAACAGTGATGGATGCTTCTGCCAATATTGCTGAGCAGACCTCTCTTGCTAATTGCCACCGAATACAATTATCTCATCTTCGTTTGGTAATGGAAACACATTACAAAATTCCAATATCCAAGGACGGAAACTTGATGGTTCAACCTCGCATTTCACACTCGGTAAACCAGGGCATTGACCAGGCCAATAGGTATAAAACATTGCAGTATAAACAAGTCTGTGCAATGAAGAGAGTTCAAACTTCAAATTGCTCAAGTCAGAAGAAATTGTTATCTCCTGCTACAATATGCACCGAAAGCATCGAGTAGAGAGAGTGATCATCGCGTTTGCAAGTTTAACATAAATAAATGAGTAATCTGACTGTCATGTTTCAAACAGATGCAATATTGTATATGGATGTAATGAAATGCAATCAAATTCCCCTCCCCTCCAATCTCGATACCCCAGAGGGTGTATACTTTATAGGAAGAGTGTGCTGGCAAGCTGGTTGCATAATTGGCGGGCGAGCAGGAGCGAGTTGTGGGAGGTTATGTGTGATAATGCTTGGTGGATTTTGACCAAGCGTCGAGATGGTGGGGTGAAGCATAGATGTGTCACGTTGATGTCCGTTTACCTTGGACGACCATCATGTCTGCTTGCACTGTCCAGTTTTCAGCACCTCCACTAATGTTTTTTTTCTTCTGTATAGCTATATCAATTGGTCAACCTTTTCAACCACTCTCATGGCCTTTTCGATGCAATTGCTTGAGAACCAATCGTCGATGTTTATTGGACGCGCTCCACAAGATGCACGTTCCGCTCAGGTCAAACTCGTGGCCAGGTTTCATGCAATGGACGTGCTCTTGCTGAGAACACTACCATGCACAACTGCACTGCCCTTTTGTGTTCTTCCAATTTGAGTTACAAATTTGTCATTCTCACAGGCACAATAGTTTCCCCAGTCCTTGCAAGTGGTGCAAAATACTATTCCAGATTTGTTGCCATTTGCAATTTGGTATGGAAGTGACAAATTGATATGCAGGGGATTGTATGCCACGCCAACCCATGCACCACATATTCTTTTTTGCCAATTCTTTCTGAGGGTCTATGGAGATAGAGAAGTAATCGACGATTGTGTGCACTTCCTTGCATTTAATTCTGCCACATTGTGGTTTTTTTGAAAGCCAGGGAGTAAGCTGCTATCATATTCATCAGCCAGCAAAATGTTCCCAAAACATTTTACCTCTTTAGGTTGCGGTGTCCATGGAAGACAAAACAATCAACACACGAGGCGTTAGTGCATGAGCATCACTACCATTTGTGGCAACTGGGATTGAATGAATTAAATATACCATCAGAGATGGGGAATCCCCCACCATTGAATGAAAAAGGTCATACATATTCCAGATAATGAGGGAGGTGAATTGGAAACGAGACACCATTTGGTCATCATCTCGAAAAAGTTCCCCAGGGGTGAGGAACGTAGTAACCATAAATGATTGAAATCAGATAAGCGGTTTTCCATTTATTACAAAAAACATTTTTTTCAAGATGACCGCCCCAGTCGGCCATCTTGGATCCAGCCACGCCCAAAATCAATCGGGTTCTTCCTTTTCAGGTGGTACATGTGACTCAAATTTAAAATCGATATGGCGAAAAAACATTTTTTTTCAAGATGGCCACCCCAGTCGGCCATCTTGGATCCGGCCATGCCCAAAATCAATAATGTTCTTCCTTTTCAGGTGATGCATGTATGACCCAAATTTCAAATCGATATGGCGAACATTTTTGAGTTATCGCACTCACAGCTATAAATATTGATGCCCAGCCAGCCGGACGGACGGACGGACAGCCGGACGGACGACCCGGGTGAGAACAATATCCCCCTTCCGCCACGCGGCGGGGGATAAAAATGGAACAATTTATCAGTTTTGGTCAGTTTCCTGCACACAGACATCTCCAAAGAGCTGTCTACTTCCGAGCAAACCTCCACATCTGAGAAAAACATTTTACTCTTGCAATTTAGGGATGGGGAGGATCTGGCCCAGGAAATCATTTTTTCCGTATTTGGCTAATCACACACATACATTTTATATATATATATATATATATATATATATATATATATATATATATATATATATATATATATATATATATATATATATATATATATATATATATATATATATCAAAATACATCTATATATCAAAATACATCTATATATCAAAATACATCTATATATCAAAATACATCTATACAGTATATCTATATACAAATACATATATAGTCATATACATATATATTGTAACGAATCTGGAAACCATTCGCATTCACACATACAGTTGACCCAAAGTTTAGTTATTTCGTTAAGTATATGTGGATAGTTAGAATTCCTCCCTTATGTCTAATGGGAATTTCATGTGTGCGCTGCGAGTTTCTTTCTAGTTAGTTTTCTACACCAATCCCCTCCACTCCTTCAGTGCCATAACGCACGTGTTTCTGACTACGAACATGGGGGGCTCCTCAGGGCCGACTCCGCCCCAGCAAGATGGAATGGTCCTCCTATCCAATCAGGGATGAGATCGCCTCAGCTCTGACTCCGCCCCATCAAAGAAGAATGTCTCCCCTCTCGAAACTGGGAAAGACAAAAAGAGCCTCTCTCGGGGGAGGAGCACCGAGACGCTGACACGCTCCTCCTCCTCCAATCACGGCTGGCCACCACGACACCTGAAGACGCCCCGTCCAATCCGGAGGCGAGTTACCCGAGAGCGGATCCCTCCACCCCGCACGGGGGAGGGATAAGAAGGATCGCGAGCTGTATCCAGTGTGTGTCGTTGTTCTTTGGTTCCTTGGAGGTCGTTCCTTGCTTCTGGTCTGCTGGGCTCTCCTGGTCGTCGGTCATTGTTTGTGGATGGCTGGGCCGTTCGTAGGATTCTGGTTCATGGGTTAGAGTCCCACCGTGGTGGGTTGTGTTGGAGCGCTCGAGCTGGGGATCCCCGTTCCCTTCCACGGACTCCGAGCTCCACAAGTGCGAGTCGGTAAAACCGCACGAGGCGGCCAGGTACCCGACCAGACTCTGACCCCCAGCTTGCCTATCCTCCGCGGCTGGAGGGCCCAATAAAAGCCAGCCGGCTCCATTTATTTTTGGGTGTGTGTCCATCTGTGGCCAGTCTTGTAAGTAAAACTGTTAAGTAATTGCCATTGTACATTTGCCGACATTTATATTCGTGATCAAGTCTGCTCTGTCTCCCTCCCTACTGCCTATTGTAAATAAATAACTGTTAAATGTTCCAGTTTGTTGTCTGTGTTTTCTTTCATTGACCCAGTATGGTTCGGGCTTGAGAATTAGGGAGGCCGATTGTGCCATAAATTGTTATTTGGGCTGGCACGGCTTTGGTAATTCCCGCTCGATTACACCGGATCCGAGTCGGTAACAGCAACTCGGTTCGGACAAAGCCGGCCGAGGGTGTGGCTTCCCCGGTTGCTAGACCGCGCGGCTAATTAGGTAAATTGGAATCAGACAAAAACACCCGAACCGTGAGGTCGAAATATTGGTGTCCACGGTCCATTAAGTGACCCGTCGACTTCGGAGTTATCCGGAGTGACGACCTTCAATTCTGGGTGTTCGGTGGGAGACGGCCCAACTGCTCCATCTGGCAGTCGTCCTCGCCACCGAACCCGGCACCACTACAATTGGTGTCAGGAGTGGGATTCGGACCCCTTCGCCTCCATAGAGAAATTCACGGGACTCGGATCAGGGGTGCGCAGAGCAACCTCCCCGTTCCCTCCAAATTAAGAGCATTCAAATTTATTCTCAGGATGAGCCATGGCGGGCCAAGACGGGCTGGAACAGGTGGGGTTAGATTTGAGCTTAGAAGAATCCATGGTCCAGGACGACACCCCCATGCAGGAAGACATTTCCCCGCAGCCAAACCCAGAAGTGGTATTGGGAGTGGCAGGGGCAGCGCATGAGCACCCCCTACTTCCAATCTCTCTCCCGGTCCCTCGTGGATCTGCGCCCAATAGAGGTGAATCGGCTTCATCAGAGCCATCTGACTTCAACCGGATTATGGAGGGAATGAAACAATTGATGCAAGAAATGAAGGGGGATTTTGAAAGCAAAATGGACCGGAATGTGCAAAAAATGGAAGCGAATGTGCAAAGAATGGATGCAAACATGCAAGAACAGAACAACAAAATGGATGAGAATATGCAAACACTGAGGGGTGAAATGCAGAGCATGGGGTTAAACCTGCAGGCGAGTCTGGAGGAGGTGAAAGGCGAAATGCGGACAATGGTCCGGAATGTTACAAATGGGACCAGTACACTATGTGGGGAAACGACCAAATCAAGGGGGAGTGTAACGGCTGTTTGGACCACAATGGAGACGGGCAAGGTCGAGGGGACGAGTGACGCCACGATAATTAAAGGGGAAACCTGTGAACTCAGGCAGGTAGAAACGGAGAACCAGGAATTAGAAGAGGTAGATGAAGTGTACAAAATTAAAGAGGAGCACACACACATAGAACTGATGAAGGACATTGAGGTTGAGCTTGGGGAATGTGTCGGGGCCCAATGCGAGGGTCGGATTGACCTCCCACAGGAACGAGGGGAGACGGTGTGCTCCCTTGAGGCAGGCCGAGACGAGGTGAGACGGTGAGGCCGTGTGAGGTCGAGTGGGTGCATGGTGCGAAAGGGCACATGCCGAGCTTGGGGGGTATAGAAACCCCGGGATCTTTTGGGCTAACCCAAACCCCCGATGTGAATGTCCCAGAGTGTGTGTTAGAACATGCAAGTGGTGCAAATAATATGGCATGGTTGAGTGCACAAGACGGTGTGGGACACGGACCGATTCAGACGGGAGACATGGGTCGTGTAACGCACGAAATTGTTTTGGAAACCGCGCTGGCTCCGCGGGGCGCTGCGTGCGAGGTCCTTTCCGTGTTTTGCGGGTGGCCCAAGCGTGCACAACTTTGGATTGGGAAGCCGGCGCAGAAACGTCTCGTGCTTGGTACAAAACCAGCACTTGCACGGCTAAAATGGCGGCAAATGTGTGAATTTGGAAAGCACGTGGCCCCATGTGAGCCCCTGTACAGAAGTCCACGTGCTGCTTGCGGGATGCGTGGAGCGAGTCTCGGGGACGACACAGCCGGTTCCGTCTGCGTGGCAAGCTTCGCAGAGCGGTCGGTCCGTGTGCGAGTGATGTCACCGAGGATCGCGCAGCACGAAGTCCGGGTGAGTAGCGTACGCTGGCTCACATGGGGGTTGGCTCAGAGGCAGGCAGTTGATGTGATCGACGGGGTGATGTTACGCTCCCATGTATTGCCCATACGGAAGGGACGAGCGAGTTGTAAACCGCCGCCCTGGCGACGCAAAGATGGCCGAGCCTTGCATGAGGACCCGATCCCCGGTCAGGTTGTGGCAAGCATCCTAGCTTGGGCAAAGGAGAACTAGTTAGTGGGAAGGGTTTAGTATTAGATAGACATGCTCCATGGGGCATGAGCAGTCCTCCATGGGGCCCGGTGACACGAGTTAGGGGAATTTTAGTTTAGAATTTAGAAATGGATTGGAGACATGGACAGACATGGAGCGTGTAGTGGGTACGTAGATTAGCTTAGCGATATCATTGAATGGAATGTGCATTAGAGTAAGGGATGACGGGGAGCATGAGGTAGTTAGGGGAACATAGTTAGCGTCAGTGTTGTGTAAAAAAAGAAAATAAAAAAAACCGAAGAAAGGAACATAATGAATGAATGTGGGTCAGAGGGCCCGTGTGTAAATGGAGTGAATGTGGAATGCATGGTGCGAATGAATAATTGGGGGGGGGGGGAGTGAATCCCACCCAAGGGAACCTAGGGTTAGTGTAATGTTAGTTAGTGGGTTAGTTAAATTAACCAAAATGGATGTCGGTTTGTTGTTGGTGTCGAACGAAGGCACGAAACCTTTTGAAGGGTGCAGGAGTCTATTGACCGGCTGGAAGCGTGGCTGTGGAAATATGCGTAGAGTAGAGGGCACCCCGGGCACCGAAGTAGTCGGCCAGAGTAGGCCATGGGTCCAAGGGACTGAGTTAGTGTAATGGGCATGGATAGCCCACGGAAACGGGACCCAGAGCACCAAAATGCCACGTGGGCATTGACGGGGAAGATGCCAAGAAGGGCATCCCCCACGCTCATACGGAGTAGGTAGGCTTGGAGACAGCCTCAGCGACCAGGGGGTGCCATAGTTTGAGTTTGGCAGCTGGGTATCCCTGC
>NC_140975.1:62692811-62700311 GCF_056783735.1 Eptatretus burgeri | reverse complement strand
GATATAACTGATCTATAGGACCTGGCTGTTGTGTGCAGTAAGCTTCCAAATTCGCAACAATATATATATATATATATATATATATATATATATATATATATATATATATATATATATATATCTTCTTCTTTCGGCAAGCTCCCGTTAGGGGTCGCCACAGCGGATCAACCGTCTCTATTTCGCTCTATCCTCCACATCTTCCATTGACACTCCAACCACGCGCATGTCCGCCCTCACCGTATCCATGAACCTCTTCTTTGGCCTTCCTCTTCTCCTCCTGCCTGGCGGCTCCATCTTCAACATCCTTCTCCCGATATCCTCCGCTTCCCTCCTGTGCAAATGTCCAAACCATCTCAATCTCGCCTCTCTCACTTTGTCTCCAAACCGTCCTACCTGCGCTGTCCCTCTAATATACTCATTTCTTATCCTATCCATCCTCGTCACTCCCAACGAGAATCGCAGCATCTTTCACTCTGCCACCTCCAGCTCCGCTTCTTGTCTTTTTGTTAGTGCCACCGCCTCCAAACCATACAACTTAGCTGGTCTCACTACCATCTTATATACTTTCCCCTTCACTCTTGCAGCTACCCTTCTGTCACAAATCACTCCTGCAACTCTTCTCCAACCACTCCATCCTGCCTGCACTCTCTTTTTCACTTCTCTCCCACACTCTACGTTACTTTGGACAGTTGATCCCAAGTATTTAAACCCATCCACCTTCCCCACCTCAACTCCTTGCAACCGCACCATACCACCACCCTCCCTCTCATTTACGCACATGTACTCCGACTGACTATCATTCCCCTTCTCTCCAGTGCGTACTTCCACCTCTCGAGGCTCGCCTCAGCCTGCTCCATAATCTCCCAACAGATCATGATGTCATCTGCGAACATCATAGTCCATGGAGACTCCAGTCTGATCTCGTCTGTCAACCTGTCCATCACCATTGCAAGCAGGAAAGGGCTCAGAGTCGATCCTTGGTGCAATCCCACTTTTACCTTAAACCGGTCCGTCATTCCTCCCGCACATCTCACCGCTGTCACACTGTCCTCATACATATCGTGCACGATCCTCACATACTTCTCCACCACTCCCGACTTCCTCATACAATGCCACAACTCCTCTCTTGGCACCCTATCATAAGCTTTCTCTAAATCCACAAACACACAATGTAATGCCTTCTGGCCTTCCCTATACTTCTCCATCAACATTCTCAAAGCAAAAATCGCATCAGTGGTGCTCTTTCCTGGCATAAACCCATATTGCTGCTCACAAATTGTCACCTCTCCTCTCAACCTAGCTTCCACTATTCTTTCCCACAACTTCATGGTGTGGCCTAACAATATATATGTATCTTAATATATAATAATATATATGTATCTGTAAATATCTATAAATATATATATATATATACATATACATATACATACATACATATGCATGCAGTCTATAAAACAAACAAAAAAATTAAAATGTAAAAGCAGAGGGATGAGATCTCAATAAAAAAAAACAATCAAACAGGAATGAAAAATCACATTACAATGCCACATTCCTCTTATGGATTAGCATTACGGCATATTTTGACATTATTTTTGTTATGGGATTGTGATGGAACCTCGCTGTTCCTCGTGGGATATTAATTCAACATTTTTTTTGGCCTGCTCAACAATGCCTCGACTTGGAACAGGCCACAACGGTTTCTTAAGCTTTTCTTGCACTTTCCTCACTCATAATCATCAAATGCCAGATCATACCTACAAATCACTGGATACATAGCAATGCTTATAACCACCCCGATCGCGCGAACATTCATGTCATCATTTCATTTTTGCACATGCCATAACCTCGAGAATATCTTAATTTCAGCCGAATTCCAAAATTTTGACTTCTTTATTGACTTCAGCAGTAGTTCCGACTGCCAAAATAAAATGTTCATTTGTCCAATTCGGACATTGCCTGACATTCCGGGTGTCTCTGGGTGCATGGTGTTTATATGACGGAACGATCCGCAATTGCTAATTACTTGCCAAGCCAGCCATTCCAATCAACCACTTTGTTGGAGTGCTCGAATGAGTGCTTAAGCCACTTGGTGAGTGCTATACAAGCTGCTTGCTTGTTAGTTTCCAAGCCATGGCCATACATGGCAAATGTATTCGCACTGTTGCTGAATATATTGATCGACTTGAACAAAGTTCAAGCCCTACTCGCCTGTGATTGGCTCCACATTGTCGTATGGTCCCTCGCTCGTTAAAAATGTGCAATTTTATTTTGACGTTTCACCTTTTTGTATGATCTTCTTTCATTATACGACCAGTCACTTCGACATAGATAGATACATATTAAAAAATAAATTAAATGTTTCATTTTTTTTAAGTTTCTTCAGCCGTTTCGTTGGAGTGCTTGCTTGGCACACTCCTCAAGCTTCAATCTCTTTAAGCTTCCATGGCGATACCACGGCGCGGTTGTCCTTTGGGACATATCCGGAGTTAGGAAGCCAAAATAAATTAGATGATTACTGTACAATGAGTAAAAAAAAAAAAAAATATATATATATATATATATATATATATATATATATATATATATATATATATATATATATATATATATATATATATATCGCCACATTATGGCAGGATAGCCAAAAGGTACGCACACTCGCTTTCAGCTGTCTAACCTGGGTTTGAATCCCGACCCAACTATAAACTGTTTCACAGGCAGGGGGGGTTCATCAATATGTGTGCTCTCCCTCAGATGGACATTAAACTGGGCAGTCATGTGTTGATATAGCGTACACTGTGATTGGTCATTATGCAAGCAATCAGAGAGGGCCGCACCAGTCGAAGGACTACAAAAGTATCGGTAGTGTTATTGTTGTGTGGTGAATGAATACTACGACTCCTAATGGAGGTGTCATGTGACAAGCGCACAGAAATCGAAGTCATAGCTAGTGAAGGTGACTCCATGCTGCAGATTGCAGCCCAACTTCATGCTTCAGGAAGAGCTGTATGGAAGTATCTGAAGAGGATATGCGAAACTCCTAACTGTTGATTATAGAAAATAAATAATAAATAGAAGACTTTTTTTTACATTGCGCTTTTCAAATACAAAGAAATCTCAAAGTGCTAAAAGTGGTCAAAGAAGAAAGCCGGAACTCGTCAAAAGTGTTAAGTACCTCAGGGTATGTTGTCTACATAAGATATCAAGATGCAGTAGAGATGTTGCGAATGACTCGACTGGAAGGACGGGTGTTAACATTTCTTCAAGATCAGAAAGATGAATAGCCATTCGCACGAAGTCATCTCCATGGGTGTGTCACCAGTCAGAAACCTCTGTTGACTTTGCCTCTCGTCAACAAAGGCACAGTCAGATTACAAGAACCTCTCAACACACATTCACCGCCAACACATTCACAATCCTTTTACAGATGTGATGCTTTCTGATTACTTGCATGAGAAAAAAATCACAGTGAAATATTTCAGCACATGAGAGTACGATGGATAACTTCATTTTCACACATGAGATGTGATTCTATCATGTGTTGATGTGTTATATTTACATTTTATAAACAGTTTTTACTGTGTCCATTATCATTTCTGACACTGTATATAAAAGCGTGACACACACACACACACACACACACACACACACACACACACACACACACACACACACACACACACACACACACACACACACACACACACACACACAGTGACATCAGTCTTCCTGCAAGCCATCACGAGAGATTAGACAGGACAATCGGCATGTGGAGAAATGAGGCGATGCATTGTCCAGATGTGTGCACACTAGCTCAGATGTGGTTCATTCATTCAACAGCAGGCTGATCTGTCGTGCTCACGACTCTTTCAAAACAATATTTTTGTTCGCACAAAGAGAGGAGGAAAACACTTCATCTTGGGAATGGACACATACGCAATTGTCTGTAAGAAAGAACACCGCAGCAACGAGAACAAATAAATGTAAACCTTTCATATCGTTTCCTCATTAACAGGGTGGCTGGAACTTTAAAGGTTCCACTATCGTTAACGGAGAAGTACCATGCTTCAACAGCCCCAAACCCCTGTTTCATGCTGTATTTATGGCCTGTAACTGCACTCAAAGTAAAAGGTACAGACAAGAAGAAAAAAAAAATCATAAAACATAGTCTGCTGTGATATACTCGTATGTCAAAAGCCCCATCATGGACTTTAAAAGAAAGGTCAGGCTTCAAAGCCGCCCTCCACGGCAAAGCTGCATGCATTTCCTCAAAGAAGATGAAATATATGGTAAGCTATTCGACCAGATTTGTGTATAGAAGTCGGACGGTTCTCCATAAGCAAAGAAACAGTATAAACACGACGGCAGGAAGGGTTAGAAAACAGGAAAGGTTGAACCGTTCGATTTGCAAAGCACATGTTCGGATTTCGGAGTATCACAAAACAGTATATTACGAAAGGAAACCGCAGTGGTCGTATAATTTTACCAATGCCGCCAGCTTTATTTGTTTTGACTTTCTTAATAAACTCTCTACGGCCTGCTCCGAAGGCCTCTATTGCTCGCAGCGCATGTTAGCCGCTTTAGCAATGCCAAATTGTACCTGCGCTCCGCCGTGCCATTTCTTAACCTGAAACAGATGTCAAACAAACAGGTTGCGAGGGCATTTGATGCTACATTAGTGTTGCAAGCAAAGATTTTATTGCGAATAAAAAGAAAGGAAGAATGAAAGTGGGAAAAAAAAGAAAAGAAAAGAAAATGTAGTGTTAGCGCTATTAACCAAACCGAACCGTTTAGAAGAACCGCGTAAAACACAACACAAGGTTAATCAATCGAGAACAGGCATTCATTCATCACCTTTAATACATCATGACCAGAGGGAGTGACCACAAAACCACAGTTGCCTCAGTTATAGTGTGGTGCAGAACTATTCGAGACAATAATCAAATGTTTTGACGATATCTTTTTTTTTTGGTTGTCCAGACCGAGTTGCAACAGATATTAGTTAAGTGTTCAACTCGTATAAGAGATAATTTGCGAGGATTGCCCACTGATAGTCGATAACCGGGTAAAGGAATTGTGTGAAAGGCAAATTCCGAAGAGCAGTGTTGGCCAATTTACCGTCAAAAATGACCTGCTTTGCTTGGTGACCTCGTTGGAAAATTAATGCTGAGATCAGCAAATATTAAATTCCCCTTCTCGCTGAAAAGCCAAAAGAGAGCAAAAATAACCGAAATGACAAAGCACCAGGACAAAAAGATGAAAAGATCATGGAAACTGAAAAAAACAAACAAACTTGTTACCAATTATAACCAGCAACCAAGAAATTGTCTTCAAAACATGCAACGTCCGAATATCTAAGAAAAAGCCTTGTCAATCACCCAACGGACTTTCATCTAATTTAATGATCTCTAAATGGATTAGCTGAGCAGAGATGAGCCAGGTTAGAATGAAATGTTTTTGGGTTACAAACTTGGGTAAGCAAGAACAACAACAAAAACAACCCCAGTTTAAAAATAAATAAAAAATTAAAGGAAGAAGATGGACCATTTAACAATGCAGAGCCTCACCATGTATCTCGATTTGCAATCAATGTGAGAATAAATTATCTACATTAGGAAAGTACATCGATGTGCGGACTCGCACATGTGCGGACTCGCACTGATACACAAACATATTATAATAGATAGCCTCTTCTCTCCGGCAATGAACGGGTAAGGCTCAAAAAAAATACAACTTGCAATGCACTGGTAGATCGACATGCAGAATCACACGCTCACCGATGCACAGACTGATTACAATAACGTCGTCTGTCCCTCCGGGAACAGGTGAGGCTGAAAATGTAATTAATCGGTAGATCGGAGTGCGGACTCGCACACTTACTGATACACAGACATTACAATGGCCTCTTCTATCTGTCAACGAGCGGGCAAGGCTAAAAAATGCAACTCACACACTCACTGGTAGATGGACGTGCAGACTCACACACTCACTGATATACAGACCGATTACAATAGCCTCTCCTGTCCGTCCGGAAACGGGCGAGGATGAAAATGCAACTCACGGGTGATTTTACTCGGGGAACAATAAACTCAGAGGTCCAACGTTTGCAGCAGTGGTCTTCAAGTGGGACGAAGGATGATTTTGAATTCTGACGTATTAACCAATATATTTACTCTCTACGTATGGGTCATGAAAAAGACTGTTTTTAAGAGAAATACTGCACCATGTGTACAATCAATTAATCAGACAAAAATTATGCAGAGCACAGGGCTCGTAAACGTGCATAACTTTGATGAGTTTCGGAGTCCATCAGTTTTCAACTTTTTACATCACCTGTTAAGACTGTACTTGGTCATGATGACCGTACATATTGGAAGAGGTGAGGAGACACATTTTACCCACTTTACAAGTGATCCACTGCAAACAAGTACAAAGGCTTCTTGACAATGAAAATTAATTAATTAGTTAGTTGATTAAAATTGCTAATCGTTTCCAGTTCCGTGGAACTTGCTCAGCGTTCTCAGTACCATGAGCAGGCCAGAGTAGGTTGAAACACCCGGCCGCTGGGGTGCGAGCGTTAACGAGGCCAAGGCACCTAGTTAAAGGAGCATGAAGCAGTAATTGTTATTACACTGACTAGCATTGAATGAGAGTGCAGATTTAAGCCCATGGTCGCTGAGCTGAGGTGGTTGTTGAGCTCAGAGCCCACCCATAAAACGTTTGTTAATGAAGGTTCCGAGCCCTTCCACAAGCCACATGGGACTTTTTGATACAAGGTTTTACAGCTTTTTGATTAGCTGTGCTTTACTTTTATTCTGCCTCCTCAGCAGCACACCCTCAAACTTCTGTTGTCACTATGGGGACTGGAGATTTTGGATGGGGAGTGGGGGTCTCGTAAGCAAGCAACCCGTATGACCGAAGCAAGGTACGAGATTCAGTATGTGAATATGAGTGAGTCCTCAATCATAATCACCAAATATCTGTGGCTTAAAGTGATGCTTTATGCGGAGGCACATCTCCATCGTTTATTTTTTTTTTCGTTGTCAGACCGATTGTTCGGAAAAAACTTCTTGGGTCGGTTCCACCCACCTGGGCAGTCCGTACCAGGTTGTATGTATTGCCATGCATGGCTATTCGACACATGCTTGCAATTAACACTTACACATAATTTTCTTCTGCAAAATATATTGCAACTTAAATATTCTTGTGGTGGGAGTGACCAAAGTCCACAAAAATTGAGGAATGGACAATATGACATCTATAGACAAATAATAGACAAACCTGTGATATAACAAACAAGCAAGGGGTTGTAAGCTCCAAAAAAAGCAGGAAGTAGGGGAAAAAAAAAAGATCTGAAGCTTAGTCTCGAGAACATTGTTCTGATGACTCAATTGTGGAATGTGCACGTCATCTGAATGGGAAAGTTTTGCCTGAACAAATAATGTTCACGAAGTTTGAAGATGTACAGGCATTCTGTACCTGGTTCCTCATGTGCCTGCC
>NC_140975.1:62672811-62685311 GCF_056783735.1 Eptatretus burgeri | reverse complement strand
CAAGAGAACAACGTGTTGCATTGCCTCAGTGAGAATTACACTGGTTGAGACTTCATAATATTATGGGATATTCAGTGGCAGTGCCACTTCATTGGAAGCATTTTGCTGTCTGCCCAAAGTTGCCGTGAGAGTCAAGCCAATGGGTAACTCAAAGTCTGATGGGTCATTACGAGTTCAGGTTAACAGTCAGGGTTGCCATCATAAATCTGATGAAGGGACCTCAGGTTTGACTTCTGAAATATCATGTTTACTTGTCCTGGTAATTCATGTGTACAAATGTATACATATACATATGTGTATATATATATATTACGTATATCAAAGGTGCAAAGACATCTCTCATAAGTTATCAGAGGAGACAACCAATAAGTTCTGACAATCATTTATCCCCATCTGCAGCTGGGATTTAAGATTAATAAACCCTCTGCCATTCTCAACAAAAGAAGCTGCATGAAACGATCAAGAAAAGGATACACAAGGTAAGCCCTTGGCTGATTCAAACTCTACCTGGGTTCCTCCACAACTGCAGACATTCACAAGTAGTACATGTATGAGAACTCCAATGCTACGTGCCCCGATCAGCGATCACACCGGTTTTATTGCTTATTCGCGAATCAGCGAGAGTGTAGACAGTATATACATATTACACATATACACACAGGTAGTGGACAAAAAAGAAATGGAAGCACCAATGTAAAGTCATTTCATAAGGCTTGGCATAGAGTCCACCAGAATCTGGGATTCTGCAGGAGGGTTGCGGCACCATTCTTCCCCGAAAAAGTCAATCAACTCACACTTGTTTGATGGAGGTGGAAAACGCTGTCTCAGGCATCGTTTCAGAATATCCCATAAATGCTGGATTGGGTTCAGATCCGGTGACTGAGAAAGCCATGATATCGGGATAACATCAGTGTTACGCTCATCAAACCATGAGGCGACAACACGTGCTCTGTGGATGGGGGCATTGTCATCCTAGAAGACACACATCCTGGCAGGAAAGAAATGCTGCAACATGGGGTGAAGATAATCACTCAGTACCATGAAGTTGTGATCGGCATCAACCTTGCCCTCTGAGGGAATGACCACACCCAAAACATGCCAGGAAAATTCACCCACATTATCACCAGAACCCTTCACTGTTGGAACCAAGCACTCAGGGTTGTTGAGTTCTTTCAGTTGGTGCCAAAAGTGCACTCTTCCGTTTGTTGAGAACATGGTGGAGGATGAGTAATCTGACCATATCACATTTCTCCACTGCTCGGTTGTCCATTGTCTACACTCTTTAAAGCACTGGACTCGCAAACGTGCATTGCCAAGCGTGATGAGCAGTTTGTGCACTGCACACGACTATCCTGCTCTGTGGAGTTCTCAGCAGAACGTTTTTGATGAAACTGGCAGCTTGCACACCAGGTTGAAATTTACGGTCAATTGATCTGGCAGTTACTCACCTGCTTTGCCTTGCACTTCCAATTGATGCACGGATATAAAGATCCTGGTTTATGTGCTTCCACCCACTGTTGCCCTTTGTTGATGATGTCTTTCGCTCAGAGTTCCATGCCGACATCACCTTCGACATCAGCAAGTTGAGCGGTTTTTGTCACCGAAGCTCCTGCCAAACGTGCCACAATAATCACTCCTCTTTGAGGAGACCTTGAGTCATTGAGATCTCCTCTTGCAGCCATGCGAGCCATAATTATAGGCAACCAGGCCTGTGCAGCATCTTTTACATGACTCAGAGCATGTGAGGACATTATATGGTTAATTAACACATGGGGCACACCTGTGTGGAAGCCGTTGCTTTCAATATAATTAGTGTCTCTCATTTACCCAGGTGTTTCCATTTTTTGTCCAGTGTGTGTGTGTGTGTGTGTGTGTGTGTGTGTGTGTGTGTGTGTGTGTGTGTGTGTGTGTGTGTGTGTGTGTTACGAGGTAGTTATAAAAGTGTAAGATCATGGATCGTGAGCTCGTATAATCAGTTCATTTTTAACTGTAATAAAGATTTCACATTTAGGTCATGTCGTCCTGTTATTGTATGCTGTAGGGATGCGGTGTTGTGAGCTGTAGAAAAGTCAGCATGGTTAAGGTATCAGGTGAGCTGTCTTCCCCATCTGAACCAGCAAGGGTCAGGCAAGGAAAGACAGGGATACCAAAGAGGATAAATAAGTTAGCACGTGGTGACATGGTAAATTTTGCTCCATTTTCTCACCCCCCCCAACCCCCAAATCCCTTCCTCTGACGACGGTGGCCCGAAGGACATAACGTCACCGCCGGTGCTGAAAATGTGTCATCTCCCACGTAGAAATAGCGTCCCTTAACTATCGTTATTCGCTGCAGACAATTGTTATTACCTCCGCTATTGAAGCTGGATGGAGGTTATGTTTTTACCCCTGTCTGTCTGTTTTTGTTTGTTTGTTTGTTTGTGAACAAAATATCTCAAAAAGTTGTTGGCGGATTTGCACGAAATTTTGTGGAGAGGTTGAGTACGTGACAGGATGGAATAATTATATTTTGTCGAAGATCCGAATCCGGATCCAGATGCGAAATTTTTAAAGTGATTCTTCACCATTGAAAGACAGGGCCAAAAACGACATTTAGTAGGATACCTCAAAAAGTTGTGGATGGATTCGGATGAAAGTTGGTGGACATATTGGGTGTGTGACAAGGACTAATCAATTGGGTCTGGGGAAAGATCTGGATCTACTAGAATATTTTAAGTGATAGGAGGGGGGGGGGGAATGATATTTAGCAAGATATCTCAAAACATTGTGGACGTATTATGACAAAACCTGGTGGATGAGTTGGGTAGGTGACAAGAACAAGCCAATTTGATTTTGGTTTAGGTCCCGAAGCAGATCCGGCCTATCAGTGGGATAGAAAACAAACTGTTCAGCCGAGCAGCGGTACGTACTCCACCGTGTACCATTCTAGTTATGACTTGTAATACTTTCAGGAGGCCGCATTATACAACACACATTTAAATAAAGAGAATTGGGATCCTCTCCCAACCTTGCACCCTGGAGACGATGAATGTTGGTTTTTGTAACCCCTTAAAACTAACCCGTGCACCCTGCATGTATAGAACAACCGGTTTTCTACACGTTCCGTCCAGAAGTTCAGGATTGCATAGAAGTCAAACAAACAATCATTTCTCAAATTATATATCGTATGATTGTTATAATTACAAGGTTGCGTGGCTCGGTTGCTTTCGATACACTTTTGGCAATTTCATTACTTTGCTTGGATAAAAGTTAAGGAACCAAGTAAAATTGAACTGGACAGATAGTCTTTTAAAAACATGTATGAAGTTCGATTTTTCATTTTTCACAATCAAAAGTAAGTTGGTACACACACCAAAGGCATATCTCAAAGTCCAAGTATGTGTGATTAAAACAATAAGAAGAAGAGCTTTCCAATAAGAAGAGCTATGAATGAACATCTGGGAAAAATACAAATCAAATGCTGCAGTAAATCCGGCAATATTGAGAAAAAAAAATGTTATTATACACAGATTTCAAAAAAGCCCGAGGGCTTTCCGCCATTTTTGGAGGGTCCTTCAGACCCAGGTTCGTCGTGGACGCGTCACGAGGACCTGAGGAGCATTTCATGCTCCCTTAATGAACTCGATCATCACAACAAGCTGGCATTGCTTCAAACGTCTAAGGTAATCGTCGTTTACACGTGGAGGAAGCACGAGTCAAAATAACAGAGATCAAGCCAGTTGTAGAAAAGATCAGAAATCCCACGCTTATTGTTAAACCTCCTGTATAAATTCAAGCAAATTGTTAATTTATATAAAATCGGTCATTCTACGATTCTCCGCTCGTTTGGGAAGGACATCGCGCGCACAGCAATTGTGTTTTCAAAGTCTGATTCTGTTAAAAAAACAAAAGTTTTTTTTTTAAAAATAGAGTAATCCGATGATATGGATCAGGCAATAAAAACAACATTAACTGTATCAACCTCAAAGCAAGGAGACAAACTGTCAGGGTATATATGATGCTAATCAAAATAAAGACCAATTACTGAACCGTAGTCCCAAAAAGAAAGCCAGACATAACAAGGCACACACACACATACGCACACACACATACAAACATACACACGGATATATTATGTACTGGTAAGTATTTATAAAATATACTTTATTTCAAGGTATAACCTGAACTTATAAACAATTTACTGATTTCCCAACTGCCCGGATCACGGTGAGTTTATCAACCTCACCGTGATTACCAAATGGTTTGCACTTGTTCGCTAGTTTGTGAGCTACGCTCTGGCTCGCCAGCCTGTATAGTAACTTTGCTTTCTTGGGAAACTTTCTCAAAAACGCATCATTGAGCTGCAAAAGTCCTTTATTGCAAATGTTGCAGTTTTTGCCTTCGCTCGTCGCCAAACAAATGCCTCGTAGGAGCTCTGCTCGTCTCAAGTCACAAAATTTTAATCAATGATATTCTTTTGCTTAAAAGTCAAGTACATGACTTTTTCCACCTTGTTCCTTGTTGGACACCAAAGTGAGCATTGATCCACTTTTCTTAAATTCCCTCTTCTCATCGACAATACGAGGTATTTATATGTGCAGACTCCATGGTTTTGCTTCCTAAAACTTTATAAAACCACGGTGCTAAAAGTGCGACCCAACGGACGCTCATCATGGGCAGAAGCACTGTGCTGCAATGACATCGCAGAAGTGAAAAATGGACCAACAATGCCCCCAAGTTGTTGTTGTTGTTTAATGTTCCTTCCATCCCACAATGCCCCAAGTCTTTTCTTTCCAAAAGAACATCAGAATAATTTATTAATGCTGGATAAGGACCAAGCCTGCACACATAGACTTCATGGGCCGCATTCGGCCCACGGTACCCACTTCTGGAACCCATATTCTAAAAGAAATCCTCCCCTTTCCACATGTTCCCCCCCCTTCCCCCGAACCCCCTCCTGTAAAGGTGGGGAGACTACTTTCTCACTTGCCTGTACACCTGGCAGAGCCAATTTAGATTGTACTTGTTGGGGGATTATTTATAAATCAAAAGAGGTGGTGTTAACACTGTGCAGGAATTTAATAACCACTCATCTGGAATATCATGTGCAGTTTTGGCCACCATATCTGAACAAGGGCATAGCTACCACAGAGAGGGTTCAGCGTAGACTGACTAGATTGATTCTGGGCCTAGCTGGACAGAGCTACGAGCAGAGGCTGAAGGACACAGGACTTTTAACATTAGAAAGGAGGTGAGTACGGGGAAATATGGTGGAGATGTTAAAGATGATGAAGAGTGTATACAAAATAAGTGCAAAAGAGGTTTAGGAGAAAGAGAAGGAGAAGGAGAAGGAGAAGGAGAAGGAGAAGGAGAAGGAGAAGGAGAAGGAGAAGGAGAAGGAGAAGGAGAAGGAGAAGGAGAAGGAGAAGGAGAAGGAGAAGGAGAAGGAGAAGGAGAAGGAGAAGGAGAAGGAGAAGGAGAAGGATAAGTAGAAGAAGTGTCGAGTTAAGATAGTGGGTAGTAAGGCAGGGGTCTTTCACTCAGAGAGTCGTTGATGCATAGAATGATCTCCTTGTTAAGGTTATGAGAGTCGAAACAGCAGATCGGTTTAAATTTGAATTAGTCAGGTATCTGGAAGCATTTAGAATAGAGGGATACATCAACATTGACAGGTAAAATAGGTACCTGAGGTTTGGATGGGTGATTGCATGTATATACCTGTGTCGTGAATGCGATGTCCATGAGAGGGTCTCGTCAAAAGGTGAATGTGCTGTCTGTGTTTTTTCATTCCTCACCTTACAACCATGTTCACCCCTCCCCCACAAAACCCCCAAAACTAAGCAAAATTAAATAAATAAATAAAATCAATTGACTGAATGAAATAAAAAATAATTAAAAGTTATTAATAATTTTTAAAAACATAGATTTGTGATTACAAATTATAAAAATCACCATATTGATGTCTGCTTGCCCCACTGTTCTCATCTTCACTCCTCCACCCCTCACACCCCCCTCCCCTCCCTGAGTAAATTTATGTCGATAAACTTGGATTTAATTAATATGGAGATGTAGCACAGCCTTGATGTGCCAAATGGCCTCTTACTACATCCAAGTCCATTGTGTATATAACGCAAGTGGTTTAACCACTGACCCCTGCTGGTGGGATGGCTATCGAGGTTAGGGAAATGAGGACACCAATTCTAAAAAGGAACAGGAGGTATGTTTGTGTAGCTTTCTTGGCTTATCTTTTTGAACCATCACTTCTGTCTGAAACTACATCCTGTAGTGATGCTAATTGGCAGTGAAAATTATCACACAATTCATACGAAAAGATACCAATTCTCTTTATGTGTACGAGTAATACCGGTTCGCGCCGGGAACAAAATACGGTATCAATACCCCCTCCTTCAGGCAGGGGTCAGTGGTTAAACCACGTGCACTGATGAAGATCGTAAGTCGTCTTCCCATTCTCACCAGCGGTGGGGTCACAACCACACAATGTATTTTAATTTTTAAAGCTGTTTTTGAGAGTCCCGGTAGAATCTCTCAAACGACGTCATAGAGAATGGTGCAATGAAGCACAAAGATACAAACACATAAGCTCAGCAAAAATCTTGTGATCTCAATCATCCTCAACTAGCGAGGGTTGAAATAATTGTTTGTGCTGTTTCGATACGATCATCAAAAGTAGTTTTTGATTAAATTATACAACTTTATTTGCCTCGCCCATTCCGGAAGGGATGGTACGTGTGTCTGTCTGTCTGTCTGTGTGTGTGTGCGTGTGTGTGTGCGTGTGTGTGCGTGTGTGTGCGTGTGTGTGCGTGTGCGTGTGCGTGTGCGTGTGTGTGCGTGCGTGTGTGTGCGTGTGTGTGCGTGTGTGTGCGTGTGTGTGCGTGTGTGTGCGTGTGTGTGTGCGTGTGTGTGCGTGTGCGCGTGCGCGTGCGCGTGCGCGTGCGCGTGTGCGTGTGCGTGTGCGTGTGCGTGTGCGTTTGTGTGTCAGTGAGTCTGTAAGTCCACACGCAAACCAAGTTTAATATTGTGCCCATCAGCTGCCTTTTAAGCACATCTCGACTAATGTAACTGCTCGATTAAGTTGTCCAATGTAACCGTAACATTTTTACATAAAATGTAATATCATAAGTTGGTTTTGTATGTTGAATGTGGATCACATCAAAGCTATTTGGGTCCATCCTGAGTGTGTTTGTGGCAGCACCCATGGTTTGAGGTATGCTGCAAGGCCTGCAGTTCAACTCGAGCACCCAACCAGCTTTATGCATGTTTCTAAGTTGTCCAATTTTACCGCAACATTTATACGTTAAATTTAACGACAAAAAGTAAATGATATATATATATATATATACATACATTGAATGTGCATCATGTGCAAGTTAGAGACGATTAATCCTTTTTATAATTTGCGTCGTTCCGTCAACCTGTGTCTGCCTGTCTTTGTGTCTGTGCATTTTAATTAATTAATTATCGTGATCAGACACGTTCACTTTTACGATATACGAACCATTATCAATGTATCGTTCCTGAAGGAACACAGAAAGCTATTGTAATGATGTTGTGTGAGTGAGTGAGTGAGTGAGTCCACACCAGTTCTCAGATCTACTGCAATCTACATATACTGACAAGGCTCTGCATTGCTAAATGTAGTCTCTTTTTTCTTCTCGTGTATTTTGGCAAAAATTTCTACTTCAATCACATTATCTATATATTACTAAAACTCTCATCTTGTATGTATGGATGTATGTTCCCGAAATACAGCTAAAACGGTCCACGATAGGGCCAAAATTTTAGGGCCACGTTACTCACCATTCGCCTGCGACGTGCAGTATCAAGTTTCGTTCAAATCGGGCAACAACAAAAATTATTAAAAAATCAATTCCCGATTCAGTCAAGTACTCTTCGGGAGAATTTGATCAATGCAAACAACCTCAGCGGTTTAGTTCGCTGGAGCTATCTTTTTTTTTTTATCTTGAAATGATTATTTTTTTTTCCATCAACCGCTGTCACAACGGGAACCCAACGGGTTCACGGGTCGTCTAGTTATTTATATAAAGCGTAAGAATCCTTCGTGCAAATGTAGGGTGTGACCGCAGTCAATTAATCGGGTGACAATTGTGCGTAAACATCAAACAACACAACTCGGTAGTGCTGACAAAAATGTTTAACTGAAAATATACAAATTATATTAATTGTCTCTTGATAATAACATATCCAATCAAATTTGTCATGAAATGCAATTTCAGAATATCACAAGTTTCTCACACATGAAACAATGCAAAATCTGTTGTCCTGTCCTCGTGTAATAGAAACACAAACCTAAATTTTGTTCGCAAATCAGATGCGCATTTTCTTTTTGCCCTATACGTTTCTCCGTCACAATGGCCAGTTATTACAATTTAGAAGACGATTAAATATTAATACCGAAACTAAAATTGTGCTTTGGGTATAAAAAGGAAATGTGCAAAACTGTTATAAAAATTTAGAGCTTCCTCCTCCAAACAAATTAGCTGAAAAGCTCAAAGGGCAGAAGGTGTGAACGCGAGAGCTACAGAAAATGGCGATGAGACAGAAACACGACCGCACAGTGTTCGGTTGATCATCATTTATTGGGGGTGGTGTCAAGATGGGCGCAATCGGACCGCGTTTTCAAAAGTACGCAAAAAACCAATTCCACCGGCGTCTCAAAATATCGCCGCCTTTCCTCCCTATGTTTTCATCTGGCCTCATTAATTTTTCAGCAGAACCAGCGAGTTAATGTCCCCATCTTGCGCACAGCCACGCGCTGGAGACCCTGCTGACACAGACATGCTTGCCGGGTCCTCACTTACAGCCGCAGATTGTTCTGCCGTTTCACCCGACGCCATACATAATAAAAGAGCCCTTGCTCAAACAGACGTGGTGCAACCGCCGAGCCGTGCCGGAGCCAAATTGTAAGCATCGGATACTGCGCATGACGTCATCTTTGCTTCTTATTCCTGTAATGTGAAAACACCTTAGCTTAGATGAAAGGCAGGAGAGGACAGCATAATAGAAAGCGAAAAAAAGAACGAATGATACAGTATGAAGAAAGGAAAAAAGGAAAGTTGAAGTATTAGATATATATGCATGAAGTCCAGTGATGTTGCTGACAAGCAGAGAATTTGGTTGATCTTAACTACTAATGTCTTCAGCAATAATGTTTAGAATAACGAACAATTTTTCAGATAATTTAGCTCGTTTGCTGCTGGCGGAGTCCATTTAAGTAACGTTGATTAAGGAATTCCAGCACTTGTGTTCTAGTTGTAAGGATGGCTTCGTAGAGCAGCAGAGTTGAGTGATCCTGGAATGAGATCTACAATTTTTCCATAATAGGTAATATTGCGAGAGGAAACAACTCATTTTCTGGCACCTATCATGATGTGTGAGCAGCTCGATTGGGTCTGAAATTAATATCTGTTGGCCTGTTTGGTGTTCTCATCTGAATACTTAGCTCATGATGCAAGGATCCCTTTGTTCGCAGTGCCAAGATGCGTGGGCTAACCCTGAACTAAAGAGACTGGTTTTGTGCAGCCAAAGGTTTGAGTGATATTGGAATGAGCCGTGGTTTGTCTATTACATCGTTTGATTTGTCAGCTGTCCCCTAATGTCATTATTTCAGTAAAAGCACGCCGATGTGTCCCAACGCCTTTATCCTACATGCACGAGCTCCACCATGAGTCTCACGTGACGCATGAATAAAATAAATAAAGAAAAGTGAAAAGAAGTTTTGAGGAATGGGTAAAAGCAATCTTTGGGGACAGTAAAAGGCACCGGAAGTGGGTGTTCAAACAAGTATCAGGAAGAGTCATGAAAAGCTGGAAAAATTGTAATGAAAGCACATCAAGAAACAAGACACCAGGGACTTACATCAAGAGCCAGCTGTAAAAGAACTGGATCATCAGGAGCATGCGCCACCCCATCTTTATATCTAAACAAAGACACACAAGTGATGGTCAAAATGTAATGACATCATCAGGATTAAATGCAATGCATACCGAGGATGGTGAGCAGTATGCTGCAAACTTCACTACCTGGGGTAATGCAAGTCAAATTTCACCTGCAAGTACAACTTCTGTCTCTGTAGCAATGGTGATATTTTGGAAGCTCCATTGAGACGGTCGTCACATGGAGCATTGTTTGTGAAACGAAAGATATATTACAATTACAGATTAGTATGTTAGGTCGGTTAGGAAGTTATGGAGATTTTTTTGAAATAGGCTCTCAGAAAGGTAAAATGCACATTGAATATTTTTTTTAATTAACCTTAAAATAAGTACATTATAATCATACACCTAGTGTTGGCTGAGCAGCTAGGACGGCAGGCTTAGGATCCTAGGGTCCTGAGTTTGAGCCCCGTTGGCTGCTGATTTAACACCAGGCGGGTTGACTCAGCACGTCATCCTTCCGAGGTCGGCGAAATGAGTATCAGCGCATTGCGAAAAGGGGCATTGCATCAGCGGCACAGTCGTGCCCCCAGAAAATGATGCAGACAAGCAGGCACAGAGTGTATACGGATAAATAAAAAGTTCCCTTACAAGGAACTTCAACACAGGAGGGCATTAAGCTCATCAACTAGCCGGCACTATGGTTGCTTGTCCATGCTCTATCCTTTTTAAATGTTGAGCATCAGACAAGGAAGCAGCACAAGTCTTTGATCTGACTCAGCCGGGGTTCGAACCTCTGACCTCTCAGACTTAGAGCGGACGCTCAACCATTATACCGCCGAGTCTGGTTGTGCATAATGCATTACCGAGCTGGATTACAGAGCTTTTTTGATAACGGAAAAGTTAATCCGTAGGCCCACAGATTGTAATGAAGAACAATGTCAGGCATTCATAAAACAGTATTATTTACAAGAGCAAGCTCATGAGAGAGCTACAGGTTCAGTTCCATTTCAGTCTCCTCAATGTGCAATTGCAAGGCTTTAATCCCATCCAAGAATAAAAACAACCTTTTATCATGCTTCATAAACCAATCATTCACAATACGCTTCATTGTCACTGGAAAACCGCTTTCCATGGAAAAGTGTTCCTCAATTTATAAACCGAGTGAAAGTCGCAAGAAGCAAGCTCTGGTGGGTAAGAGGGGTGATTGTCCAATCCAAATACAGTAGTGGCAATGATGGCCATGCCGTGGCAATTGGGAACCGGAGGTAATGTCTTTGTGCAACAGCTTGCCATCTCAACTTTCCATCCCTCTGACATTTACGAAGTTGAAGCTTGCAAAAGATCAACATGAACAATAAAAACAGAAGTTAAAACAAAATGATAGCAAAACATGGCCATCAAGCAGAGGTGTCATGCAGGGAGGGCTCCACCTGCAGGGACTACACATTAGCTGCTGGTAAATTTTTGGACAATAGAGCTTGTGGGCTGATATGAAAATAATTTTTTATAGGTCTCAGAAATCTTTTAAATACTGCAGTTAAATGGTCTTCCATAATAAGATGACTGCTCTCTTCTACAATGAAGTTTGAACAGCACTCCTTAACCTCGACTGAAGCTGTGATTGCATGATGGAACTAGAAGGGCACGCGGAAGAGCGCATACCTCCGCCACGTAATGCCTGATCCACGATAACATACCGGGCCCAATCAATACATGTTTGAAATATCATGCTATGCAAGCCTATATCGTTTTTGGCCCGATCTCTCAATGGTGAAGAATCACTTTTTCTTTTTCTTTTTTTGTATACCTTGTCGAGGCTCGTGTGAGAGCGAACACACAACGCACATCAAGGGGGCATGAGACAAGAGGGGAGGGAGTGGGAAGGACAAAACAGTGGGGACCAGAGACATTAGGAGATCTGTGGATGGGAGAGGGATGGGACTGGGAACATGGGGAATAGAAGATGGACATTACAGGGACTTTCAGGAAGGAAAGCAGGGAATTTGAAGGAAGTGGGCTTGGGTGGATTATCGGGGGTAGAAAAGATCGAGGATTTGGATGGGGGATGATAAGAGGTGGTGGTGAACAGCTGTTTTGAAAGCCTGGAGGGAAGAATGGGAAAGAATAGAGTGAGGGAGTTTATTCCAAAGGCGGGAAAAAAGAGGAATGAAAGAGTGAAGGTGAGCAGTGATTCGTAATTTTGGTAATTTTACCAGAAGGGGGTTGTTGGCTGACCTTGATCGCCCTGAGGAAATGTGGTGGGGACAAATCGCAGAGAGAACGGGGGAGGGGGGGGCAAGGCTGGAGAGGACACGGTAGAAGACAGAAAGACCACCAACCAACCTGCAGTGATTGAGTGAGAGGCCCAAAGACTCAGCCTCATTGCGGGAGATGCCGATGATCAGAAATGCCTTGGTTTCGACAGCGTGAAGCCGAGAAAGGTGGGAAGCAGGAGCACCAGCCCAGAGGGGAGAGCAGTACTCCATCAGGCTACAGACAAAAGCTTTATAAGTGGTCAGGAGCTCAGGTGGGCTGAGGAAGGACTTTGCACGACGGAGGATTCCCAGTCGGCGACCGGCTTTGGAGGGGAGGTTTGAAATGTGGC
>NC_140975.1:62652811-62670311 GCF_056783735.1 Eptatretus burgeri | reverse complement strand
ACGGGAGGAAACGGGAGGAGAGAACGGGAGGAAACGGGAGGAGAGAACGGGAGGAAACGGGAGGAGAGAACGGGAGGAGAGAACGGGAGGAAACGGGAGGAGAGAACGGGAGGAAACGGGAGGAGAGAACGGGAGGAAACGGGAGGAGAGAACGGGAGGAAACGGGAGGAGAGAGCGGGAGGAAAGGGAGGAGAGAGGGGAGGAAAGTGTGAGGAGAGAGGGGAAGAAAAGGGTGAGGAGAGAGGGGAAGAAAAGGGTGAGGAGAGAGGGGGAGGAAAGGGTGAGGAGAGAGGGGGAGGAAAGGGTGAGGAGAGAGGGGGAGGAAAGGGTGAGGAGAGAGGGGAGGAAAGGGTGAGGAGAGAGGGGAGGAAAGGGTGAGGAGAGAGGGGGAGGAAAGGGTGAGGAGAGAGGGGGAGGAAAGGGTGAGGAGAGAGGGGGAGGAAAGGGTGAGGAGAGAGGGGGAGGAAAGGGTGAGGAGAGAGGGGGAGGAAAGGGTGAGGAGAGAGGGGAGGAAAGGATGAGGAGAGAGGGGGAGGAAAGGGTGAGGAGAGAGGGGGAGGAAAGGGTTAGGAGAGAGGGGAGGAAAGGGTGAGGAGAGAGGGGGAGGAAAGGGTGAGGAGAGAGGGGAGGAAAGGGTGAGGAGAGAGGGGGAGGAAAGGGTGAGGAGAGAGAGGGGAGGAAAGGGTGAGGAGAGAGGGGGAGGAAAGGGTGAGGAGAGAGGGGGAGGAAAGGGTGAGGAGAGAGGGGGAGGAAAGGGTGAGGAGAGAGGGGGAGGAAAGGGTGAGGAGAGAGGGGGAGGAAAGGGTGAGGAGAGAGGGGAGGAAAGGGTGAGGAGAGAGGGGGAGGAAAGGGTGAGGAGAGAGGGGAGGAAAGGGTGAGGAGAGAGGTGGAGGAAAGGGTGAGCAGAGAGGGGGAGGAAAGGGTGAGCAGAGAGGGGGAGGAAAGGGTGAGGAGAGAGGGGGAGGAAAGGGTGAGGAGAGAGGAGGAGGAAAGGGTGAGGAGAGAGGGGGAGGAAAGGGTGAGGAGAGAGGGGAGGAAAGGGTGAGGAGAGAGGGGAGGAAAGGGTGAGGAGAGAGGGGAGGAAAGGGTGAGGAGAGAGGGGGAGGAAAGGGTGAGGAGAGAGGGGAGGAAAGGGTGAGGAGAGAGGGGGAGGAAAGGGTGAGGAGAGAGGGGGAGGAAAGGGTGAGGAGAGAGGGGGAGGAAAGGGTGAGGAGAGAGGGGGAGGAAAGGGTGAGGAGAGAGGGGGAGGAAAGGGTGAGGAGAGAGGGGGAGGAAAGGGTGAGGAGAGAGGGGGGAGGAAAGGGTGAGGAGAGAGGGGAGGAAAGGGTGAGGATAGAGGGGGAGGAAAGGGAGGAGAGAGGGGAGGAAAGGGAGGAGAGAGGGGGAGGAGGTGTTCGTCATCATTAACATCAGGTGTTCCTCTCCACACATCGACAAAGCTGAAAGCCCATTTTTGATATACAAAGTCTAGGCTCATAGAAAAGAGAGAACCCAGAATGGATGAGGAGGCAACAGAACAAAAGGAACAGTAGAAAGAGAGGGGAAACCAATGGCAGGGCCGACACACACAATTGAGGGAGACAGACAAACAAGGGATGTGGTAAGAATGAGGGGTATGGTATAATGCAGGGGTTGGACAAGATGAATACAGAAGCAAACTCTCAGGAAGGAAAAACTGGAAATTTGGAAGGGGGTGATTTAGCGGGGGTGGAAAACATTATGATTTCCGATGGGGGATGATCTGAGATGGTGATGAGCAGCTGTCTTGATAACCTGGAGGGAAGAATGAGATTGAAGAGGATGTGGAAGTCGGTTCCACAGGTAGTAAAAAAAAAAGGAACGAATGAGTGAAGGTGAGCAGTGATCCTGGATTTTGAGAGCTTCACCAGAAGGGGGTTGCTGTTGGACCACATGCACCCTGTAGAACCCTGGGGTGGGTGGGGGAGGGGGGAGTAGACAAAACAGGGAGAGGGCAGAGGGTGCAAGAACATAAAGGAGGCGGTAGAAGACAGCGAGACCACCAACCTGTCTGATGGCAAAGTGATAAGGCCATCGACTCAGCTTCATAGCAGGAGGTTCCAATGACTTTAAATGCTTGGGTTTCCACGGCATCAAGCTAAGCAAGGTGTGAGGCAGGAGTGCCAGCCCAGAGGGGAGGGCAGTCAGTACTTCATCAAGCTGCAGAATGCAGATCCACCAGGATTAACCGTAAGCTTCAAACAAAATGGCTAAAATTTCAGTACAAGATCACCATAAAATTGTGTTTCTGTACAAAGAAGGAAAAACGGAGTGAAATAGCTCACAGAACTCACCTTTACAGGTGTGGTATATATGAAACACAATTAACAAGTGCAGAAAGTATCATCTATAATTGACAAACCCAGGAATGGAATACAAAAAAGCTCTTTAACAAGGATGAGTTGTACCTGAAGATAATGGCCTTAAGGAATAAAAAGATGCCAAAGCATTGAAGCGACAACAGAACTGGCAGAAGACTCAGGTGCCATTCTCCATCCATCAACCATACAAAGGTCATTTTCGAGATCAGGACATGAAGGATGTGTTGCAGTAAGAAAATTTCTTAAGAAAGGAGAACAAGGCTAAAAGGCTACAACATACACAATAACACAAATTGGACTGTCGAACAATGGTCAAAGGTGCTTTGGACAGACGAGTCAAAGCTCCAGTTACAGTATTTAAATCTAATCGAAGATGGTATGTGAGATGATGAAAAACTGAAACTTATAAAGAACCTTGCTTGAAGCCAACAATTAAGCATGGAGGAGGTTCAATTCAAGTTTGGGGGGTGCATATCCTCAAGTGGTGTTGGAAAAGTGCTGAACATTGATGGAATATTAGCTGCAGCAAAGTACAAACACTTTTTAATCCAGCATGCTATACCCCAGTGGTACAATACTTATGGTCCAAACTTAATCTTGCAGCAATATAATGATCCAAAACACCCGGCTTGGATAATTATTTACCAAAGAAAAAGGATGCCTTCAATGCATGGAATGGCCCCCTCAAAACCCAGATCTCACTATTGAAGCTGTTTGGGACTATTTGGACAAATAAAGAGTAAAAAAAATAAAAAATAAAGATTCCGCAGCAACTTCGATGATCTTTGGAAAGTCTTGGAAGAAGCGTGGAAAAACCATTCCACACGAGCATATCACAAAAATATTTGTAAATGTCCCAAGAGTAATTTCATTGGTTTGAAGGAAAAGGGTGGACGCACTCGCAATTTGTTTATATTGTTACGGTTGTGGGTGGGGGTAGATGGAGGAATTTCATTGCAAAGTTAGGATTGCATAGAGTTGTTTGATCCGTGGATGTGAAGGAGACTTCTCGATATAAACGAAGTAGAGAAACTGTGAGCTTCAGTGTTTCTAGTCACCACAAGGGGGTGGTGCTGTGTTAATTAGATAGGGATTAAGGCCAATTTCCCCCATGACCTTTTCCTAAGTTTTTGCATTCACAAGCCAGCAATAAAATAATTACGTTCTAACAACAACAACAACAACAACAACAACAACAACAACAACAACAACAGATCCACACACCCAAGCAGGCAGAAAGCCCTGCCACAAAGGGTGACTGCTGGCGAAGCCATGCTCCCTGAGTGGATGATTAATGGGCGTGACATCAGAGAGCCGGCAGAAGGAGAGTGAGGCTGGTAGCGGGAGAACGGAGAGGACACAGTTGTCGAAGAGCGGAGAGTTGGTGAGGGACGTGGCTGAGAAAGAGGATCTCGTTTTTGCTCTCCTTTTGGCACGACAAAATGGCTGCGCTATTCTTGTGTTTGTGCTGGTGAATTTGCATCGTGCTGAAGCAAGACGCCAGCCATTCATGTTCAGCTGAGCCACGAAGTTGCACGATTATGAGAAAGAGAGGAAGAGGAGCGCGTCTCAGCAAGCTCAGCGTTATCGCGTTGTGTGTTCAAGGAGGAAGGTGGGCGATCGTTGTTAGCAGACCTCATGTAAGAGAGGAACATTCAGCATATTCGTTCATGAAAAGAAACCGCATGGCGATTGGTGAAGTCTGACATTGAATACCGCCTCACGAATTACCTCACGTACATTTCCCGCCCAGAGAGCGGTTCGGTGCCATTTTGGTGCATCTTCTCATGCAGGATGACGCGGCTTGACCCCAAAATTCAATAAAGCCATCTCTGGACAAAGCTAAGTGCCAGAATAAAGGGAGGATTTTGTTTTCTTTTGTTTTCCCCTTGTCTGTATTAAAGTCTGTGTGTAGAGGCGCCTCGACTTTAGGCTTTAATTGACCTCACGTTTTATGATTACACCGTAAATTATTGCCATTGTAAATATTTGATTAGTTTTCATTGAACCCCCGTGTTCATTTTAAGTTGCTTGTGTTGGTTGTTTGTCGTGGGTTCGAGTATAAACCCCTTGTGCTGTGCTTCCATCGTGCACGTGCATTTGTCGCCCATTCCCCTCCCACGTGCGCCATAATCTCAGAGGATCACGTGTTAGTCTCTAAGGAAAACCGCTCAGCAATCTGGTCTGGTCGGTGTTAACCACCCATCCACGACAATTGGGTTGGGGAAGTTAACCTAACCACCAGGGCCATGACAATATCAAGGGATACTGTCGGACCCCGCTATTTGCAGAACCCGTGTATTCGAGGTTTATAAAATGCGACCTGCTTCGACATTCGCCGCTGTGCTTCGCGTATTCAGTTTTTTTTTTTTTGCGTTTTCATGAATCACGAACTGCCAGGAACCCATTCCCCTTTTTATCCATTGAAACAATCACTATTCGCGGATTTTGCTTTTCGCGGCATTTTCCAGGAACGCATCCCCCGTGAATCGTGGGGTCCGACGGTAATGTGCATCAATTTGGTTATCTGAATGGGATTTTTTTTTTTTTAATAAAGGTGCATTTGCATTGAACACAAAGTTTTAGTTTCCTTATGCATCAGAGCAGAAAAATGCAAAATGTCCAGGTATATGCAAGGAAAGAGTGACAAACAAGAAGTTTATCACTCACAGCTTAAGATAGCTGTAGGAATAAACTTCAGATTTCATGGAGATCACAATTCCAAGCTGCAAATTTAATGAACGAATTATTCTGTTATTTAATGAATTTAATGTTTAAAACTGTTTAAAGTTTATAGCTGAATTTAATGTTTAAAGCTCTGTTATTTAATGAAAGCTGCAAATTTAATTAATTTAATGAATGAAACTTCGGATTTCATGGAGATCACAATTCCAAGCTGCAAATTTAATGAATGAAAACATCACGACCGATCTAATTTAACTTGTTCAACAACACGTATTTACACACACAAGAAGCACTTACATCCTTGCCAAGGGCAATTAAAGAGCATATCAACAAGCACCGCACTCACCAGCAAGAGGAATTGAAAAATAGAAAGGGAGGGGGTGAGGGGAAAGGGGGGGGAGAAAAAGAGGAGCAAAATAGGGAGTCATAGACGAGATCAATAGAAAAGCTTTTATGGGAGGAAATAAAATATGATCACCAGTGGTTGGATTGCAGTAAGAGAGCCATTATATGGGGTTACCCACAGCTGACTCCTTGTAAAGGGTTACTCTTATCTTCACTTCGAGAGGCTTAATGGCACTCCAGTACCCTCTGGTGGGCCAGCTCGAGTCATACCTTTGGTAATAATGCTCCGTGACCTCTGGTGCATGATGCTTCGCATAGGTTTTCTTCATGCGCTTCTAAATTGACCCAGAAATAAAAGGAGGGAAGGAGGGATAGAAAAAATAAAGAAAGGTGGAGGGGTTTGACCAGTGACAGGGCAAATGAAAATCCCACAAATGTTACAGGCCTGACCTTCGATAACACATTTAATTCAGATGTAGGCAAAGGCAAAGGCAAAAAAAAAAAAAATTAACTCTGGGGATTCTTGAGCAGACAAAGCAGATGTCATTAACCAGTGTGTGTGTGTGTGTGTGTGTGTGTGTGTGTGTGTGTGTGTGTGTGTGTGTGTGTGTGTGTGTGTGTGTGTGTGTGTGTGTGTGTGTGTGTGTGTGTGTGTGTGTGTGTGTGTGTGTGTGTGTGTGTGTGTGTGTGTGTGAGTGAGTGAGTGAGAGAGAGAGAGAGAGAGATACACAGTCTCAGAATACCGGAGTCACCGGCTCAATAAGGGCATCACACCATTACAATCGTGATAAGCACCAAAACATATTCACTGAAACCTTGCTTGTCGTGGCAACATGTTTAATTTGCCTTCGCCATTGACGTCTCGAGCAGCAGCAAGATAGCAAGCGAGCCTGGAGATGGGGTTAAAACTGCAATCTAAATCGAATTTTCCGGCACGGCCTGGCCTCCTGACTGATACCTGTCAGCGGATGATAAATGACTCAATTTGCTTTGTAATACCGCCTCCTGTCACTACGCCATGCCCCATCCATCATCATCGCCGTCAGGCACACAAAGTCAGCTCGACAGGGAAACCCAGCAGCCGGTTACTGCCAGGCCGCCAGGCAACACACGGAAATTAAGGGCCTTAGCATAAGAATAGTGCACGGCATGAGGTATGGTCTGTCACAGCAAATGGTTGAGATACCCTGTGGTCTTCTCCGCACCTTCCTCCAGGTCCACGCTGTCCCATCCTGTGCCCGTTGCCTCTCGCCCTACATCCTGCCCTCTCTTACTGTACCCTCTAATTTTTTTTTGCTCCATCCCAGTGGCTCGCATTGCCATGCCATGTCGCCCCGAGCCGAAGCAGATGGGACGGTCCGCATGTGGCCCGCTTGTGGGAGGGAAACGGAACGGTGAGCAGCCAAAAGACAAGAGACTCCCCTCGTGGCTTACGAGAAGCCAGCCTGCCATTCAATTAGGAACTAATGCATGGACATCCATCATTCAATTAGAAACTTGTCTGTAGGTGACAAAGGGAACTCGGGAGGGATAAAATATAGATATTCCAACCTGATACTCGAGAGAGAAGATACTCTGCAGCGTACTTGTCGGATAGCTACAAACAAAACGAGAATGAAGTAAATAATTAGCAAGTGCAGATCCAGAACAAAAGCATAAATACTCAAAGAGAGCAAATACGAAAAACAACAAACCATCTTCTGAAGCAACAAAAATGATCGATAAACCAGGGTAGAATGCAAACATCATGCTGTTATGCACACAATGCTCAGAATACTCCACAAATGGACGAGTAACAGTTCAAACGTAGAACAATGGGGGAAAATCACCAACATACGACAGGTTGGTGGTGGTGGTGGTGGGGGTGGTTGAGGAGGCTTTTGTGGACTTGAAAGGTGGAAGGTTATAATGAAGCAAATTGGTCAATCCTACACATGTTCGATCAAATGGAAGACCAAATACTGTGTTGGAGTCATCAGGAGGAACCTGGATAGGATTTGGGTTTCAGCCGCTACTCCACAACCGTCAAACCCATCCAGGCGCAGCCAAGCGAGTCTTACAGAAAATAATTTGTAAGAATTCACTTCTCCCTCGACAGATAGATAAAGAAAGAGAAATTAGGAGCAAAAGAGAGATGAAAGAAGAAAAGTAACAAAGAGAAAAGAAAAAAGCAAGAATTAGAATGAATAAAGAGAAATGTGAGAGAATAGAAACAAGTGTGAAAGGAACAAAGATGTCACAAAGAACCTGGATCGATCGATTTCAGCAGTTACTCCCACAAGCTCCAACGCAGCAACATGTACAAGGTATCAGAGGTCCGTCAGCGGGGAAGCACAGTCCACACCGCATCAGGATATGGTACAAACATAATAAAATGAAAGACCAAATACTGTGTTGGAGTCATCAAGAGGAACCCGAATAAGCAAAGAGCAACCGATACAGGGAATGAGTATGATGAATATGGCAGCAACCAAAAGGTCATGTCTAGTAGCAGACTGCAATTTGAGTCACATCCAATATGGGACTTTTGAAATGTTCTATGAATGCCAATAGGGCCTTTACGCGTGCACTGGGTGTGTGTCTTCGGTGACTAGCTTCAACTGGCTGGGGCACTTTTAACCTGCCGTGGCTGGAGTGAAATCTCGAATTAAAATCGTTTATTCAACATAATTTTCTTCACTTTTAAACGAAAGAGTGGCTATTTCAAAATGCTGAACGATAACTGTCGTGTTCCTGGATGCAAATTGGATGCACGGACATCCTACGATATTTAAATAAGACAATTGTATGTATGTATGTATGTATGTATGTATGTATGTATGGTACATCTGGAAGTCATAGATAAAAACAGGGCTAGCCCGATCTCCACCAAATTTTACATACGTGTTGGTAGTACCCAGGGCCAGGTCATGTGCACAAGGACAAAAAAAAAATCCATCCCCCCACCCTCTCCCATGTAAGGTGGTGGGGAGAGAGGGGATGACTTACGATTTTCACCGAATCTCCACCAAATTTTGCATACATGTTGGTAGTACCGAGGGTAGTTCCCCCCCACCCCGCCCTAACCCCCCACTCTTCTACGAGAGATGGGGGAGTTGGAGAAGCCTACTCACCAATGCTGCTGAAGGGAGCAGGTGTTTCTAGTGTATGTAAATATAAGAAATATCCTATGGTTGAGAGGTGTCGAGTTACTACAGTTTCATATTAATACAAGCAAGTGGCGGCATGCACACACACATGAATCATGATCACACACACACACACACACACACACACACACACACACACACACACACACACACACACACACACACACACACACACACACACACACACACACACACACACACACACCAATAGTCTCGCAACCGCTTCAGAGCAAGACTAATAAGAGGGTGTACGTGTTCATGACCTCGTTGAGTGGATGAACCATCCAAATGAAGGGGCAAAGCAAGTCATTGAGGAAAGGGGGAGGGGGGGTGTTCCACCATGCTTGCATCTACAAATGATCAACATTATTTTAAAACATGATCTCACAATTAGGCCGATTCATAGTCGACTGAGTTGTTTGTAAATGGTACCGGCAAATGATAAAGAAATGCAGATTTGGTTTCACTATTGACATCCCAACTTTCCCTTGTTTTTTCGAGTTGTTCAGCCTGAGAGCTTAATGCTAAAATCACTTCATTTTCCTAATATTCAAATTTTGAACTCATCAACATCAGCAAAAAAAGAATGAAAGAAAGCACTTGCCGATAACCATGTTGTGCCGCACGTAGTGATCCACAGCAAAGCTGAAATCCACGGGTTTTTTGTTCTTCTTCTTATTTTTTTTTTAACTAACAAGATTACAATGATCAGTTTAATAGACCGTAAGGAAATTTATGAATGGTGAAAGCTTTGATGGATTTGAAAATAATAAAAAAGAATTAAAGGGTCTAGGTCATAATTCATCAAATTATTTTTCTGGGTAAAATGTAAAAAATACATTATTTTATTTCGCTTACTTTGCAAAAAAAAGATTAACAAAAAAAAAGTAAGGAATAAAAAAACAAGCCGGTAGGCGATGAGGGATCTGCAAGGATCGAAGCGGTGGATACGATGCTTTTCATTCTGACCGATCCACCGACGAAGATTCATTGCCAAGACGTATTGGTTCACATACAATTGTTCCTCTGCCTGGCAAGATTTTTCCTATTGCGTATTTTGCCAACTGGCACTCCTCATAAAAAATGACGGTAAATAGACACCCGATTTTTGAAGGACTACCATTTGAAAAATAATCGGTTTGCTGGTTTGTGCTGTGGAGCCTCGCGTTGCAGGCACACACACACACACACACACACACACACACACACACACACACACACACACACACACACACACACACACACACACACACACACAGAAAACAGGATAAACTTCTCTCAATGCTCTTGTTTGACCACACCTCCTGAGCCACACAATATTTTTCATAAGCCACGCCCACTTTCCTAAGCCACTCCCACTTTTCATCAACCACATCCACTTTCCCTAAGCTCCGCCCACTTTCCTAAGCCCTTCATAAAAATGGCGGTAAATAGACACCCAATTTTTGAAGGACTACCATTTGAAAAATAAAACCTCAATCAAAAATCGGCTTGAGTAAAATTTTCTAAATATCTCGAAGTGTTTAATTCCGAAGTCTCGTTTCTCTACATTCAAAACTGAAGGACAAGTATTGAAAATACTGTACGCGGTTTTTCGGCTGCTGCACAGCAACGGGTGGTTGCTAGGCAACGAAATTCAAACGCGCACATTCCCAGACCATATGGCACCTGTTCGCAAAGTTTCATCGAAATCGGTTTGCTGGTTCGTGCTGTGGAGCCTCGCGTTGCAGACACACATACACACAGACAGAGACGGAAAACCCGACAATAAGGGATATCTCGCATATATAGCGAATCCAACAATCACCTGATGTGCTTTTCAGGAGACATGGGTAAAGTGCTGGCTTTTGTGGAGAACCCTGGATATCTTTTGGTGGCAAGTTTCAACTCAGTTTGAGTCCCAGTAGAAAACGTGACTTTTGAAATGACATAAACCGCCCCAGAATTCTGGGCACGTGTGTACAGAAACCCATAGAAATGGGGATCTTCAGGGCATGTGAACTTCTATTGTTCGTGCGTGGTAAGGATTGTTACCTAAAATGGCTCACAAAGCCTTTAAAAGAAGCCAAAAATACTTGTAAAAGTACCGGAGAGAAAGGGATTTCCTCTGCACATTGAAAGAGTTTGACGAAGACAACGTATCTGGTTTGGGTGCTTCTGGATACCGATGGGAAGGTCATATCTGGGGCTTGTGATTGCACAGAGTAGTATAAAATCAAATAAAAAATGATGACTTTACTATCAGTCAGGTAGGGAGCAGCAGTTCACATGCCCTGAGGTCAGGTTAGGTCACGTTACGTTAGGTTAGGTTAGGTATGGGAACATTCGCCGGAGCAGCGCGTCGCTGGGTCAACTTTATGCCAGTACTCCAGAGGCCTCTGTTTGGCCATCCCCCAGGCAGATGTCTGGCCAATCCCCATCTCCTTGAGATGCTGATCATCCAGCGGTCATCGCATTGGCCTTCACGAGGCTCCCTCGCTGAGAGAATCTGGTGGGCAGGATCAGCGTCAGGAAAACAAGCCACATGTCTACACAGCGGCAGCTGACGCTCATGGACCATGCAGGTAACAAATCTCATCTGAGTCACTCTCAGCAACCGCTCGTTGGACACAAAGTCCGACCAGCGATAGCCAAGGATTCTCCGAAGAGACTTGGGACCGAAAGAGTTAAGTCTTCGTCTCAGATCCTTTGTCAGAGTCCAAGTCTCACATCCGTGCCCCGAGGGATGTTATAAATATATTGTTCGTTTGGTTCTGAGGGCACAAGCGAAATTATACATTTTGCATCTATTGCTAAAAGTGTGTGTGTGTGTGTGTGTGTGTGTGTGTGTGTGTGTGTGTGTGTGTGTGTGTGTGTGTGTGTGTGTGTGTGTGTGCGCGTGTACGTGTACGTGTGTGTGTGTGTGTGTGTGTGTGTGTGTGTGTGTGTGTGTGTGTGTGTGTGTGTGTGTGTGTGTGTCCACATCTATATATTATCCATCCATTGGGACCATACTCTGTACAGAGCGTCGGTGCTGCCCAAGCAGTCTCCTGCGCTATTGGGCACAATATCGCCACTCTGATGCAGGATACTCGAATGTCTCAATCACCCCAGCAAGCTGGTAATAATTTTGCCGACCTCAGAAGGATGACAGGCTGAGTCCCACCATATTGTCCCACCATCCCACCATACCCCACCAGCCCTATTGGACTGAAATGAAAAACATGAAAAATCTTCTTCTCCAGAACCGCTTAACAGATTGATGCAAAACTTCATACATGTGATGGACTAGGCATGGGGAATATAGAGGGTGGGCCATGTATCTATTCCTGCTTTTGAACCCCTGTAACTCTGTTGCTAAGAAACAAAATCAAACAAAATATTTACAGGATGTAGGTGCATATTTCAAGTTTTTGTGGTTAAAATGTTATTGTATTCAGAAGTGAACAATATTCCTGAAGAATTTCGACACGATTTCCTTTATTTTAAAGCAGTGGGTTGTGTGCATCCTTTCGCAATACTCCAAGACCATTTTCTGTCGCATTCTGACCGTAATTTTTTTCCAAAAGCTGCTTGAATGTTCATAAAAATAAAAGGACTTCAAGTCTAATGTAGGGGTGCAGGGAAGGTCGCCTCAAAACCAGCTGTGACAACGACCAATACGTGTGACCGGTTGTTTATAAACACTGGGAGAAATGGACTCGTGTGCATACAAGAAGGCTTTGGATGACTTTTTAATGAAATATAAATAATATAAATATTAGGAAGCGTAAAATTAGGAGGTTTTATGGGATGGACAGAGATTTAGCTTGAAACTGGTGGAGGGGAAATAAAAGATTATTTTCTGATCAGTAGAACAATTGAAGTTTGATGATGCAGCCATGCCGGTGAAGACTGAAGAAAAAGTCAGAGGGAAAAGGCGTGATATAATTTGATGTGTGTGCATTTGCAAAAACTTTTTTATTTATAATGACAATGACATTTTAAAGCATATTTCAATGGGCCATTTGTAAAAGAATTCCAAAGGATGGGAGAGGCTATTTGAACTGCCCATGTATCAATGAGTGTGGGCTCACACACATATCTATTGTAACATAGATCTACCGTAATCGTTCATTCTCAGATCTACTGTAATCTATATACCCCAGCAGGTATATGGTGTTATATATATATATATATATATATATATATATATACCCCAGGTGTTAGGTATATGTAATCTATATACCTAACACCGCATGATTAAATGCCCTGTCTGGTTTATATTGTCATGGTGTCAGTTGGTAGAAAATAAAAATCTTGAATATTCATTCTGGCTGAAAAATAAATAAATAAATAATCGAAATGATAAATCCGCTAAGTGGTGAAGTCTGGCGTCTATGATGATAAAAAGATAATATCAATGAACATTTTTGTTATCATAATATATGCATAATTGCTGACTACCTTGTTTCAAAAATAGTATACAAGTGGAATGGTTATGTACATACAACACAGTCACTATTATTACTGGTTTGCAGGTTAAAGCAATATGGCACAGCTCTTAAAGAAAGACTCCACCTTCAGGCTTTAAGGAAATAAGGCAAAGATCTTAAAGGAAAAGAAAAAAAATATGAAACTTAATCACAACATATTAAAAATATACCATCCAAGATGGGGAATCCCCCGCCATTGAATGAAAAAGGTCATACATATTCCAGATAATGAGGGAGGTGAATTGGAAACAAGATACCATTTGGTCATCATCTCGAAAAAGTTCCCCAGGGGTGAGGAACGTAGTAACCAAAAATAATTGAAATCAGATAAGCGGTTTTCCATTTATTACAAAAAACATTTTTTCAAGATGGCCGCCCCCATCTTGGATCCGGCTATGCCCAAAATCAATAGGGTTCTTCCTTTTCAGGTGGTACATGTGTGACCCAAATTTCAAATCGATATGGCGAACAGTTTATGAGTTATCGCACTCACAGCTATAAATGTTGACGCCCAGCCAGCCTGACGGACGGACGACCCGGGTGACAACAATATCCCCCTTCCGCCATGCGGCGGGGGATAAAAAAAAAAAAACCAGAGAGTTCACAGAACACCATACAGCGTCTTTAAAATCATGATTTCATTTCAATCAAAATAAAATTATGATTTTAAAGATGATTTAAAAAAATATTCTGGAAGTTTAGCACAATTGAAAGTCTTATACATCAGGCCTATTTAACATGAGCAAATACAACCCATCGCTTCGGTGATGGGAATATTAAGGGGATTGGTGGGGGGAGAGAAAGAGAGAGAGAGGAGAGAGGGAAGGAAAGAGGAGGGTGGAGGAGGGATGGAGGAGGGATGGAAGGGAGGAAGGGAGGAAGGGAGGAAGGGAGGAAGGCAAGGGTAACTATGATAGAACTAGATGCGACTTCTAATGGACAGGCTCATGCATCTAACAATGGGTAACGACGGTTTTTATGAAATACCCGGGTCTATGCTGAGGGAGAAGCTAAATGGCAAAAGGTTGCAGGTTTACAAACGAACAAAAGGTGTTTGGGAAGGAAGAAAGAAGGAAGAACACCGTAAAGATTTTTGTGGAAGGTCAGGAGTTTTCTTGATTTGATGTCTCACTTATTGATTTATGATGGGGGCCAGTTTATCATTCCACAGCTGTATTGGAACACTGACACTGCGAGTTGGTTTATGGCTTTGATTTTGTTTCTTGGGGGAGAGGTATGTTTTCAGGATCAGCTTTGTTCTACACAGGTATTCTTTGGTGATTGTTTTGCACATTTGTTTGTGACATATTTGGTGGCCCTCTTCTACTCTAAGGAATTTGTATGATGCTTTGCTTTCTAGCTGCTGTATTGTTGTTTCAGGTCAATTTTAATGTTGTCTGTTTTTGTTGGTTTACCCTATACAAATGTGCACTTGGCGCACTTATCTAGTCCAAATTCCTTTTAAATGTCCTCAGAGAAGTGTTTTCCTAGTTTTAGCTGTTCTGGACATTTTCCGTCATTTGGTGAGAAGAGCTTTAAATCATCCATGTATAGTAGGTGCGTCACCTTTCCTGTGTCTCTGTGTGTTCATTTATTGGTTGTTAGGGTGCATCTGTGTCATTGTTTGTTGATTAGGTCACTCAGTGAGTCCAGAACGAGACAAAGCAAGATGGGGTGGAAGACTGTCTCCCTGGAAGATCTCACGCCGTATCTTCACATCTGGCGTTTCAATATTTCCTTCTGAATGCTGTCATATCAATGCGATATTCCAGAGCTCCGTTGCTTTCTCAAACAGTTTATCTTGGGATTGATTTTGGATATTTGTATGCATTTTATCATCCATGAATGCGAGACACCGTTGAAAGCTTTCTCATCATCTACCTTGATTCTTCACATTTTGAAACTTAATTCTTCACATTTTGCAATTTTCAAGTACGGCCTTGTTCGGTAGTCGGTGGTCAATCATTCCATAACAACCTCTCTCACATCGCTTTTGTTCTGCCTTCAAACCTCCTTGTTGTGTTCGGTGATGGTACTTCATTTCTGTAATCATTCATGTTTGAAATTTGTTTGTTGTTGGTGGACATGTTATTGGCCGGTACTTGTGAGGAAGTTGGGTTTCTTCTGATTTAGGGATGACAAATGTGTTTCCTGCTAAGAGCCAGTCATCCATTGCCTTTTCCTTTTCGATCAGTTCATTCAATCTCCTGGCGTAGTGATTGTGGGGAGCATCAAGATGCTTTAGCTAGATGTTTGCAATTACATCTGGGTCTGGACCTTCAACGTTTGGCATTTTTTTGAAATTGTTTTCTAATTTTTTTTTCTTCATCAATAACCACTGGGGGCATTTCCTCCAGATGTTACTTCTTCTTCTGTTCCAAATCTGGGATCCATTCTGCTTCCTTGTCATGTTCCTTTTGACCATCAAAAATTAATTTCCATAATTTTTCTAGCTTTTTCTTTTTCTACCTGTCTCCGCCGCTTCCTCTGAGCGGTCATTCTCTACCCTTCGCCGCCTCAAAACGTGGCTACGGAAAAATATGACTCAGAGACGACTGATACACCTGACTATACTGCACGTCCACAGTGACATTCTTGATCGGATGGACATTCAGCCACTGATGAAGAGATTTATCGACAACACACCAGAAGTCCACATTTGGAGTCTTCAAATAGGCAAGACAAATTATTATTCATTTTTGCTTATTGCTGCTGTCGTGCAGAATCTGTGTAATGGTCAATATCATGTTTGTGGTATGGAGCGAGAGGTGTTTGTGTGCGTAACCGATATAGTGTTACGAATTTGGAAACCTATCGTACACAACATTCAGGTCCTATGGATTAGTTATATCGGTAAGTATGTGTTTTATAGATAGCTTCCTTTCCCTTGTCTAATGGGTAAATAAATGTCCATGCGCTGTGATTTATTTTTATAGTTAGGATTCTTATTGGAAAATAAATCAGCACGACAATAGAAACGACCGTTACAACAGTGCTGCAGAGAATGAGAACAACCCTCTGCTCCGGGATTCGCCGCGGCCCGAGGGGTCGAGCCGGCGGAGCGAATAAAAGGAGAGTTTCCCCCATTATTGTATAAATAAACCCCATTTGCTGAATGTTTCAGCTCGTTCGTGTCCATTCTTTCATTGACTGAGCGTGCAGCGTGTTGGAGAAATAATAAAAGCGGTTATGGCTGTAAGGGGACATTTGGACCGACGGGACTTTGGTGACCGTCCGCTCGGGTCACACGCGGTTTGAGTACGCTAAGCGGCTCGTTCCGTACGGGTGCCGTCGAGGGTGTGAAGACTCGGTAGATCGCCACGTGGTCTCTTGGTATTTTGAAAATTGGCGAATAACCCTGTACCACGTGGTGGAAATATTGACCGTTCACTGTACAAAAAGGGACCCGTACTTTCCGGAGTTTTCTGAAGAAGTATGATTTGAATTCCGGGCGATCGGTCGAGCCGACTCTGCAGCTCCATCTTGCGGTCGTGCTCGCGCCGACGTCCGGCCCCACAACAATATAGGCCTATTAGATCTTTTTGGTGTGTCAAACGATGTAAGGGCATGCGTGCCATTCGATTGGCCGTCAAGCTGTTTACATTGTGTCAGAGCGCGAACGTTAGTTCTGGTGTAGCTTTCCCCTTTACCTCTCAACTTTCCAAATACAATAAGTAATCATTCGACTGTAAATTTCAACACATTGTTGGTAAAATATGTCTTTGCAGTGCACATCTTTGGAGAGAGCGAGAGAGAGCGAGAGAGAGCGAGAGCGAGAGCGAGAGCGAGAGCGAGAGCGAGAGCGAGAGCGAGAGCGAGAGCGAGAGCGAGAGAGAAGCGAGAAGCGAAAGCGAAAGAAAAGCGAAAGAAAGCGAAAGCGAAAAGCGAAAGCGAGAAAAGCGAAAGCGAGAAGCGAAAAGCCAAAGAAAGCGAGAGAGAGCGAAAGAGAGAAAGCGAAATGAAAAGCGAAAGAAAATGAAGAAAATAAAGAGAAAATGAAAGAAAATGAAAGCAGAAAATGAGAAAATGAAAATGAAGAAAATGAAGAAATGAAGAAAATGAAAATGAAGAAGAAAATGAAAATAAAGAAAATGAGAGAAATAAGAAGAAAATGAAGAAAATGAGAGAAAAATGAAAATGAAGAAAATGAAGAATAAGAGAAAATAAATGAAAATGAAGAGAAATGAAAATAGAAAATGAAAGAAAATGAAAATAAGAAAATGAAGAAATAAAGAAAATGAAGAAAATGAAAATAAAGAAAATGAAGAAAATGAAAATGAGAAATAAGAAGAAAATAAATGAGAAAATGAAAAAATGAAGAAAGAAGAAAATGAAAATAAATAAGAAGAAAATGAAAATGAAAGAAAATGAAAATGAAAATGAGAGAAATGAGAAAATGAAAGAAATGAGAGAAAAATGAAAATGAAGAGAGAATGAAGAAAATGAAGAAAATGAAGAAAATAAATGAAAATGAAGAAAATGAAAATGAAGAAAATGAAAATGAAGAAAATGAAAAATGAGAAAAATA
>NC_140975.1:62565311-62647811 GCF_056783735.1 Eptatretus burgeri | reverse complement strand
TGGGATTAGTAATGGTAGTGATATTAATAATTTTTAATGGGTTGGAAACACTGATATCCACGAACAAATCTGGATGGTTCTTCCGTTTGCAGTTGATGCCGCAAGCCCGAAACCGTACCGACCGCCATGATACGACCAACAACAACAACAACAACAACAACAACAACAACAACAACAACAACAACAACAACAACAACAACAACAACAACAACAACAACAACAACAACAACAACAACAACAACAACAACAACAACAACAACAACAACAACAACTACTACTACTACTACTACTACTACTACTACTACTACTACTACTACTACTACTACTACTACTACTACTACTACTACTACTACTACTACTCTCAAACTTGAGTCTTCAAATGAAATAACAATGTCACCAGGCATCACAGTTCTGTGGTATCAAACCTCGTGATTCTTAGCCAATTGAATTGTGATGGGAGTTTAATCAGCCAATGACAGGATCGTATTACCAATTGTTCATCGTGATTAAAAGTGCATGATCATTGTGAACCTCATTGCCTGCAATGATCCAGTGACATAACATAAGACCAATCACAGCCCTGCACTATATCTCTGTCCTCCTCCCATCGGTGCACCTCTGTTTCCACAAGATGTTGGAACATTGCTACGGGGATTTGCTTCCATTCAGCCATAAGAGCATTAGTGAGGTCGGGCACTGATGTTGGGCGATTCCGTCTGACTTGCCATTGGTGTTCCACTTCATCCCAAAGGTGGTCGATGGGGTTGATTGAGGTCAGGGCTCTGTGCAGGCCAGTCAAGTTCTTCCACACCGATCTCAACAAACCATTTCTGGATGGACCTCACTTTGTGCACGGGGGCATTGTCATGCTGAAACAGGAAAGGACCTTCCCAAAACTGTTGCCACAAAGTTGAAAGCAGAGAATCATCTAGAACGTCATTGTATGCTGCAGTGTTAAGATTTCCCTTCACTGGAACTAAGGGGCCTCAGCCCGAACCATGAAAAACAGCCCCAAACTATTATTCCTCCTCCACCAAACATTACAGTTGGTACTATGCATTCGGGCAGGTCGTGTTCTCCTGGTATCTGCCAAACCCAGATTCGTCCGTCGGACTGCCAGATGGTGAAGCGTGATTCAATACTCCAGAGAACATGTTTCCACTGCTCCAGAGTCCAATGGCGGTGAGCTTGACACCACTCCAGCCGACGCTTGGTATTGCGCATCGTGATCTTAGGCTTGTGTGCGGCTGCTCGACCATGGAAACCCATTTCATGAAGCTCTCGCTGAACAGTGCTTGTGCTGACGTTGCTTCCAGAGGCAGCTTGGAACTCAGTCATGAGTGTTGCAACCGATGACAAACGATTTTTCCAGACTACACACTTCAGCACTCGGCTGTCCCGTTCTGTGAGCTTGTGTGGCTCCGAGACGTTTCCACTTTGCAATAACAGCACTTACAGTTAACCGGGGCAGCTCAAGCAGGGCAGAAATTTCACAAACTGACTTGTTGGAAAGGTAGCATCCGATGACGGTGCCACATTGAAAGTCACTGAGCTCTTCAGTACGGCCCATTCTACTGCCAATGTTTGTCTCTGGAGATTGCATGGCTGTGTGCTTGATTTTATACACCTGCCAGCAATGGGTGTGCTTGATTTTATACACCTGTCAGCAATGGGTGTGCCTGAAATAGCCAAATCCACGAATTATAAGGGGCGTCCACATACTTTTGGCCGTGTCGTGTATATACAGTCTTGGAATTCTGATGCATCCACTAAACTATGTTATGTGGATACTGCCAAAGCAGTTTCTTGGCAAGGGTCATGCTGGGTGGTTTGCTATTGCCTTCCCAGCAATAATCAGAGAAGGAACGTGGAAGTTGGCCACGGTGCCAGCGATAGCTTGCCTCCTCTTTGTGAAGGACACAATGGGATCTTTAACATCCAACAATTAACGCCAGCTTGCAGACGAGACGTCCTGTTTAATGTCCGTCCAAGGTTTGGTACACTCATTGTTGAATCATCCTCCCCGTGAAATACCAATATGACGGTACAGTTTACTTTTGTGTATACTAGCATTGTGTATACTTTGTTTCATACACTTGGCGAACCAATAGCAATAGTGTGGGCATGTTTATTCATTAGCTCATCTGGAACACAGTTACGGGGAGATTATGCGACGGCGCGTCGTTACACTTCAGTCAGTCAGTCAGTCAGTCAATCAGTCAGTCCATCCATCAGTCCGTCTGTCCATCCACAAATAATTGCAACTTCCTCTCTGAAACGACACATATGATTTCGATGAAACTTTACCATAACGTTCATCACCGTGTACGTGTATGTACCAAAGTTTGTTCATGGCATTTAAAAATCGGGGTCGAGGGGGGTACAAGGGGGGTTGCCCCCCCAAAAATAGGTATTTCCATTCTTCTCAGAAACTACACATGCAATTCTGATGAAACTTAACCACAACCTGCATCACCCATTGTGTACCAAAGTTTGTTCCTGACATTAGAAAAATCGGGTTCTAAGGGGATATAAGGGGAGGGGGGCGGGTTGCCCCGCAATATAGATATTTGCTTTCTTTTCAGAAACTATACAAACAATTCCGATGAAACTTGATGACAAGCTTCATCACCTGTGATGTACCAAAGTTTATTCATGGCATTAAAAAAATCGAGGTCTCAGGGGGTCGACAGAGGGAGTTTATGGGGAGGTTGCCCCCCCCCCACAAAGAGGTATTTGCTTTCTTCTCAGAAGCGACACACACAATTCCAATGAAACTTTATAATATAATATGGAATAGGCAAAGCCTAGAAGTGAACGTAGAATTCTTCTTACATTCGATGCTGCAATTTCCGTTTACTTCGGCCTGGATTCGGGATCAGTGATCAAATAATGTAAATCATGATTAAAGGTTATTTTTTGATGATGCGGGAGATATCTTTATTAAAATCAGTGGAGGAAATATACACCATGTCTGATATTTGGGTCTTTCATGTCTCCGACGATGCCTTTATCTCCCGGGACGCATCATTCCCCATGAGAAAAACCGGAAGCAAAAGGGTCATAGCCGACGACACGGATTCCAAATTGCCAGGGTATTGTGTTGTTGTTGTTGTTGTTGTTGTTTTCTATTCTCTCATGTGCACGCGTTGAGTATGAAGCTCACTACGTTTGCTATAAAGATATGACGTAGAAAGCTATATTAAATATATAAAGCTCTTTATAGCCACTGACTCACTCAATGACTGACTGACTCACTCTCACTCACTCACTGATATTAAAGATCAGTACCTTCCATGTGACGTATAAAGCTGAAATTTTGCATGCCGATGGAAATCAAAGCCTGGACACCGGAAGAAATCACAGGATCGTCCGACAACATCCATAAATGAAAATATAAATAAATGAAGAAAAAGTAAATGAAAAAACAATACGTCAAAAAATGCAACAACCGACCCGAGACAATGGGGAAGCTTGGTAATTTTGTGTGCCGATGGACATCAAAGCCCAAACACGAGGAAAAATTAGAGACCTTTTGGAAAGCATCAGTAAATGAAAAAAATAAACAAATGAAAAAAAATTAAAATAATATAAATAAATGAACAATTAAATGCAAGTAAGCGACCCGAGAGAATATGGAAGCACGCACGGTTCATATGCTTACACAATATGTAAACACTCCACGCTAGTAAAAGATCAAGCTCTTGCTAACCACTGACTCAATGACTCACTGACTGACTGACTCACTGACTGACTGATATTAAACATCGGGACCTTCTGGGTGACGCAGAAAGCTGATTGTTGGCGTGCCGATGGACATCGAAGCTGACACACCAGTAAAAAAACAAAAAAAAATCACAGAACCATCCCAAAGCATCCATAAATAAAAATAAAAATAATGAAAATAATTAAACGAACAAAAAAGAAAAGAGAAAAATGCAGGTGAGAGATCCGAGACAATGGGGGTTCGCATGCTCACACAATGTGTAAGCACACCCTGCTAGTATACACAACGTGTAAGCACGTCCTGCTAGTATACACAATGTGTAAGCACACCCCGCTAGTATACACAATGTGTAAGCACACCCCCGCTAGTATACACAATGTGTAAGCACACCCCGCTAGTATACACAATGTGTAAGCACACCCTGCTAGTATACACAATGTGTAAGCACACCCTGCTAGTATACACAATGTGTAAGCACACCCCGCTAGTATACACAATGTGTAAGCACACCCCGCTAGTATACACAATGTGTAAGCACACCCTGCTAGTATACAGAATGTGTAAGCACACCCCGCTAGTATACACAATGTGTAAGCACACCCTGCTAGTATACACAATGTGTAAGCACACTCTGCTAGTATACACAATGTGTAAGCACACCCTGCTAGTATACACAATGTGTAAGCACACCCTGCTAGTATACACAATGTGTAAGCACACCCCGCTAGTATACACAATGTGTAAGCACACCCTGCTAGTATACACAATGCGTAAGCACACCCTGCTAGTATACGCAATGTGTAAGCACACCCCTGCTACTATACACAATGTGTAAGCACACCCTGCTAGTATACACAATGTGTAAGCACACCCCTGCTAGTATACACAATGTGTAAGCACACCCCTGCTAGTATACACAATGTGTAAGCACACTCTGCTAGTATACACAATGCGTAAGCATGCCCTGCTAGTATACACACAGTATTGCTCTGTCGTCTCACCTCTTCCACTGTTAGCGGATGGAGGTTGAGTTTTCACCCCTGTCTGTTTGTCTGTCTGTGAATACGATATCATAAAATGTTATGGATGGACTCGGATGAAATTTGATGGACGAGGTTGGGTGTGTGACAAGGACGAATCGTTTTCAATTGTGGTGAAGATCCGGATCCGGCCTATCAGTGGGATACAAAATGTAAACTGTTCGGCTTGGTGGAGGGTATGCGCTCCACCAAGCGACGTTCTACTTCATCCTTGGGTTTATCTGCTGCGGTGTTCCCTTCGAAGCATACAGTTCACAATGTTGAGTTTCCAGGTTCAGCCGTCCTATACACAGCTCACAATGTTTAGATTGTCTGATGTATCCATTGTGTGCTATTGCTCTTTGTATAATTCATATAAAAGTATGTTGATGTGTTTTGATGTCCTCGCCCTACATTTCATATGTGTACAATCTCCTACACGAATCACCGTTGCACAAAAGAAGTACCATTCACCTGGGATACCTGCACCTAATAAGCAACAGACTTTGCAAATACTTGGATCTGTCAATTTCGGAGCCGACCGGCTCTCAGGCCACTTCATCATTGCATTACAAGTGGATAGGACAGTCGCCTTAACACACATTCATCTGTACTGCCCCTCGACTACAACATGCTCGTGGAAGAACATAGCTCTTAAAACTTCATCCAAATCAGCAAAAACGATGTTTGGTTTTTGTGCAAATTACATTGTTGTTGCCACTTTTGCCTTTAAGTGCATGTAGCAACTTTTGCAAAAATAAGCATATTTGTGGTCGAGTTGTTTGTGGGGGTTTAGGAATTATGATCACTGGCTTTGCTGATACACTCGAAAGCTCTTGTGCCAAGGAGGAACTTTAATCTATCATCTTATCTCGACGTCAACTGTTATAAATCACAGAAACATGAATTGAAAGATTGCTATATTGTCGTGTTACCTCTGTTACCCATGAGAGCTGTACATGGGTGTACAGTACAAGGAGCCAGAAGGAAACGCAAGCATCTTCCCTCGTCAGCCGAGCAAACGTCTGTCGATTCGACCGGGATGTCTTAGCCCAAGAGAAAAATGAAGTTCACCCACCGCAGCTGTATTTCATATCGCTTTGGAGCTAAAGCAGAGCTATTAAAACCCAGAACGACGGGGAAAATATCCCGAGACGCCGCAGCTGCGCCATTTCCAAACAAGCACTCCATCGTGCTGAAAGGTTGACTGCACTCCGCCGTCCTCTAATACGTCCGCTTATCTCTAAACTTGGCCCAAACTTGGCGCCGCATCGGGAATATCATCCTAGTTACAGAGTAAACAACATTTCTCTTTCCGCAGACATCACAAATTACATTTTTCTGAACTTTTTTTCTTCTTCTAGCTTTGTCCCACTGACTGTGAATTGTGACTCAGATGATGAGATGAGATGAGATGTGCCATACTCCTTACAGAGCGTCCGTGCTGCCGATGCAGTTACTTGGCATGGGTTACCTTCCGAGCAGTCAGTCTGGGCTGAAATTTGTAATTTGTTCACAGAGTGACGGTGATAGCTCGCTTACTCTTCACGAAGGACACGGGGGCATTGTTGACGCCTACCAACAAATGCTGGTCGATGCGACATCCAATTTAACGACCATCCGTGGGATGGCGCACACATCGATGAACCGCCCAGCCTGCGAAACACCAGGGTGGCAGTTTGTAGCTGCAATGCGATTCAAACCCAGGCAAGACAGCTTCGAGGTGATTGTGCGATCATCTCCTCTTGGCCATCCTGCTAGGCCACTTCGATAATGGATTTTGGCTCTCGAGCTGCCGATCGTTCCCAGACCCACAAAACGTTAATCAAACAGCAAATATTGTTTGAATGGTCATCACAAAGGTAAAAAAGCCTTTCATCAGATTATAAAAGAGTTGTATACCTGTATGTTTATTACCTCTGCCACCAAAGGTGGGCAGAGGTTATGTCTGTTTGTCTGTCTGTCTGTCCATCTGTTTGTCTGCGAACATGATATCTCAAAAACTTGGTGGATGGGTTGGTTAGGTGACAAGAACAAGCCGATTAGATTTTGGTTCAGGTCCGAATCCAGATCCGGCATATCAGTGGAATACAAAACGTAAACTGTTCAGCCTTGTGGAGGTACACACTCCACCAAGTGCCATTCCAGTCATAAACTGGTTTATGGCTACAGAACATATTCTCTCAATTTCATCCATCCACCATATGTTGCTTTGGGAAGTTGAAGGTCTTCAGACTCTTCCTGTTTTTCTCCCACGCACTCATCTCACAGGTTTCTATCATTCTATTCCTTCAATGCCTTTTTCTCGTTCAAGTGATTCCCTTTCCTTTCTCACGTCGGTCTTATGTCTCTCTGCAGTTTCTAGTTTAAAAAGTGTCTTGTTTGAAAGTGTTTAAAAGTGTCCTAATTTAAATGTATTTCAGCAGATTACATATCAGCACCTGTTGCTGCACCTATCCTCAGGTGTGCTTGATAACATCGCAATAATGTACAATTATGCCCTTGTGTCTGTTGTGTATTTTCGGTTTGTGGTGAATTGGAAACTCATTCAAACTTTGACCGCATTTTACAAAAACACACACACAAACAGCTTCCCACTATTGAGAGTCTCAACAACATTGAGTAATTTCAAACAGTGGTTATTTTAAAAACGAAATTACTGACTGCGTTTTTATTGTTGTCATCGTCACTGTTCCTGAAAATATCCCGTTTCCTCATTTTGTACAATTGGGAATTTCTTCAACGAACGTTCCAAAAACGATTTATGATAAGGGTGGATATCTAGGATATGCACTAGGCCTTAGTTTGACACGAAGTCCCCCAGGGGTGCAAGCTCGTCCATTCCTCCCCCCCCCCCTTTAGTCTACGAACCACCCAAAACAATCCGCCTCCACAAAACCGGATGGAGAACCAGAAATTCTCTTGAACCATCTACTGATCGCGAACGGTGGGTAATATTTGCGAGCAAAGCGAAATACTGCGGTCTATCATGGTGAGTTCTCCCAGGACCGGATAGAGTTTCGACTAAATTGCCGAATCGAAACGTGCATTGCATCCATCTTTCCCCCATCATGCAAAGTTTCCGTCAAACGCAGCCATTGAGCTCACAGGGCCATGAACACGACATAAAGAAGGTGTGCGCGGAATGTTGCTTCGAAGACATTCGGTAATGGTCTCGAAATACAGGCCTTTCCACCCAATCTGCACGTTTCATGTAAACAGTTTCTTCATAGCAACAGCTTGATGTTTGGGAGAGAAAAGAAAAAAAAAAAAAAAAAAAGGGAAAAAAGGAAAGAAAAACACCCTGCCAAGATTCTATCTTTGATTACACTGAAATTCCCACAGTTTTAGTCATTATTTCAGTTACAGCAACTGGGACATTTCAAAAGAGGCAAACTGGCCAGTTTTGGAAGTGTGTGTTTATTTTGAAACATCTGCTGTCTGTCAAACTTCTGGCCGTAAATATGTTCCGCAAGGAGTAAGATGGTGTGGGAGGGAAAGTAAATTATTGGTCGTTATTTACAGAACATAAGTGCAGAGTTTCCACATGCCTTTCCATGCTCTCAACAACAAATTCCTGTCTCCCTGCAAGTGTCTTAAAAAAAAAGAAATAAAACAGAAAAAAAAACTGAAGATATAAATAATGAAAGCTTGCAAGTGGTGCTAACGTAGTATCCAGTTGGCCTGTATTGTAAAAGCATTACTCCCCATTGTTCCATTGTAATAACAATACTCGTCAAGCCTCATGAAGATGCTGTGTTGCCTTTAGGTCTTCAAGGATCCCGATCAGCAGAGATGCTTGATTCATACAAGCAGCGGTTCTAAAAAAAAAAAAGTACAAAAAGCCATCAAAAAAAGACAAAGGTATATTTTTTCAAAACAATGCAATGACGTCCTCAATGTTCACAATGCAAACCAACAACCCAACTCACAGCCTCTCCAAAAGGCAGCCATGTAGTGCTGCCTCCTGGTTTTGAAATGGGGATTACATCTCGATTCCAAGGAATAGAGCTTGGAAGCACATCATCATCATCATCATCATCATCATCATCATCATCATCATCATCATACTCGAGATGGTGTCCGTTCTGCCGAGGGAGTTTCTTTTCTTGGGTTACAATCCCGGACAGGTCGCCACTCCGACACCGTGAAGGAAATTACTAATGCACACAAGGATACGCAAAGAAATTAGACACAGGAGGAGGCCATTTGGCCCATCATGCCTGTGCCACATGAACACCAGACTAATTTATCAACAACAGACCAAAAAAAGAAAACTGTAAAATGTTTTATTTTTTTTTCTTTCCAGGGCAGGGGGCAGGGCGAAGATGGTTCTTGGGTAAATAAAAACAACAACTATACAACATTCCTTGATGAGACCCCCCACCAACAGCACTCCTTAAACACGCACACAATCACCCATCAATGCTCAAGCTCCCTAAAAGTCCTGCCAACATCCCTACACCCTTCCATCCCCCTAACTTCCAGGTACCTATCTAATTCCAATTTAAACTTATTGACTGTTTCTGCTGCCACTACCTTTCCAGGGAGACCATTCCATGCATTAACTACTCTCTGAGTAAAAGTTCCCTACCTTACTAACGTCTTAACTCTCCTCTTCTTTACTCTCAAGCTATGGCCCCTGGTCCTATCACTGTCTACTCCGCTGAATAATTAATTAATGTGCACTTATTTTATCAATACTTTTCATTATCTTACACATCTCTATCATATCTCCTCGTAACTGCCTCCTTTCTCGTGTGTAAAGCCCTGTCTCCGTCAGCCGCTCCTCATAGCTGAGTCTAGCTTGACCTATAATCAATCTAGTAACCCTGCGCTGAACCCTCTTTGTGGCATCTATGTCCTTCCTGAATTGTGACCAAAACTGCACACAATATTCTAGATGTGGCCTTCACTATATTCCTGCACAAGGCTAAAACCAACACTTTTGATTTATAATTGATCCCCCTCCGAATACAGCTTAAAACCATATTTGTTTTACCTGTAGCTGCCTGGCACTGAGCTGCCTGCTTACCTCCCGTATTTATTACTACCCCCAGATCCTTCTCCTATGACACGCTCCAAAATTGTCCCTTGCATCATGCAATATCTATTTTTTAGCTCACCTGGACTTTATTCAGGTGAGCTTATGCGATTGAGCAGTGTCCGCAGGTGGGTGAGTGAGTCAGCCACAGTAAACACTTCAGTCATTATCGCTTGAACCAAAAACACGATATGGATGAAACTTGGCCACAAGCTTCACATCTGATGTCTAACAAAGGTGTTATGACCGCATCAACATCTATGCTCATTATGGGGGTGTATAGGGGATTTTTTGACCCCCCAAAATAGGTATTTGCTGTCGCCTCCTAAACTACATACACGACTTCGATGTAACTTGACAACAACATTTATCACCGGTGATGGACCAAAGTATATCTACCACATCAAAATCTGCCTTCATTAAAGGGGTCTACAGGGGGGGGGGGTGTATTTTGACCAACCAAAATAGGTATTTCCTCTCTTCTTGGAAACTACACACATGATTTTGAGGAAACTTGAGCACAACCTTCATCACCTATCAATTTCCAAAGTGTATTGACTGCATCAAAATCTGCGCTCATTAAGGGAGTCTACGGAGGGGAGGGTGGGGTTTACCCCCCAAAATAAGTATTTGCTCTCTTCTCAGAACGACAGACACAATTAGAATGAAACTTGACCACAACCTTAATCACCCGTGATGTACCAAAGCTTGTTCACGGCATTAAAAAAAATTCAGGGTCTAAGGGGGTCTGCGGGGAATTTGAGTGACCGTTGCTCCTGATCCAGGTGAGCTTCAGGACATGCAGTTCTATATTTAATTATTCTTCCCCATACCTAACACCTTACACTTGCTCAGGTTAAATTCCATCTGACAATCTTTTGCCCAATCCATACAAGTATCAATACTTTCCTGAATCTGATCACCACCCCCTCTGCTATCCACCTTACCTCCAAGCTTTGTGTCATCCGCAAATTTGGAAAGTCTACTCTTTACCCCATTATCCAAATCGTTGATGTAAATAATGAATAGTAATGGTCTGAATACTGATCCCTGAGGTACCCCACTACTTACATCCTCACAGCAAGGCATTAAGCCTGGTGTTGGCTTAGTGGTTTGGGTGGTGGCTTAGGATCCTAGGGTCCTGAGTTCAAGCCCCGTTGACCACTGAATTAATACATCAGGAGGTTGACTCAGCCTGTTATCCTTCCGAGGTCGGCAAAATGAGAACCAGTGCTCTGGTAAGGGGGACACCGCATCAGCGGCATGGCCGCGTCCCAACCAATGATGCAACCAGCAGCCACAGGCTGCACTCAATCGAGAGAGAGCAAGACATCCTCCCACTCACAGCCACTCTTTGCTTCCTATCACAAAACCAGTTTGCAATCCAATTAGCTCCCTGACCAGCCACTCCACAAGCCCTCACTTTGGCAAACAACCTCCGATGCGGTACCTTATCAAATGCCTTCTTAAAGTCCAGATAGACGATGTCCACTGCCTTTCCCTCATCCACCCAATCAGATACTACACTACTTCATGGAACTCTAAAAAGATTTGTTCGACAGGAACTACCTTTGGTAAACCCATGCTGACTACCTTGAATTAGTTTGCATTTGTTTAAAATGCTTCCTCATCTGATCCCGAATTAATGCCTCCAACACCTTCGTCACAACTGAAGTCAAACTAACAGGTCTATTGTGATAGACCTGTTCGTTTGACTTCACTTGTGGGGAAGAATATATGTTGTTTTGCGATGAAAATGACTTGGGGGTTAATGAGAGGTTAATTCTAAAGTAGTTATATCCTAATAAGTGTCAGCATAAGTGTTTGTAAACTCATATTGTCAGCAACCAGAATTGTGTGCATCGTTGGATTTCCTCTCACCGTTTATCCTTGTGTCAGTCTCCATCACCCATCTCCCATTTATCTTTAATCTTAAAATCACCCCCATTGATCTTTCATGCATAAATCACATTCCACTAATGTCTGTTTCACACGTATTAGCACAGAGCCTCGAACCAGGGTTTTACAACAATGGCAGGTCCACGTGTGCCACCTTGCACAACTAAGGCGTCAAGTGCTCATGCACAAGACCCACGCAGCAGGGGATGGTGGTACTGCCTATTTTAGGCCACAATTCGATGTAGAGTGAGCCAGAGATCGAAAGAGAGATAGAGCCAGGATTCCCAGCTGGCAACATCAAACTCTCATCTCTTCTCCCTGCCACGCTGAGACACACAGCTAATCTTTCAGCTGGGACCAGCTAACAGCTCTGAGATTCACAGAATGGGACTCAAACAGGCCAGAGATTCAAAACAATGAGTTGTCACATGATGCAATTTTTCATAAATATCCTGCTTCTTCTTCTTCTTCTTCTTGCATATGGTAGCTTGGTTGCTGGGTAACTATCATTTTGTTGGGGGGAAACTATGCCACTGATGCTGTGCCCCTATACCAGTATGCTGGTACCCATTTCACCGACCTTAGAAGGATGACAGACTGAGTGAACCCCACCTGGTGTTCGTTCAGTGGTAAATGGGACTCAAAGTCAGGATCTGAAGATCCCAAGCCAGCCACCCTAACCACTTGGTAGAATTGGCGTAATGTTACGAGGTCTTGCAAAAACAGCTTTGTGATCGGTCGACTGATGAGGCCCACGTCCCACACTCCGCATATATGTGGAAGGAGGATAACGGGAAATTTGTTCTTGACAAAGGCTGGAGGCACGGATAAACCCTGTGTTGCAGGCCGAAACGTTGAGACATTTGGTACAAATGGAGGTTGGAGTACATATCATAGATTCAGTACATATATATATATATATATATATATATATATATATATATATATATATATATATATATATATATTTGCGAATTCGCGCCCGCCGGCGTGCGGACGGCCACGTGACTCGAATCGCGGCACGTCGCCTACCGGACGGACAATTCAGTCGTGACCCTCTCGGACCAACGCCGGGAACTAGTCACGGGTGGGGGTTTAACCTCACCACGATCGTCCCAATTGCCCACCCGCGCAGGATAGGGTTGCTCGCCAAATTCGATCGACCTAAGTACCTGCGCGAATGGTCGACCGGGCGATCGCACCACGCCACAGGCCGACTCCGGACATGAACCGCTTAAGCGGTCCGTTCCGTGCTACAGTGATAACCGAGCGGTGTTATCGTCGGCCTCGACGGTTCCGATTAATTATTGGGTGTATTAAGCCCACTACGAACCCTTTACGTGAAGCAGGATGGAGGGTCAATCAAAAGGAAGGAGACGAAGTGAAATGGGAAAACAGTTCAACACAATGCACATTTATTCCGCAGCACACGGAAAGCACGTATATATAGCCACAATAATCAAAATGCACATATAAAGCGAAAGCAAGAGTTAAATCGAATACATGCACACACGGAAACACTAATACAGTTCTACTTTACAGACGGCGCCAACACACATTTACACAAAAGCAAAGGAAAGAAGCCACCCTCATAGACAAGGGGACAGACGGGGCCCGTGGGCCTTTATGGCGTGGGACTTGGCAGACCGAACGAGTACCACGAGACCGTTGCAGGTTACCTGCACCCTCGCGGTGTGATGGTGGGTGAGCTCTCTCCGGCGCTCCTTGTACGAACGCACAGGTCCGCGCGACACAGCTGGCAGAGCGGCGCCTCCAGTCCGCGTCCCTCCGCGACGTCCGGACTCTCCACCGACTGCAAGCTCCAACGAGCGGGTCGCTCTACGGACCGCTTCTCCAAGACCCAGACGGGCAGAAGACCATGAACCGCCGACTGACACTGACATTCTCACCGACCGCCCTGACCTGACCTCTTCTGACCTGACTTCCTCTCAGTGGCGCCTCCGTGCGCCCTTTTATTTCCCTGGCACCCAGCCCCTCCCTTCGCGGCACGCGGGGGGGGGGGGACATTCCACTAGAGAAATCGGGGTGGGAGTTGAGTTCCAACCGTCATTCTTGTTTACCAGGGAAATCGGGGTGGGAGTTGTTGTTGTTCCCCTTTTGTGTTCGTGGAGATGTTGACGGTTGCTGGCGGAGGGGTGAGGATGGCATGGTTGTTGAGAGGCAGGTGTGGTTGTGGTTGTTGTGAAGCGGAGTTGTGGTTGGTGGTTGTGTGATGGCGGTTGAGACGTGTTTGGTTCAAAATAAAGATAGAACAGAAAAACGGCTATCTCAAAGCGTTGCAGCCTGAATGAATCACATAAATTCCCTCTAGACAACGGATTTGGGGCTAACTATGCATGTACTTAGAGATATCTCACCTACGGGCCCTAAATGGTGTAATGCGAATTTCCACAGCCGTAACAATATATATTTATTTATATATATATATATATATATATATATATATATATATATATATATATATATATATTTATTTATATATATATATATATATTACAATTGCAGTCAAAAGGGAACTTCCAGCTTTATTTGCAGTCTATGAAAGAAACTGAACCACCCAAAGCAGTGCCAGCTGCTACATTGCTACCCACAGCATCAGTCAGACTTTTTTGGCTTTAGAAACCTTGTTTCTTTTTGGCAAATTGCGAGCACGCCACCTGCAGAAAGAAAGCAATCCACAGACGAGTTTCTGGCTCCCTGGTCATCATCTCTGTTTTGAGAGGCCTTTTTTAATGCAAGAGATAAGAACAAAACATTACAACCAAGCTAAGCAGGTTCACTTTAACCCCCATAACAAAGTACACAGTCAAACAAAGCATGTCAAACCAATACACATACAACTTGGCCAGAAGGCCAAAGCTCATGTTCACACAATAAACGCATACGTCATCACCCTGAGGGTTAAAATGCATGGACATTTCAATAAACATGTCTCATTTGGGTAACCACAGGCCGTCATCTCTGTTGAAAGATACCTTTTAAAAAGAAAAGGTAAAAAAAAATTTAAACCATGGATGCTTAGCATGTGTACTGTACTTCAACCGCAAGACCAGTGGTGAGTTCCATTACAAAGAACAGCAAGAATTGCTATGCAACACACGACCCCCTACCGATGTGATATCTTCTTAGTCCAAAAATGGTATAACTCTGTAAAAAAAAATGGACAAAATGCCCTGAACTTGTTCTGTAACTTGTCGTAATAAAGTCATGTACCAAGTTTCAGTTGAATATGTTAAAGGGAATGGGGAAAAGTCTGAAAAACCACAGGTGGGACGGATGAACGGAAAGACGGAGAGCAAACCTGTAGTCCCTTCCGGTGAAACCCGTAGGGGACTAATAAACTTGTAGAATGCTTGCCAAGTGGCTTAAGCACTTCATCGAACCAGTAGACACGGAACGGTTGGCTTGGCAAGTGATGGCAAGCTTATTAGTCCCCTTCCAGTTTCACCAGAGGGGACCACAGGTTTGCTGTCTGTCCAGATGTCCTTCCTTCCTTCAGTCCATCCGTTCGTCCCACCTGTGGTTTTTCTAACTTTTTTCCCCATACAAACCTTCCTTTTTCCTCTGGTTTTTTTGTGTCACAAACCTTCCCAGGAGTTCTCTGAACTCACCTTCATTGGTTTCATTGACACAGCTCCTTTTTAGCATTTCCACGAGAGGGGCATTGACGTGTATGACGTTTGGATATATTTAATTAGATGCTGCACGTAGTTTTATAAATTTGCTTCCGGCAATTAATCAGATCCAGAAATGATGTAATGGACACAATTTATTTTGTTCAAATATTATGTGAATACATGTCCATGAACATGTCAAATACAGTTTGTAATGTGTAATTCCACGTCATGGAAAATGTGACTTCAACATCTCAATTCTCCCTCTACCCCTCTCTCTCCCCTCCCCATCTTCTCTTGTCTCCTCCAACCTCATCACACACACACACTGCACAGTAGAGAGTGGGGAGGGGGAGAGGAGGGAGGTAGGGGGTGAAGGGTGGGAGAGGATGGAGAGTGATTTACTTCCGCCTTGACTTGATTGACTTGAGAGGGGGAAGAACCTGCCTTGACTGTTCTCATCCATCTGTTTATTGTTAAACTTAAAAGCATCGGATTCACGTCACAAATTAAAAATTCTTAAAAAACAAATATTATTAATAAATATTGGATTCCATCATTAGTCCACATATTCAATTTATCACGTCCAAAGTTTTTTAAAGTATTGTTTAATTAAATAATTGGAAAAGGGTTGTGACTTGTCTTAACTAAACTCTTCATACACACCGCGGGAACAAGAAAAAAATATATAATTAGCCACAGTTTGGTCCATAACTTCAGTTTTCCTTAACAGAGAACCCTACTCTCGCTCTTCCACTCCCTTTCGATCCTCATCACGTCCGACCAGATTTTTTCAAAACTGATATTAAAATGCAATTTCGTCTAAAAAGTAAAATTTGTCCGATTTTCTCACCTTTTTCTACAACCGAAACTTAAACCATCTTCGTGACTGCAAGAAATGAAATTACATGGTGAATTAAAGTTGAGATAAATCTGTGAGGGAGTCGGAATAGATCCCGTAGAATTATATTACAGGCTCAAAATGCATTTTTGTCTAAAAACGCTAATTCTCGTCCAATTTTCGAGGGGGGCCCTCGAGGTGCTGAATGAGGAGTCGGAGTCACTGGGATTATGGGTTTCCTGGGTCAAAACTAAGATTCAGGCTTTCAATGACATCTTGGATGCTGCTGTCCTGTCTGTGCCTGTTTGTGGTGTAGTGGGGCAACTGAGCATTACAATTGTGCATTTTGTGAGGAAAGCACCAAATTTGGCACACTAGTAGCCTATCATATTATGAACAGATTTGGATATTGGGACATCTCAAAATTTTTGATGGTAGTGGAAAATGGCTGCCACAGCCATCAGCGGCTGAATTTGAGATGGCCCAATATCCAAATCTGTTCAAAATATGATAGGCTACTAGTGTGCCAAATTTGGTGCTTTCCTCACAAAATGCACAATTGTTATGCTATATTTAGCTAAGTTTCCCCACTGGTGAGGTTGTTGAGGTCATGGAGAGATTCACTTACCTTGGCAGTGATATTCATTTGGGTATACCACTTTTGCAAAAGTAGTTGCTGGAATGAAGCACTATGTGCCTATCGATTCCACTAGTGAAGTTAGGTGATCGACCAAAGTTTGACAATTTTCCCACCTTTTTTGACCGCGGGCCGCCATTTTGAAATTTCAGGAAAAATCCATATTTTTGGAAATAATATTGATTTTTGAATATTTTAAAAAATATATTTCTCTGTGTTTAGATGGCAGAATGCACTTCAGTATGCACCAGTATGATAGTAAGTACCCGTAAATATTATTCACAAACTTGTCCCAACATTTTGAGAAGGGGTTGCCATTTTGGAATTTCACTGAAAATCCCATATTTTGACAATTATTGCACGGCACATTGTTAGGCATTTACAGAATATCAGTAGCAGCGTTTTCATAAAGACATTATTAATGACAAATGAGAGCATGATCAATTAATTATGAGATCAACCAAATATGTTTTAAGTGACATGGTTTTCATATATGACAACATAACAATCTTGCAAACAAGCAACCACACAGATATCTTATAGAGAACATAGCGTTTGTTTTGTATAGTCTGGGTAAAGCTTCCTGTGCTCTTCCACGCGCCGTAGCAATGCTTGACGTTGTTTCTCATCATTGCACATATGAATAGAGTCAGACACTAGCTGAATTCCTCTTTCAGCAAGATCATTTACAACACGCAAAGAATTAGCACTTTCGAAAAATTTCCTGTAACTAGCGAACTTGTCCCACATAGCCACAGGAGCCCTGACCATTGTTTATCTGCAAGTATTATCATTATCTGACTATCATATTATCTATCAAGTACCTATCTATCAACATCTATCAAGTATCTATCAATATTATCAATTATCATTATCAAGTATTCTCCTTATCATTGTTTATCTGCAAGTATTACCTGACCATTATCACATTGTCAAGGTTTATCTGCAAGTACACAAAGAATTTAAATTAAAAAAAAATTCATGAGATATACACAAAATATATGAATTTCACTGAATTTCCAAAATGGCAACCCCTTCTCAAAATGTCGGGACAAGTTTGTGAATAATATTTACGGGTACTTACTAACATAATGGTGCCTATTGAAGTGCATTCTGCCATCTAAAAACAGAGAAATATATTTAAAATATTCAAAAATCAAAATTATTTCCAAAAATATGGATTTTTCCTGAAATTTCAAAATGGCGGCCTGCGGTCAAAAAAGGCGGGAAATTTTTCAAATTTTGGTCGATCACCGAACTTCACCAGTGGAATCGATAGGCACATATTGCTTCATTCCAGAAACTACTTTTGCAAAAGTGGTACACCATAATATTCATGTCTCTGCTGGCTGTGAGTCAGAGGTCAATAGACGTCAGGCCTGGGGAGTCATGGATTCACTGGATCATGGGGTGTTGCGCTGCCGGTACCTGTGCGGGAGGATGAAAGTCCGAGTCTTCAGGTCCTTGGTGCTTCCAGTCTTGCTCTATGGACATGAGACTTGGACTCTAACCAAGGATCTGAGATGGACACTAAATTCCTTTGGTACCAGGTCTCATCGGAGAATCCTTGGCTATCGCTGGTCAAACTTTGTGTCCAACGAGCAGTTTCTGAGACAGACTCAAATGAGATTTGTTATCTGCATAGTCGGTGAGCGTCAGCTGTGGCTGTATGGACATGTGGCTCATTTTCCTGACTCTGATCCTGCTCACCAGATTCTCTCAGTGAGGGAGTCTCGTGAGTGGAGGAGGCCAATGGGCCGACCACGTGCCTCGTGCTTGCAGCAGGTTGATTGGCATCTCAAGGAGATGGGGATGGGCCTGGCATCTGCCTGGGGGATGGCCAGACGGAGGCCCCTGGAGTACCGGCGGAAAGTGGACAGAGCGACGCGCTGCTCTGGCACATGCTCCCATACCTGACCTGACCTGATCTTTCTTCCCGATTTTTGCAGCCAAGTCATAAACCATCTTTGCGCCTTTGTTGGGCCTCATCAGGGCAGCATATCACATTCCCATCCACGGAAGGTGACGGTTTTTGGTTGTGCAATGTGTTGCTTCCCATCACGAAGCAAGCTAATATGGTCACGAATAGCTGATTGTCTGTGCATAACCATATGAGGTCTAGCATTGTCGAGTCTGTTTAACTCGAGGTCACGTGGTTACCTGAGTGGGGAGCCTGCCCTCGGCAAAGCACTATTATTATCTGATGAGATTTTAATTATGGCGGCCGAGCGTTTTAACCGCCGGTGCATGCCGACGATTTTTTGTTCAAATATATGGTAATTACCTCCCAGTCTATATCGGTTCGGACAATGCTAGACCAATGGAAGGAAAGGACAAACACGGACAGGTTGGAAATCGACAAATAATTTATTAATAATAAAATGAATAAAAAGAACTTTTTATTTGCTGAGGAAAATAAAGAATGACTTTCAAAGCAAAATCAATCAAAATGCCAGGAAAGAGACAAAGAGCAGACGCTTATCAGGGGGTCGACTGACTTACTGCAAAACACATACAAGGGAACCCAGCAGATCATTCAGGGGGAGGGGAGGGGGAGAATCGTCTCGCTCACCAGAAAGTCGTCCGTGAAGCGAAAACGTCCTAAAGTGCGTGCGTGCGTGTCACGTCCGTCGCCAGCACCCAGCCTTGCCGTGCATCCTCTCGCGGGGTAACCTTGAACGCCAGTCGATGTCTGGAGGGAACCGAGATCAACCATCGTGGGTTTAGACCCTGGTGTTGTTGGTGATCGACCCGTGCCTCACTTGTTGGCAGTACTGCTCACACCCACACCACACGCTCGCTTGCCGAAACACTGGGAATGGCAAATTGTCTCGTCGGCGCTGGTCAGACACCCGCTTCTTGGTCACTTCTCTCGCCTTTTGCTTTTTCCTCTGTCCTTTCACTTTTGCTCTCCTCACGCTTTTCTCTTCAGAACGCTTTTTTCCCCTCCTTTCTCTCCTCACCTTTTCTCCTCGGACTTTTTCTCTCCTCTTTTCTCCTCAGAACATACCTCTCGCTCGTTTTTATATCTCTGGGCCTTCTCAGTGGGGTGCCGTCTGCCCCAAGCTCACTACGCCCCTCTGGGGCACGGTTACCATGACGATCCGTGCGCTCTCAAAAAAGTAGGGCATCGGAGCTCACGATGCCACTGAGGAAAAATGAGGGTGGGCTTCAGAGCTCATGAAAGAAATGTGTGTGAACGTGTCTGTCGTAAAGAAAAAAAGCTTCCCATAAGAGAGGGAATCTATCCTTTACTCTTCTTAACGCATCACATTTAAGATCCCAATAGACATGGGGATGGGGCTAATCTGAACATGCATTTAAGGAAATAACTGTCTGAGGACCTGGATGTGTGGTTGCATTCATCAAATCAGATTCTAAAATCCGTAACAATATATATATATATATATATATATATATATATATATATATATATATATATATATATATATATATATATATATATATATATATATATAGATGTAGTTACGGCCGCGGGTACCAAGTGTATGATGAGGGGGTTGATATCCGTTTCTCCTCGGAAGAGCCGGACCTGGGGCCACCGCTCACAATTAACTTTGTGGTACAGTGAGTTGCTTTACAACCACGAATGCCAATCAATTAATCACGAGTTCCAGTGTCCACCATCTAATTTTTCCGTTTAAGTAGAGGTCACGTGGTTTCCTGAATGGGGAGCGCGCCCTCGGCAAGGCACCAATATAATCTTGATAAGATCTTAATTAAGGTGGCCGAGCGTTTACCGCTGGTACATGCCGACCATGACAGGTTAATTCGTTTGGGAGCTACCTCCCAGTCCATCTATGTTCGGGAAATGCTAGATCAATGCAAGGAAAGGACGAGCAAAGACAGGTTGAAATGTCAACAAGGAACTTACTCATAAGAAAAATAAATAAACAGAATAACTTTTTATTTCCTTGTAGTGAAAATAGGTGAATTCAAATCAATGAAAATAATTTCAAACAAATAAAGCATTAAACAGGCATTGATATAAAAACAGACAAAGAGCAGATGCTCATCACTATGCCTTACCTAACAATTAAACACGAGACATGGTTACCCAGAAGATCATTCAGGGGTGGAAGAAATCCAGTCTTGGCTTACCAAGGTAGAAGTCATCGTGCGTCAAATAGAATGTCCCAAAATGTGTGACCATGCCTTGATCCGCTGCGAGCACCCTGCCTTTCCATGCACCCACCTGCAAACAGGCTCGAACACCAACTGGCGTCACGTCGACACCTGATGTATGTATATATACACGACCGGTAAAAAGTTTTGGAACACCCCCATTTTTCCAGTTTTTTCTGAAATTTAAGCAGTTCAAGTCCAGTGAATAACCTGAAATGGTACAAAGCGAAGCGTTAAACTGCCAGAGGTTTAAAAGAAAGTTTAGGTCACCAAAAACTGAAAAATAATGTATGATTCAGAGTTGATAAAAAAGGCCCTTTTCAGGGAACAAGTAATGGGTTCGCAACTGCAGCTGTTCTGCAACAATGGAAGTAAATTAAGCCTTGAAAGGTGATGCAAACAATTCCTGCAGGTGTCCCAACTTTTGTTGATTAGTTACAAACCCTCTTTCTGTAAAAGGCAGTGTTGGAACAGACTGTGTTACTTCACTCTCTGAAGCATTATTTGGACAATATTGCCCTGCAGGAAGTAGTATATTGCTATCATAATGGTGAGAAAAAGACAATTAACAAAGGAAGACAAACAGATCATAATAACCCTTAAAAGTGTAGGTCTTTCCTTTATAGAAATTGCAAAGTAAGCCAAGGTGTCAGTGAGTACAGTTTCCTACACCATCAAAAGGCACTTGGAAACTGGAGGAAACTCTGACAGGAAGAGGTCTAGCAGACCCAAAGCCACAACACAATCAGAAGACAAGTTTCTGAGAGTCAACATCTTGTGTGATAGGTGTCTCACAGGACAACAGCTTCAAGCACAGCTTAACACTGGTCGAAGTAAGGAAGTCTCAGTTTCAACTGTGAAGAGAAGACTTCGAGCTGCAAGTTTAACAGGTCGAGTGGCAGTAAGAAAGCCATTGCTAAGATGGCAAAATAAGAAAAAGAGGCTTGCCTGGGCCATGAAGCACTGTCAGTGGACTACTGAAAACTGCAAGAAGGTTTTATGGACCAATGAATCAAAATTTGAAATCTTCGGTTCATCACGCAGGGTTTTTGTACACCGTCGAGTAGGCGAAAGGATGGTTCCTCAGTGTGTGACACCAACTGTCAAACATGGAGGAGGAAGCATGATGATCTGGGGCTCTTTTGCTGGATCCAGAGTCGGCGACTTGCACAGAGTGACTGGTACCCAGAACCAAAAGGGCGAACACAGCATTTTGTATCACCATGCAATACCCTCTGGTCTATGCCTAGTTGGTCAGGGGTTTATCCCACAGCAAGATAACGACCCAAAACATACCTCCAGGTTATGTCAGAACTTCCTTAGAAGAAAAGAACAAGACAGTAGGCTTAAAATCATGGAATGGCCAGCACAGTCTCCAGACTTAAACCCCATCAAGCTGGTTTGGGCTGAACTGGACAGAAGGGTCAAAGCAAAACAACCTACAAGTGCAGCACATTTGTGGGAACTATTGCAACAGTGTTGGGAAGAACTTTCCAAACAATATTTGATTTCTATTGTAGAAAGAATGCCATAAGTATGTTTGGTTGTTATATTTGCAGAAGGTGGCTGCTTTGATGAGTCAAAAATTGAGATTAAATTTTGTTCAACAAAAGGATTCCATGATTTCTTTTTTTATCTGCAATTGTTTATTTGTTCTCTGCTTTAATTTCAGAGTACATTAAAACATTAAACTGCTCAAATTTCAGTAAAAACTGGAAAAATGGGGGTGTTCTCAAACTTTTGATTGGTAGTGTATGTGTATGTATGTATGTATGTATGTGTGTATGTGTGTGTGTGTGTGTGTGTGTGTGTGTGTGTGTGTGTGTGTGTGTGTGTGTGTGTGTGTGTGTGTGTGTGTGTGTGTGTGTGTGTGTATATATATGCCTAGTGTTGGCTTAATGGTGAGGGTGGTGGACTTGGGATCCTAGGGTCCTGAGTTCAAATCCCGCTCAGCTGTTGAATTCATACCAGGTGGGGTTAACTTGACCTGTCATCCTTCCAAGGTCGGCAAAATGAGTGCCAGCATGCTGCTATACTATGTCGGAGTGGCGACCCGTCCAGGATTGTGCCAAATAGCCAAGGAGACTGCTTAAGCAGCACTAACGCTCTGCACAGAGTCTAGTCCCATTGGATATATATATATATATATATATATATATATATATATATATATATATATATATATATATATATATATATATATATATATATCTACCGTATGTATGTATGTTTATATATATATATATATATCTACCGTATGTATGTATGTTTTATATATATATATATATATATATATATCTACCGTATGTATGTATGTTTATATATATATATATATATATATATATATATATATATATATATATATATATATATATATATATATATATATACTGTATGTATGTGTGTATGTATGTATATATGTAGATATAAAATTCTATATACAGACATATATACAGTATGAATGTGTGAAAGAAAATAATTATATTTATGTACTCTAAATTGTAATTGTTGCTGGTGTTTTATAAATTTAACTTTATGCTACAAGTCTAATTGGCTGTCAGTGATGTTTTTCCTTTAGCCAAGAGTCTTTGACCGAAATGTTGATAAAAGGAATGTCTTGCTCTGGAACAAAGTGACCTGGCTGAAAACAGCAACTTTTGTTATGATTACATCATTTGCTTTTCCCCTAGAAGACAGGTATTGCAGTTAGAGTTCTTTGCCTAATGCTTAACAGCCCCCTCCACTCTTCCATGAAAGCATTATAAATACCAGAAATTGTAATCTTGTGTGAATGCAAATCATTGAAGATGTCTCACCATCTCGGTGGCTTGTGCTCCTTGGTAGTAGCCAAGTATAACAAAACTCTCTGATGTGATGTACTTTCATGTTGTGGCAGGTGAATTAATCGGTGTCTTTCATTTGAATAACAGGATTTACATCGAGTCGGTTAAACGGTTAATTAAAAGTAGTAAAACAAATAAAACGTTAAGAAATGAATTCCACAACAAATGTATGAATGTGTGTAGGTATATATATATATATATATATATATATATATATATATATATATATATACAAACATACATACTGTATAGAAATATATATACATATATACAAACATACATACTGTATAGAAATATATATATATATATATATATATATATATATATATATATATATATATATATATATATATATATATATATATATATATATATATATATAGCCTGGTGTTGGCTTAGTGGTTAGGGTGGTGGCTTGGGATCCCAGGGTCCTGAGTTCAAGCCCGTTGGCTGCTGAATTAACACCAGGGGGTTGACTCAGCCTGTCATCCTTCCGAGGTCGTCGAAATGAGTACCAGTGTACTGGTCCCGGTGTATGCCCCGGTTAGAATAGGTGTACCATATCCCTGTGTGTCGTAAGAGGCGACCAGGGTTGGCGTCAGGAAGGGCATCCAGCCATAAAACATTGCCTCAAGAAAAAGCCCAACCACTGCACAGCAGGGAAAAATGGCTGTAAAAACGGTCAAAAATATACACATATATATATACATACATACATATATATACATACATATATATATATATATATATATATATATATACAGTGTGTATGCACGTATATATTATATACATACAGTATGTATGTATGTGCATATATACACTATGTAAATGTATGTATGTGTATATACATATTATATATATATATATATATATATATATATATATATATATATATATGCAGTATGTATGTATGTATGTGGATATATATATATATATATATATATATATATATATATATATATATATATATATATATATATATATATATATATATTAGGGTGGTCCAAAAAAGTCAAAAAAAATAGAATGTTGCTCCACAAGCTTAAAATTATTCAAATATTATCCACTAACGCGTATAATTATAATATAATTATAATATAATTTTAGCTTGATTGGAGGTGATTTAGAGATCGCTCCATATGACGACTTTTAGTCTCATGACTTGAATAAATTAGGGTATGGTCAGGTATGATTACGGGCACTTCTGGATGTCCAAGGTGGAAATGGAGTGCATTTTCCAACTCTATCGGGTCGATTTACTCTAAGAAATGACTGCACCGACATTGAATTCACTACCATTTCGAAAATATGACCTAAAACAAGATTTATCATTTCTGGAGTTGAGTAACTAATCCTACTCATTTCGATATTTTCTAATCTATTATTAATTTGTCGTCCGTCTAAACATTTCTTCAAGTAAATCGACCCCACTGAGTTCGAAAATGCAGTCCATTTTCACCAAGGAAGTTCAGAAGTGTACGGATTCGCATCTCACCATACCCTAATTTTTCAATCAATGGAATTAGAAACTATTAGAATATTTAGTCTCATTTACCAAATACCACTATCATCTTCGCCTCTATCGCTGTCTCCACTCCCACCTGAACTTATTTCTAGCCGGCCCTACATGCAGTGTTTTAGATTCAATGATTCACGAAAAATATGTTCATTATTATATTAAATTAGGGTATGGTGACATGTGAATCCGTACACTTCTGAACTTCCTTGGTGAAAATGGACTGCATTTTCGAACTCAATGGGGTCGATTTACTCTAAGAAATGTTTAGACGGACAATAAATTAATTATAGATTAGAAAATATCAAAATGAGTAGGATTAGTTACTCAACTCCAGAAATGATAAATCTTGTTTTAGGTCATATTTTCGAAATGGTAGTGAATTCCATGTCGGTGCAGTCATTTGTTAGAGTAAATCGACCCCATAGAGTTGGAAAATGCACTCCATTTCCACCTTGGACATCCAGAAGTACCCGTAATCATACCTGACCATACCCTAATTTAACCAACTCATGAAACTAAAAGTCGTAATATGGAGCGATCTCTAAATCACCTCCGATCAACTTAAATTTTTTTATGCGCATTAGTGAATAATATATATATATATATATATGTACATGCATACATACTGTATATATATATATATATCTATATATATATATATATATATATATATATATATATATATATATATATATATATATATATATATATATATATATATTGTTGCGGATTCGCGCCCGCCGGCGTGCGAGCGGCCACATAACTCGAATCGCGGCACGTCGCCCACCGGACGGACAATCCCGTCGTGACCCTCTCGGACTAACGCCGGGAACTAGTCACGGGTGGGCCTTTCGGCCTCACCACGATCGTGCCAATTGGCCCCCCGCGTGGGATAGGGTTGCTCGCCAAATTCAACCTACCTAAGTACCCACACGGAGGGTAGACCGGGCGATCGCACCTCGCCGCAGGTCGACTTCGGACACGGGCCACTTTAAGCGACCCGTTCCGTACTATCGGGATAACCGAGCGGTGTTATTGTCAACCTCAACGGTTCGATTAATTATTGGGCGTATTTAGCCCACGACCAACCCTTTACATGAAGTAAGATGGAGATTCAATTAGAGAAAAGACGAAGTGAAACGGGAAAACAGTTCAACATAAAGCACATTTATTCCGTGGCAAACGGAAAGCACACATATACAATTATACACCAAAAGCAAATGTAAAAATGACACGACAATTCTGCACAAAAAGCAAATGTAAAAGTGACACGACAATTCTGCACAAAAAGCAAATGTAAAAGCAGAAGAAGCACAACAATTCTGCACAAAAAGCAAATGTAACAATGCAGATCTACTACCGACTACCGGGCACACGGCAACACTTATACAGTTTTACTTCACAGACGGCGCCGACAACACATATACTCAAAGCAAAAGAAAAAGGGACCACCCTCAACGATGAGGGGGGAAGACGGGCCTGGGGCCGAGACCGCGTCGAGCCTACCCGTCTGGTGATGAGCCGCAAAATGGCGGTGGCGCCCCGACTCCGCGGGCCTCGCTGGCACTGCCTGGAAATGGGGTGGGAACGGGGCCCCCTTCTCACACTATCTCAGCGCGGGGGGAAACAGGAGGGGGTTGTTGATGCTCGGGGGAATGAGGATATCTCGCTGGCTTGGGTCCCGCGACGAGCGTCTCCACCGCGACCTCGGTCGCGTTACCGGCCTCCCCTCTCCGCAGCTCACCGACTCTGACACGAGCGCCCTCTCGACTGCCTTCGCCGCCGCCACCTCTCCAACTCTCCCACTCTCCACTCTTCTCAGCTCCGTCCAACTGCTTTCTCCGACTCTTCTCTTCTCTCCTTGACTGACTCAACTACTCCGACTCTTCCCAACTCAACTGCCTTTTTGGCGAGCGAACGCGGCCCTTTATAGCCCCCGTGGCTTCGCTCCTTCACCTTCGACCCTTTACCTCTGGCTGGCTCCCCATTGGACAGAGGAAAAGTGGGCGTGAATGCTTTTTGATCCGCGAATCTGCATATAGCGATTATACTCGACGCACCTGGGGGCGGGGCCAAATCGCCCCACGCTCGCCGATAGGACGGAACAGAAGTGGGCGTGAATCGTTTTTGATCCGATTTCTTCGGAAAGGTTGGTGTTTTTGCACCCGCTGCTCGGTGCGCGCCCCTGCACGAGTCCAGGATCGGTGTCCACAAGCGGCGCGGGAATGGCGGTGATGCGATGGTTGCGAGAGCGAGATGTGACGGTAAAGGTCGTGGCTGTTGTTGTGAAGCGGCGTTGCGGTTGGTGGTTGTTGTGTGATGGCTGTTGAGACGTGGTTGGTGGTGGTTGTGGTGTTGTAATGGCGGCTGGTCCAAAATAAAGATAGTAAAAGAAAAACGGCTATCCTGAAGGGTCGCAGCCCGAATGAATGACATTTATTCCCTCTAAACAACGGGTTTGGACTAACTACACATATACTTAGAGATATCTCACCTGAGGGACCTGAATGGTGGTTTGCGAATTTCGTCAACCACAACAATATATATATATATATATATATATATATATATATATATATATATATATATGTATATATATGTATATATATATATATATAAATAAATAAATATATATATATATATATATATATATATATATATATATGTATATGTATATCTGCTTGGTGTTGGCTTAAAGATTAGGGTGCTAGGCTTGGGATCTTAGTATCCTGAGTTCCAATCCCAATGGGCTGTTGATTTAATACCAGGTGGGGTTGACTCTGCGTGTCATCCTTCTGAGGTCGACAAAATGAGTGCCAGCTTGCTGGTATGCTGTGTCAGAATGGCGACCCGGCCAGGATTGTGCCTAATAGCCAAGGAGACTGTTTTGGCAGCACGAATGCTCTGCACAGAGTGTGGGCCCGATAGATGGATCGAACTAGATTTGGTAGGCTAAGCTAGACTTAACTAGACTTGTAACATCCACATTGAGTTTGGGAGGTTGTTAGTTCAAATCCCAGTTGGGTCATAACAAACACAAACAAGAAAAGCACTCAGTAAAGCAAACATGCAATGCCTGCTCCACTCGAGCACATTGGGCTCAATAAGTTTTTTGAAATGTAATTTTTAGCCCCATTGCTCAATGGTCAAGGATCACTTTTAAAAAATTTAAATTCTCATGTCCGGATCAGATTCATATCTTTACCAAAATCGAATCAATTCGTCCTTGCGATGCACCCAACCTATCCACCATGTTTCGTCCGAGCCTATCCACAACTTTCTCAGATATGGTGCTTCATATCGGTTCAGCCCTATCACTCAATGGTGAAGAATCACTGAAAAAAATAATGATCGGATCCAGATACGGATTCGGATCTCCACCAAAATTGAAGCAGTTCGTCCTTGTCACACACTCAATCTGCCCACCAAGTTTCATCCGAAACCATCCACTACTTTTTAAGATATCGTGTTCACAAACAGACAGACAAACAAACAGGGAGTAAAAACAACCTCCTTTCACCTTTGGTGGTGGAGGTAATAAACTGGATTGACCTGATTGACCTGACTTGAGTCCGTGGTGCTTCCTTGCTTGACACTCAGCATTGAAAAGGATAGAGCACAGACAAACAACGTTGGGAAGGCAATGGCAAAACACCCGGTGTAACGCCTGCGAAGAAACTGCTTCGGCAGCACCCACTCCATGTGAAGAGTGTGTTCCATCCATGTGTATATCCTGTACATCTGCAAACTTGTATGTACACTTGGCATATACCCACGTGTCTCTTCGAAGCCATCGATCTTGGGTTTGAATCCAAATTCCTCAATGTGTACGCATGTGCCATCCCTCGGGTAGATGTTAAACTGGGCGTCACATCTGCTTGCATTAATTGGTAGACATCATCCAATATCCCACGGTGTCCTTCATGCAGAGTCGGCGAACTATCGTCACCAGTTCAAACAAATCCTAAAATCCTGCCCTGACTTTCTTAGTCAGAGTCGCGACCTCACAAGGACTGTCGCCAAGAGTAATTGCTTCGGTTGCAATGCTGTGCATATGACATGGTACTGTAGATGATGATGATGATGATGTTGATGATGATATAAATATATATAGACCCCGATGGGGTTTACTTTTGGAGCAAATTGACTGGTGTGGTGTACATCGATGACGATGAGGGAAGTCTAGTTGGGGGTAAGAGGGAGAGGCCAAGGTTTGAGTAGAGGGGTCACAGTGCAGACAACCTCACACCCATCATACATCACGTATAAACAGCCCTAGGCATATCTCTGTACCTGGAGAGTATTGAAGGGCAGACTGTTGTTTCCTGATTAACGCACAGTAGCCGCAGCAAAGCAAATCCGGAATTCTGTTATTCTTGCCAGGGCAGGGAAGGAGCCCATTCCTCCCCTGTCTTCTCGCAGCTGCCCCAACAGTTCCAGTGCCCACTCCTCTGGAAAGCTTCAAACGCCATGCGAGACGGCTCTCCCTAATGCTTCGCGCACGTTACAAAATGTTTGTTTAAAGTTCCTCGAGTGGCGCTTTTCCATGGGTACCGCGTCTGCTTGTTCGCAACAAGGCTCGTAACGTGATGCGCGATGACACGCAGGTACCTTACCTGCGCTCTCTCTCTCTTTCAATCGGTCGTGTCTCAAACTCCACCATCGCTTCCGCCAATTATAGCCTACACGAGCTCATCAGAAATAAATTATCCTCCAATCGGCTTATGTACACAAATGAGTTGGCTCCATCCGACTGACTGGTCCCGTCATGTATGGGAGACCCTGATCATAAACCTGATGGACGAGTTGAAATTAAATTCACCAAAATGAACCAAAAACTTTTTTTTTTTTAAATAAAATAAAATTGGCCAAAATATGATGGTTTTTTTTTTCTTTTCTCAAAGTGATCCATCAAAAACAATAATTTTGTTGAACAATTCATGAATACTTTTCGGGAGGTTGTTCAGTTAACAGATGTGGAGCAACATGCCCCCACTCCTTGCTCTTCTCCATCCTCCCCAGTCCTTTCGTTCAGTGTATTGAACGATTATCGTTTGGAATTTTTGAATTCCGTCACCCTCTGCTGAGGACATTCAGGATATTGAACATATAGCCAGTGGTGGGGGAGGTTGTACGGGTGGGGGCGGGTTGGGTAATTTTGCCTTACATTTCTGGACATGGAGGACATGTAGCCCCCCCCCCCACCTTAATTATATAATCTATACATTGTCTTGTCTGATATAGAATCTCAACAACAAACGACAATAAATCATTTTCCTTGAAGAGTGTTTGTTGCATCATCCACTGAGATACCGGTTAACCCTTCATGGACCACAAGCATCTTTAAGGTAATTTTTCGATACAAGTCCAATTTTATGATTAGTTTGGTAACTTTTAATTTTTTTAAAAATGCAATTCAAGAGGATGCAGGGCGAAAAATACAAGTTTTTTTCATCAACAAAAGAACAAAAGAAAAATTATGCAATGAAACGGAAGATCAATAAGGAACCCAAAAAAGTAAAGACCAAATATGGAGTCATCAGGAGGAACCTGCATATGATTTGGGTGTCAACCGCTACTTCACTACCCTCAAACCCATCCAGCCAATTGAGAAATGAGAAAAGTTCTGAGCCAGTGTTAGCGACAATGTTTGCAATTGTACAAACCTCAAGGAATCTAAAATTGAGGGAAAATATCGGGGTTACACCACTTTAAAGTTTAGGGACATATGTCTCCTTTGGGCCTTCTAGGATGAAACCAGGTGTCCTGTTGGCTTGCACGTTTTCATTGAGCTTAAATATAATCTTTCACGAACAGCAGGTCATTGTGCTGTCCTAGTACAATGGCCAAAGTCCTGTGTATTGCTCTGCATCATCACTCATTCTTGCTAACGGGCAGTCTATCAGCAATGCCAACCCGATATGATGACTTCAGTTGAGACAGCAGTTCTGTGGGTACAAAATCTTCCATCTTCCATCCTCAAGCTAAAGGTGCTTTGTCAGGAAAGTTGCTCCTTCATATAAACTTCGATAGCATCTTCAATGATTAATCACGAGACCATCGTGCGTTAGACACGTACAACTTGGACCAACATCTATTAGATGCGATGAGGTTGAAGCGTAAGGCCTGTTGCTCTCACGTCGATGACAGGCCGGTGGCTTCTGCTTTTCCCCTCCTCTCCTCTATCTCTTTCTACTCTCTTAGTAGTCATCTGACCCTCCCCATCTCCTCCAGGATGCAGGGGTTATTCCAGTAAAACTCTCTTGGTTAAACTCCAAAAATCCACGATTTCTACCTCATCTTTGTTCCTTCTCCGTCCCATTTGTGGAACTCCATCCCTTCCTGAGGCCATTCAGTTACACTCTTTCCTCCAGGACTCAGTGCACCACCATGTCATGGCATCCCCCATTTCCACTGACAATATTTTTTATCCCCATCAATTCTATAACATGTCTCCGTCTCATTTCCCTCTCCGTCTCCCTCTCCGTCTCCCTCTCTCTCTCTCTCTCTCTCTCTCTCTCTCTCTCTCTCTCTCTCTCTCTCTCTCTCTCTCTCTCTCTCTCTCTCTCTCTCTCTCTCTCTCTCTCTCTCTCTCTCTCTCTCTCTCTCTCTCTCTCTCTCTCTCTCTCTCTCTCTCTCTCTCTCTCTCTCTCTCTCTCTCTCTCTCTCTCTCTCTCTCTCTCTCTCTCTCTCTCTCTCTCTCTCACATTGTTATCTCATTCCCTTGTTTGTTTTGTTTCACTCTTGCTCCTATACCACCTCACATATTGTGTGTATATATATATATATATATATATATATATATATATATATATATATATATATATATATATATATATATATATCAACTCTGTATAATCTGCGTCATCGTCACAGTGAGTTTCAAACACATTGCCCCATCGTGCGATAATTTCACAACAAAACAACAGACCAACGCTTGTGGGAGCAGGAGCGGGAGCAGGAACGTTGTAGTAACATCAAACAAATCAATGCTGCAATTAACGCTAAATAGCCGTTTGTCAAAATATGGTATATCCTACCCCCAGGGGTGTAATTAGTCCGCTGTCTGCACAGTCTCAGCTTGAGAAGAGGAGCGAGCGCACGATGGTCCCGTTCGGGGAAAAACAAATAGGAAGGATCTGCGGCTTTGGCCTCAACACACATGGTAGTGCTTCGAGAGGAGTAAAAGTGGACTATTTCCTTCCATGATTCATTGTGGAACATCAACATGGTCCCCGATGACTCGTTCACGAAGCATTAACCTCTAAATAAAAATTTTCGGATAAACTTTTGAAAGTTTGGGATAACCCTCTGAGGGAGTAGCAAAGCTTTAAACTTTAATGAGCAAACAGTTTTGTGTTTTTTTTAATGTTTGGTCAAGTACTGTGACCAACGGCAATTGTTTCAACATGTGCAAATGTTTTGCAGCTTTCTTAATATCGCAAGATTTTCCAGTGCAAGGTTACCAGCTCCACCTACTGCGATATCTGCACACTGAATATTTACACCGAATTCCCGTTTCTACCAATACACCCTCATTTGAGATTAGACGCTGAGGAACCGCTCCACGATGGGTACTCTAATATATATATATATATATATATATATATATATATATATATATATATATATATATATATATATATATATATATATATATATATATACACACTACATGGCCAAAAGTATGTGGACACCCCTTCTAATTGGTGGATTCAGCAATTTCAGGTAGACCCATTGCTGGCAGGTGTATAAAATCAAGCACACAGCCATGCAATCTCTGCAGACAAACATTGACAGTAGAATGGGCCAAACTGAAGAGCTTGGTGACTTTCAACGTGGCACCGTCATCAGATGCAACCTTTCCAAGAAGTCAGTTCATCAAATTTCTGCCCTGCGAGAGATGCCCAGTTCAATTGTAAGTGCTGTTATTGTGAAGTGGAAATGTCTTGGAGCAACAACAGCTCAGCTGCGAAGTGGTAGGCTACACAAGCTCACAGAACGGGACAGCCGAGTGCTGAAGCGCGTAGCGTGGAAAAACTTGTCTGTCATCAGTTACAACACGCACTACCGAGTTCCAAACTGACTCTGGAAGCAACGTCAGCACAAGCACTGTTCGTTTTGAGCTTCATGAAATGGGTTTCTATGGCTGAGCAGCAGCACACAAGTCTAAGATCACAATGTACAATGCCAAACGTCGGCTGGAGTGGTGTAAAGCTCACCGCCATTGGACTCTGGTGCAATGGAAATGTGTTCTCTGGAGTGATGGATCACGCTTCACCATCTGGTAGTCCGACGGACGAATCTCTGTTTAGCAGATCCATATGTATGTGTGTGTGTGTATGTATATATATATATATATATATATATATATATATATATATATATATATATATATATATATATATATGTATATATGTATATATATATATATTTGTATATATGTATATATATATGTATATATGTATATATATATATATATATATATATATATATATATATATATATATATATATATATATATATATATATATATATATATATATATATATATATATATATATATATATATATATACACACACACACAATGGTTAGGGAGGTGGACTTGGGATCTGAGGATTCTGAGTTCAAATCGCACTCAGCTGTTGAATTAATGCCAATTAAAGATCACAGACTCTCGCCTGTTGAAAATCTTTGTTCATATAACACCATGTGGCAGCTTCTCATTGGCTGGGCATGCAATGTTATCAGTTTTACCATTGATGCTTCCATCCCGGATTCCTTCTATTGGTGTTGGAGCCTTGTGTTCTTACAATGATGAAAAGGGGGATTGTTTACCCTTGGTCCTGAGAGAGAGAGAGAGAGAGAGAGAGAGAGAGAGAGAGAGAGAGAGAGAGAGAGAGAGAGAGAGAGAGAGAGAGAGAGAGAGAGAGAGAGAGAGAGAGAGAGAGAGAGAGAGAGAGAGAGAGAGAGAGAGAGAGAGAGAGAGAGAGAGAGAGAGAGAGAGAGAGAGAGAGAGAGAGAGAGAGAGAGAGAGAGAGAGAGAGAGAGAGAGAGAGAGAGAGAGAGAGAGAGAGAGAGAGAGAGAGAGAGAGAGAGAGAGAGAGAGAGAGAGAGAGAGAGAGAGAGAGAGAGAGAGAGAGAGAGAGAGAGAGAGAGAGAGAGAGAGAGAGAGAGAGAGAGAGAGAGAGAGAGAGAGAGAGAGAGAGAGAAACATATGTATATATATATATATATATATATATGAGCTGAATTCCCCCAGAGGCGCTGCCCGGGTTCTTTTTGAATGAATTTAATCTTCTGTACATCGGTCTGACGCGAGCCTAGTATAAATTCCCTATTGGGCTACAGCAGTCATAGCCTAAGGGGGTTGGTGAGGGAGAAACAAAAATATCAGGACATGCCCCAGGAAGGTTATAGGCTAGGTGGCGAGGCCCCTCGGCCGGGAAGGGGGGGTGGGGATTTTAGACGGTACTTTATAGGCAATGGGATGTTGTGGCCGCGGCCATCGTAATCAATTTCAACAGTGGCCGCGGCCGTAAAATCCCATTAAATATAAACTACCGTCTAAAATCCCCCCTCCCCCTGGTCGAGGGGCCTTGCCACCAAGCCTATAACCTCCCTGGGGCCCGTCCCGACATATTTTGTTTCAGAGGTTTCCTCCTATTTTTCACCGTTCAGGAGATTAGCGCATGCAGCCAAACAAACAAATTAACAAAAACTTCAAAAAATATATATATATTTTTTTAATACAAAATCGACTCCTCCCATGCTCTTCTGGCTGAAAAAGTTGCATAAAGCAACCAAGAAAGGCTACCAAGGTAAGCCCTTTCCTGTTTGAAACCCTTCCCAGAGTTCTTCCACATCTGTAAAGACATTCACAAATCGTACACACATGAGCATCTCAAAGTGACATGCCCCCTCAGCCACCAGACTGATTTCATCACTTGTTGGCAAACCATCAGTGACAGCATAGACAGAAATGTGCACCACTGAGGCTGCCAAGCTTCTATCACGTGCAATGCCAATAGCAGTTAACAAATGAACAACAATATGACCTTCAGGTATTGATCATCCTTGTTATACAGCATTTTTCAGTCTCCCAGTAATGGGTTTGTCAATTACAGATAACGTTTCTCTGTACTTGTTTTTTTGTGCTTTGGATAACACCACGAAAATTGAGTGATGCAAACTATTCCACTGTCATTCCTTCCTTATGAAGAAACACAATTCAATGGTGATATTCGACTGAAATTTTCGCTATTCTGTTTTAAGCTAACAGTTAATGCTGATAGATCTGTATTCTGCAGAATGAAAAGTGAGCTTTATGCTTTATCGATGTGTAGAGAGAGGAACACCTCACAATGAGTCATCAATTAGATTTCATCGGTAAATGTGATAGATTAGCTACTTTGACATTTCACATTAGCTGCTCATTTATCGTTTACAGTGAGTTGTTATGATCACAAGTTTTTGAAGATTCTGATCAATGTGAATTATAGATTACTAAATGACAAGTTTGGTTTCTTCTCACCCAAACTAAGCTGTACTAATCACAGCAATGTTGTTATAATAGTAGAAAACATTAGTGGAGCGTTTGAGTAAATATGGGACTTTTGAAATGATGAATGAATATTAAAGACGCCTTTCGCACATCTGCTGTGTGTGCGTTTTCAGTGACTCGGTTCTGCTTACACGATCCGCATCAGGACCTGAACCAAAGTCGAATTGGCTTCTTGTCACCAAACCAATTCGTACACCTAGTTTTGTCATAACTCGTTTCCAACTTTTTGAAATATTGTGCAATATATCGCTTTTGGTCCCATCTCTCAATAGGTGGAGAATCACTGAAAAAAACTAAATAACTCTCATATCTCGATGCGGATCAAGATCGTCACCAAAATCAAAGCACTTCTTCCTTGTCACACACCCAACCTGTCCACCAAGTTTCGTCCGAATCTGACAATAACGTTTTGAGATGTCGTGCTACATATAGTTTTTGGCCCAATCTCTCAATGACGAAGAATCACCATTTCATGCGTTAACTACTCTTTGAGTGAAAGGATCTTTACCTGACTACTGTCTTAACTCTCCCAATCTCTACTCACCTCTGGTCCTATGGCAGCTTCAAACACTCCTGGACGAGTTGCATTCTCAGTCTCAAGTCTTTTCGTCAACAAGTCTCATGGGACATTTAATGGAGAAATCCAATGAACGTGTGAACAATTATACCGAATGTGTGCCCAAAGGGAAAGTTATCAGATGCAAGTAGACGTAAAATTATCCGCATCAAATAATTTGTTTCCTCAATATTACGAATGGAGTTCCAATAATTATCTCATGCGAGCCTCGACAGTGTGTACAAAAAAATAAAAGTTCCAACAATGACATTGTCACAACAGTCCAAGAAACGCCGTGAATTTATTTTTCTAATAAAGACGCGTATTTATGATTAGTAAGAGAATAATTTTATTTTTCTATTGTGAGCAACATTGGCAAGTCTTGGACAATTATATCTCATTCCAATCATTTATTTTTAATGCTTCCATGTATAAATAAATGAGTGCGGAGTTTTAATGTTTCCTGCAGGCAAATTTGAAAAAAAAACATAAAGAATGGAAAGTGAAACCTATTTCTGGTTTTAAACCCTCAAAATAAATAAAATCCATTTTGAACGAACTTGCTTTCAGCAATGACAACAGCAAAGAACCAGAGGAAGCACTTTCATATATTATTTAAATGATCTTCGAAAATCACATATTTTCACAAACAAATAACGAAGCTACAAGTACAGTTGCAACCGGGCGTAGTGGCGTGCGCCTGTAATCCGGCTACTCGGAGGCTTGGGTTGGAGGATCGCTTGAGGACGGGAGCTCTGCACTGGGCCGCGCTATGAGAGGGTGTAGGGCAGCCCAGAATCATGGCGAAACCCAGTCCTTATCCCTGTGTCGTAAGAGGCAACCAGGGTGGCGTCAGGAAGGGCATCCGGCGTAAAACCTATGCCAAATCAGTATGCGGATCATAACAGATGATCCACTGTGGCGACCCCTAATGGGAGCAGCCGAAAGATGAACAAGTACAGTTGCAATGCCTTACTATGCGAAGTTACTTCATTAATTCGAGAGAACCCAATTATCAGACCCTTGGCTAATTCATCTCTTCGGAAAGCATTTAGGACAGAGCTACAAACACTGTACAATAATCCGGCAAAGGAACACTTTTGGCCTACTTACAAGAACAGTATGACAAGTCTGTCTTTTGCGGATAACTTGTAAAGTTTCCTATTTGTAGATGACTCCATATTGTATCATACATGACCCCATCCCAATGTCAGGCAGACAAGAGCTGCGTAACTCTATGCTGATATGGAATTGATTATATGCTGATCTGATAGAGCAAGTCCTGCAATACTGGAAAATATCGCTGTCCCGTCCTCTCACTCTGGAGGAGAGGAGGAGATTGGGACCATACTCTGTGCAGTGTTGGTGCTGCTTAAGCAGTCTCCTTGGTTATTGGGCACAATCCTGGACGGGTCGCCACTCTGACACGGTATACCAGCATGCTGACACTCCTTTTGCCGACCTCGGAAGGATCACAGGCCGAGTTAACCCCACCTGGTATTAATTCAACAGCTGAGCGGGATTTGAACTCAGGACCCTAGGATCCAAAGCCCAGCACCCAAACCATTAAGCCAACACCGGGCATGTGATATGGAAGGATCGTCAAACTAACTCACTTATTTATTTACATGGTTTGCAACTGGGAGAGGTTCAGTGTCTTGAACTTCTATGCTTCACAATCAACCAAGACTTCTCATGGGCCGACGATATAGTAAAGCTGGTCACCACAGTCACCTGCAGTTGGGGAATCCTCTATTGTTCAAAGTCTTTCCTGAAAAATATGAACAACTCAGAGTCTATAAGTCCTTTGTCCATAGGGAAATTGTGTACTGCTCTCCCCTATGGGCTGGTGCCCCAGCAAGCATCACATTTATCTCTCCTGGATTTTATAGCTCTCAACATTATTGGAATCTCCCACGATGAGGTCAAAGCTCAAGGCCTGTTGCATGCACATCAAAGACAGGTTGATGACCTCTCCATTTTACAGACACTTCCACAAATCTATCTCGCTTTGCTCCCTCAACTGTCGAGCCCTCACCATCTACTCCAGGTTGTACCTGTTCTTCCAGTAACCCCCTCCGCCATCGAAGGTGGATGGAGGTTAGGTTTGCATCCCTGTAGGGTAGCTGAAATAGGTGACCCTTATTGTCAGTAATTCTGTCTGTTTGTTTGGATGTTTGTTCGTTTGTCATCAGTATAATTGGTAGTAAACGTGGGCGGATTTTGACCAAACTCGGGTGGTAGGTACATCTTATGACCTAGTGCTTTGGAAATTGTGATGGTTGCTAGGGACGCTTTGGTTCCCTAGCAACAACCGAAAAACCTTCAAAATCGGTACCGTTCACGCGAAATCAATTCCGAAAGCCATTATCCCACGTAGGGTTATGAAATTTGGCACGAATGATCTACAGGTGATGCTCTATCAAATATATTCCGTTTTTTGTGATATATGGAATACTTTATCCATAGCGCCCCCTACAATTAGGGTATGCGCGAAAATTGGCAAAAATTGAAGGCCCCCTAGCGACCAGGTGAGTGCATCGATACGAATTAAACTTTGCAGGTTCATGGTACTCAATGAGTACTACAACTTTGCCTCAGGACATATTGACCGATTTCGCTTTGGTCAGGGGTCAAAGGTCAATTAGTGCAAAAATCGATAATATGCAAGAGCTGGAGGTGCCTTTGCGCCAAATGCTACACCTCCTCGGGTTATGGTCGGATGGTCATGAAAATTTACACTAATCGTCTGGAATACATTGTGCACAAACGATCGAGCCGGATTTTCGATTTGGATATTTGTTCACCCAGAGCACCCCCTCGAACTTTGGGGATTTCCAATTTCAAACCGCATTTTGGTACTTTTCATTCAAATGGATACCGAGTAGTTATCAGTGGATGGAACTGGATGAGATTTGATATGCATAATCTTAATGTGATTCCCTATCCGCTATATGACATCCATTTTGCTCTATATCTTATAGTTTCCATGCTCGGCGACCCATCGCCACCTACCGGCTTGTCTGTTTGTTTGTCTGTCTGTGAGCAGGATATCTCAAAAGGTTATGGACGGATCTGGACGAAATTTGGTGGACAGGTTGGCAGTCTGTCAAGGATGAAATGATTGAATTTTGCTGAAGATCCGCATCCGGATCCGGACACAATAATTTTTTAAGTGATTCGTCACCATTGAGACATGGGGCAAAAACGATATATAGTTATGATATTTCAAAAAGTTGTGCACGGATTATGACAAAACTTGGTTTATGAGTTGGGAAGGTGACACAACCAAGCTGATTATGTTTTGGTTAAGGTACAGATGCAGATCCAGCCAATCAGTGGGATATGTAAGCTGTTGTAAAATGCAAGCTGTTCAGCCTGGTGGAGGTATGTGCTTTCCTGAGTGCCAATCTTGTTATATTTCTGTGTGTATGTATATATATATATATATATATATATATATATATATATATATATATATATATATATATATATATATACATTCTCTGTCAAATTGTGGCTCGACTGTCCGAATGGCAATATTGTGCTTTTGATGCTGTCACTTCACTCTGTCATGAACCAATGTCTTGTATCTATAATAACAAGTAAAAAAGACATAAAATATCATAGCCCCCATTATTTTAGTATTTTGCTCTATGGAGTTAAAGGACCGGCCCTTATTTATGAGCAACTAAGATGGCCACCAGTTTACCAGCGGCCATCTTTGATCAGATCGCAAAATAAAGTGAGTTGTATGTGTATGCCATCGTTTTCTGTGCTTCTGCCAAGTTTGAACAAAATTGGACCATGCACGTCTGAGAAATGGTTGGGGACACATTTGAGCAACAAAATGGCCACCAGTCGGCCATCTTCTCAGGTCAGGTCAAGCCAGATCAGATAGATGACTTGGTGCAGGTATCATGTAAACCTGTACTAACCTGTCTCATGGTCGGGTTGTCGGCGACTAAACCGTCTCCCCCACCAGGTTTTCTGGTGAGGAGGGTGTTTGGATATGGATACCCAGCAGGATTAAAAACAAAACCTGTCAAAGGGTGGAGGAGCTCCTTGTGAGCCAACGACCATCCATATCTAGTACCCAACTGTGTCTGTGGACGTCCTCCTGCAGTTGGGTGACTTCTTATTAGGAGGTTGGTGGCAGGATTTGTACTCCAGCCACCGTAAAACCCTTCATTCCGCAAAACATTCTCGAAGCAGAATAAAAATCTGAAAACCCACTCCGTGGGAGTACCCATTTCGGACTAAGTCCAATGGGGCCTAATAAATGTCAGTGTGTCAGTCAGAGTGTGTGTGTGTCTCTTCCATAACTCCAAAACCATGAAACTTAGCAGCCTGAAACGTTGCATGCATACGAGGGGAATTCCAAGGGAGTCCATGAATAAAAATTGGGTGTTCTGATTAATGTAATCAAGGCTCATCCTTGGTCATCTCACTGTCCCTCGCTGGGGTCTGAATTCAACAATGCCTTGACTTGGGACAGGCCACAACGGTTTCTTAACGACAAAGCGCTCAAAAATGTTTTTTTCACTTTTCTCACTCATATCATTGAATGCTTCATCTTCATACCTTTGAATCGGTGATAAATGCCCAGACACCAGTGTCTGGTGCTTTATTTCATTTCTGCACATTTGATAACCTCTAGAGTCTAGAACCTCTTATCGTGAACCTTATTGTGTGATCTGCTTTCATTATCCACCCATCACTTCGACATCGACACATTTATAAAACTAGAGGGGGAGCAATCGGTCGAGTGCAATACCTCCGCCGCCAATACTGCTAGGTCACTTAAGTGAACCTGATATCCTATTCATTGGAGGTCAAAACGGATCAGACTCAACTGAACCATGATTGAATAAACTAAACTAGATCGACGTGCATGTAGAAATGCCAAAAAAATAAAATCGAAATTTTTTTGAAAAAAAAGGTGCAAAATTAGTTTTTTTTCTCTAACAAATCTTTTTTGGGGGGTTGGAAATCACTTAAAACATGTAGAAATGCAAAAAAAAAATTCAAATATTTTTCAAATAAAATCGAATTTTTTTGGAAAAAAAGTTGCAAAATTTTCTTTTTTTTTTTTCCAACAAAATTTTTTTGTTGGGGTTGGAAATCACTAAAAACATGTAGCAATGCAAAAACAAAAATTCAAATATTTTTTCTAAATGGCCGCCATAGCGGCCATATTGGACTTTGGACCAGGTACAGAATCTAATGGCATGATCCTTGGACCATACCAAATCCCCCCACCAAGTTTCGTCGAAATCCGTCAAGGAGTTTTTCCGTAATACTGTTCACAAACAAACAAACAAACAAACAAACAAGCAGTCATAGACTGGTACTTACGAAATCATCAACTTGACCTCTGACCTTGTCTAATAAAAGCTGTCTCTTGAGAAGGTAGCGACGCAAACCAGAAGTTTCTACGATGATTCTGTATCAAACCATCAAAAATTGTAACATCGACCGAAGCAAAAATCTCCATTTCTCCACGCAATTATACCTTAACGTAACTCAACGACGCGTCTGCTCGTGCGCACTGCATCATGGGACGACCCGTGACGCGTCGAGTGAAATATTTTTTTATACAATGTTAAAACGTCTCCAAAACATCTGATTTTTACCAGAATTTCGACAACCGAGTTTTAAGCGTCCGAAGCGATCGCAAAAACCGAAGACAAAATTAAAATCAAAGTTAAAACGAACTCGTAACGTCAAGCGAAGCAAAAATACTCCATTTCTCCACATGAATTTACGGAATTATGTTTGACCTCACTGTGACCTTGACCTTTGACTGATTTTGACCAAAATCTAATCAGCACGAGCCATCAGCCTCCTGAATCACGTGGTGTAATTTGACATTGGTAGGTTCTTCCGTTCTCGAGTTATCTGTACCAAACCATCAAAAATCGAATATTTGACCTCACCGTGACCTTGACCTTTGACCGATTTTGACCAAAATCTAATTAGCACTAGCCATCACCCTCCTGAATCACGTGGTGTAATTTGACATTGGTATCTTCTTCCGTTCTCGAGTTATCGTGCCAACAAACAAACAAACAAACAAACAGAAACGGAAGGCATCAATATACTTACGAAATCTTTAGATTTCGTAAGTAACAAGCAGTGATAGAATGGTACTTACGAAATCGTCAACTTGACCTCTGACCTAGTCTAATAAAAGCTGTCTCTCGAGAGAAGGTAGCGACGCAAACCAGAAGTTCCTCCGATGATTCTGTACCAAACGATCAAAAATCGAATATTTGACCTCACTGTGACCTTGACCTTTGACCGATTTTGACCAAAATCTAATCAGCACTAGCCATCACCCTCCTGAATCACTTGATGTAATTTGATATTGGTAGCTTCTTCCGTTCTCGAGTTATCGTATCTACAAACAAATACACAAACACACAAACAGAGGACGGAAGTCATCAATATACTTATGAAATCTTTAGATTTCGTAAGTAACAAGCCGGTAGGCGGCGATGGGTCGCCGAGCATGGAAACTATAAGATATAGAACAAAATGTATTTCATATAGCGAATCGGGAATCACCTTAAGATTATGCATATCAAATCTCATCCAGTTCCATCTACGGATAACGACTCGGTATCCATTTGAATGAAAAGTACCGAAAATGCGGTTTGAAATTGGAAATCCCCAAAGTTTGAGAGGGTGCTGTGGGTGAACAAAGATCTAAATCGAAAATCAGGCTTGATCGTTTGTGCACAATGTGCTCCAGACGATTAGTGTGAATTTTCATGACCATCCGATCACAACCCGAGGAGGAGTAGCATTTGGCACGAAGGCACCTCCAGCTCTCGCATATTATCGGTTTTTGCACTAATTGACCTTTGACCCCTGACCTAAGCGAAATCGGTCAATATGTCCTGAGGCAAAGTTGTAGTACTCATTGAGTACCATGAACCTGCAAAGTTTCATTCGTATCGATGCACTCACCTGGTCGCTAGGGGGCCTTCAATTTTCGCCAATTTCCGCGCATACCCTAATTGTAGGGGGTGCTGCGGGTAAAGTATTCCATATATCACAAAAACCGGAATATATTTGATAGAGCATCACCTGTAGATCATTCCTGCCAAATTTCATAACCCTACGTGGGATAATGGCTTTCGGAATTGATTTCGCGTGAACGGTACCGAATTTGAAGGTTTTTCGCTTGTTGCTGGGGAACCAAAGCGTCCCTAGCAACCATCACAATTTCCAAAGCACGAGGTTATAAGATGTACCTACCACCCGAGGTTGGTCAAAATCCGCCCACGTTTATGACCAATTATGCTGATGACAAACGAACAAACATCCAAACAAGCAGTCATAGACTGGTACTTACGAAATCGTCAACTTGACCTCTGACCTTGTCTAATAAAAGCTGTCTCTCGAGAAGGTAGCGACGCAAACCAGAAGTTTCGATAATGATTCTGTATCAAACCATCAAAAATCGTAACGTCGACCGAAGCAAAAATCTCCATTTCTCTACGCAATTATACCATAACGTAACTCAACGACGCGTCTGCTCGAGCGCACTGCATCATGGGACGACCCGTGACGCGTTGAGTGAAATATTTTTTATACAATCTTAAAACGTCTCAAAAACATCCGATTTTTACCAGAATTTCGACAACCGAGTTTTAAGCGTCCTAAGCGATCGCAAAAACATAAGACAAAATTAAAAAAAAGAAGTTAAAACGAACTCGTAACGTCGAGCGAAGCAAAAATACTCCATTTCTCCACGTGAATTTACGGAATTATGTTTGACCTCACTGTGACCTTGATCTTTGACGGATTTTGACCAAAATATAATCAGCACTAGCCATCACCCTCCTGAATCACGTGGTGTAATTTGACAGTGGTAGCTTCTTCCGTTCTTGATTTGTCTGTACCAAACCATCAAAAGTCGAATATTTGACCTCACTGTGACCTTGACCTTTGACCGATTTTGACCAAAATCTAATCAGCACTAGCCATCACCCTCCTGAATCACGTGGTGTAATTTGACATTGGTAGCTTCTTCTGTTCTCAAGTTATCGTGCCTACAAACAAACAAACAAACAAACAAACAAGCAGTCATAGACTGGTACTTACGAAATCGTCAACTTGACCTCTGACCTTGTCTAATAAAAGCTGTCTCTTGAGAAGGTAGCGACGCAAACCAGAAGTTTCTACGATGATTCTGTACCAAACCATCAAAAATCGAATGTTTTGGATGTTTGACCTCACTGTGACCTTGACCTTTGACCGATTTTAACCAAAATCTAATCAGCGCTAGCCATCACCCTCCTGAATCACGTGGTGCAATTTGACCTTGGTAGCTTCTTCCGTTCTCGAGTTATCATTTTTTGGATGTTTGACCTCACTGTGACCTTGACCTTTGACCGATTTTGATCAAAATCTAATCAGCACGAGCCATCAGCCGCCTGAATCACGTGGTGTAATTTGACATTGGAAGCTTCTTCCGTTCTCGAGTTATCTGTACCAAACCATCAAAAATCGAATATTTGACCTCACCGTGACCTTGACCTTTGACCGATTTTGACCAAAATCTAATCAGCACTAGCCATCACCCTCCTGAATCACGTGGTGTAATTTGACATTGGTAGCTTCTTCCGTTCTCGAGTTATCGTGCCTACAAACAAACAAACAAACAAACAGAAACGGAAGGCATCAATATACTTACGAAATCTTTAGATTCCGTAAGTCACAAACATACAAACAAACAAACAAACAGAAACGGAAGTCATCAATATACTTACGAAATCTAAAGTAAGTAACAAACAGACAGGGGTGAAAACAGTAACCTCCGTCCATCTTCGATGGCGGAGGTTAATAACATACACATCTCACATCGACTGACTGTGTTGGGCCTGCATTGCCATGTGGTGCTTCAGGTTGTGCTTCGCCTGCTGAAAATGTTATGCAACTTCATTTTTGGATGACCGCTTCATTTCACCTTTTTGTGCAATCTGGTTTCATTATTCACCTGTCACTTCAACATCGATACATTTTTTTTTTTTACGTCCATTGACTTTGTGTTCCGAGTTCCTCCGTATTGGCTTGAGCTGTGAAAATCATGGACTGATATTTTGTGTTCTCTGGGGCTTGATGTATTTTTGAATTGAATTTCACTAATTTTCCACTTGAATTCCACATTTAAAGAACTATATTTAAAGGTAAGCCTTTGTGGTCCTCCTTTTCGTGTGCTTTATGCATGCGGAAGTTTGTACAGAACCTGAAATATGCCGTATTTGCCAAGCAGGAGTGGAGCCTACTCACCCCATGATTTAACAAGCATAGCGGGAGACCAACCATCTATATATTACCAAAACTCTCATCTTGTATATATGTATATATGTATGTATGTACGTATGTATGTTCCCAAAATACAGTCAAAACGGTACATGATAGAGCAAAAATTTTAGGGCCACCTTACTCACCATTCGCCTGCGGTGTGCAGGATGAAGTTTCATTCAAATTGAGCAACGAAAAAAATAATTAAAAAATAAATTCCCGATTCAGTCAAGTACTCTTCGGAAGTATTTGATCACTGCAAACAACCTCAGCGGTATAGTTCGCTGGAGCCATCTTTTTTTATTCTTCAAAGGATTTTTCCCATCAACCGCTGTCACAACGGGAACCCAAAGAGGTTTACGGGTCATCTAGTTACCTTTAAATGTGAAAAAACAAATTCAACTGATGCTATAATGGAGTCGGGTACATCTATCTGTTGGTTTGACGTCAAGAATTGCTTCTTGGTTCACATATTACCTTGATACGGCAAGGATGGAGGTACAGGTGTACAGTAGGTTTCCACATTTGACCTCAGCAGTGTACAAGTGATCGTGTTTTCCTTTGTATTACTGGTTGTTTCTGAAGCAATTGATTATTTTTATCTCTGCCACCGAAGGTGAAAGGAGGTTATGTTTTCACCCCTGTCTGTCTGTTTGTTTGTTTGTGTGTTCATGAATTGCCGGAATCCTTCGGATTTCGGCAATTATGTTGGTCGGTTGTGTGTGTCATTCTGTGTCTGTCTGTCTGTCTGTCTGTTTGTGTGTTTGTTTACCCTGTAGCAGCCACACCGTTTCAGCGATCATGACCAAACTGGGTACAGACGTCGGCCATGGTCCAACTAAGACACTTTTCATTTTTGGTAAATCTAGGTCAAAGGTCAAGGTCAAGGTCACCGAAAAACAGAAATTCTTATTTTCGCAATAACGTCCGCTAAAATGGTAGTATCGACTTCAAACCAAATCCAAAATGTGCATCTTCCAATTCTGCATCCAACCATATGTCTCATTGGGGTGTCACATCAACACGCTTCTTGGCGGTCGGGGGTCGAATGTCAGGGGGGGGTCGGGTCAAAACTTTCAAATTGCGATAAAAATGCCATTTCAAGTCCGATTGACTTCCAAGTTATGATCATGACCAAACTTAGGGCTATAACTCATTAAACAGTAGCACTATCGACTTATAAGAACTAAATTGATTTCCAGGTTTTTGTTTTTTCAGAGATCATGGAGATATGACAAAGTTATTCCGGCAATTCCTTGCTCAACGAGCAATTTAATTTATTTGTCTGTGTGCGGGATATCTCAAAAAGATGTTGACGGATCCAGCTGAAATTTGGTGTGCAGGTTGGGTGTGTGGCAAGGATGAAATTATTATATTTTGGTGAAGATCCGGATCTTGATACGATAATTATTTAATTTTCAAAGTGATTCTTCACCATTGAGAGATAGGACCAAAAATTATATATACCATGATATTTCAAAAATGTATTGGGCCCGATATGTTCATGTGGATCAGCCATTGCTGGGTGGAGATATGCACTCTACCATGTGCTCTTCTCGTATACAAATTGTGTGTGCTTTAGAAAGGTTATGTGGTTTTTCTTTGTGAGATTCAAAGCAAAATCCATTTGATAACACCTGATTTCCGAGTCATTTGCCATATCAACATGTTTTCCAAGTTACAGAGTCAAATTATTTCCACCCGTCACATGACGATTGGCAGCTGTGTATAAAGAATAATGGTTGTGCACATCTCCTTAAAATTTCCATAACGCAACATTGTTTTTTTTTTAATTTATTTATTGAAATTCCACCAAAACAATGGTGAAAGCTACTCAAGGGTTTTGGGTTATATACGGTATGTACTTTTGTTAGTAATCACACTGGCTCCAATCTTCCAATTCCGATTACCGAAAAATTGCTGATATCGGCCAAGCAGCAGTGTGTGCGTACGTGCGTGTGTTGTTCATAAAGCATAACATTCTCTCTGCTAACTCCCCTCCCCACCTCTCTCTCTCTCTCTCTCTCTCTCTCTCTCTCTCTCTCTCTCTCTCTCTCTCTCTCTCTCTCTCTCTCTCTCTCTCTCTCTCTCCCCCCCAACTCCCTCCTTGCACCCCTCTTTCCTGGAGTATATAGCGATGTTTGGTAAGGCGTTACTCTCCATGCTCCCTCTTTCCTCGCTTCCCCCCCCTTCCTCATCCCCTCCTAACTCTCCCACCCCTCCCTCCTCTTTCTCTCGCCTCTCTAGTCTCCCTCCCTCTTTCTCACACCCCCCCCCCACCTTCCTTAATTTACGCATCAGCGAAGTTACGGGTTATATTTGCGAGTACAAAATAAAGGTTTTTCGTCACCAATCATAGCTAGTCAGCACAATCAACTGTCTCATGTAAACATCAATTGCACCACCTGTGAAAGTGAATCATAAAAACAATCAATTGTGCAATCATGGAGATTTGAAGTAACCTCGATTTCAAAGTAAATTTATTAATTACACAAGAACGCAGTTGTGGATCTATATTTTTGGAATATATTTTTAAAATTAGATTCAAATTTTATTTTAATTCAATAGTTACGAAAACATGCAAACAGTGAGAACAGATGGACAATGTGGAACCGAGATGACGATCGAGTCGTGAAGTCTCCAATCTAGTCGTTGCGAGTCAGTTATTGATTTGTGCTTACCTCATCAAATGCAATTACTCTCTTCTTAAATGTAGAGAGCATAGTATTGCGACTTGAATATGGATTATAGTTCGTTCGAATAACCTCCTGCCACGTTGACTCAATAACATGGAGGAACATCACAGGTGGACCACTCTCTGACTTACAAGGTAAGGAGGAAATGATTATTCATTTTTAAGAGATGATCACGGTTCATATCTCGTCCATGGCATACAATATGTCACAAAATTCCCAGTCCAAGAAAATTAGAAAAGCAATAATGGTCAGCACTATGGTCGAGACTTGTTGCGTTTCATCTCCGTTACACTTCTGTGTAACAATCTCATATCTGCTTGTCTCAAATATTCCAGCCAATAACGTGCGTTTCATCAAGGCCTGACAGGCGCATCAATATTGCAGATAAATAATTAGGTCAGAGCCACAGGTACAATCTCAGGTGACAACAGCAGTGAGCACGATGTCACGGAGGCGAGCTGCTGTCCGCCGCTGTGTGCTGCGAGTCGGCCTCAGCCCTCCATGATGCACCCGATGCTATTGATATTGTGTCAACCGCCTGGAAGGTTTTATTGCCTTTCCGGACAGCTCGCTATAATAGGACTGCCACCCAGGGGATGGCAAATTTCACGCGGCAACTTTTACAAGGTGGTGATTAATTGTCAAGAAGGAGAAGCGTTCTGGCGTGCACGTTTGTATGCACGGCATGACCGACACAAACACACGCAGCACGTTGAGACGTGCACACACACACACACACACACACACACACACACACACACACACCACCTGAGTGGTCGTCAGGTGAGGGCTACGAGTAGTCCTTATTCAAATTCATTTTTGCTCCAGTGAAATGGACCTCGGTGATGGAGGGAAATTATTTTTCCTTGATTTAATCCCAGGTACAGGTGCATCTGCGGATTACAGTCGCTATTCCATTGAAGGTATTTGAAGCCGGTTTGCTCCATTTCTCTGTGTCATCAGTAAAGATCGATGACGGATGTTTTACATTATTTGACTTTTAGGCTGGTGTCATGACCATTGCTGTTGTCAAATAAGCTTTTATTTCACAAATGAGTGTCTTGCCACAGCGACCACAACCAGTTCACAATACCATCCGGATCCATGATGGTATGAGATGCACATTTCGGTTAAGTGGAATTGAAATGCAGGTTTGATCATATTTAGCTGTTTGGTGCAGGAATGAAAAATCCATCCATCCATCCATCCATCTGGACCATACTCTGTGCAGAGAGTCTCCAGCAGTCTCCTTGGCTATTGGGAACAATCATGGACGGGTCGCCACTCCGACACAGGATACCAGCAAGCTGGCACTCATTTTGCCAACCTCGGAAGGATAACAGGCAGAATCAACCCCACCCTGTATTAATTCAACAGCCGAGCAGGATTTGAACTCAGGATCCTAGGATCCCAAGCCCACCACCCTAACCATTAAGCCGACACCAGGCAAAATGAAAAAAAACGAAAGGTAAGTTCATGGATAAAATATAGAAATGGAATGCGGGAATGGCACAGGCATGATATTTTGAGCAGCGTCGCATATACTGTATCCTTGTATAACTATAACAAATATATATATATATATATATATATATATATATATATATATATTTTAAAGTCTGCGAAGAGAAGGAATTATGGGAGGAAATTGCACAACACATCACGTCACATGACCAGTCACGTGATACCGTGAAGCATTTTTACATTTTTTAATGAACTCATGGAAGCTATCTCTCTGGTCCACGTATAAAATGTAATCAAGATGATGTTTACAGCTGGATAACTGATTAGAGCAGAAGACCTGGCACATTACCAATCAAAATAATTGTATTCCTCCTTTTATTGTTCCCAAGTCCCCATTGTGGGGTGGTTCATGGCTACATGCCAGACAGCAATTTATTTAACAAAGTGTAAAAAGCCCTTAATGTCAGCAAGCAAAGGTTTTATGGTTAGAAAATGCCAAAGGTGCAAGTGAATAATGGTTTGAATTACCATACGCTTTATGTGGCTTACAGCCAATCATGGATATGTTATATTTGGACAATCATTTCAGCAGCCAAGAGTGGTAAGACCAATAAATTGTTGCCGGTAATAGTGGTTGTATGTATGCATATACCGTTTAACAACAGCAGCATTTGCATTGTGACGAACAAAGCAGCCTGATTTACTAAAGCACTGATGTAAATAATCTTTTAACCGAGTTAGCATCCATCTTGGGGATGGTCATCGCGAATGGTAACATCCTCTGCTTGGTCGATCGGACGCCGCTTCCAGTTTGGCATCGCACAATATGGTGGTGCACACTACTTTGTTTACATTCGTATTGAACACTATAATGAACGGTTCTCGTTCAGGTAACCTCGAAGTACACCTCAATGAGTGTTCGATCGTTGAATTGTCGAAAAAGACTTCGATGGGCCGAATGAAATCAGCGTTTTGACCCGAAATCGACATATTACGGAGGCAAAGATGATGGAATCTGTTTTGACCCCCTTTTCCATTTTGCCCTCTGCATTTCAGTTCCCCCTACTCTTCATGCTTGGTTGTCCCCCTCCTGTCTCTCTTCAACTGACACGATCTCACACCTTACCTCCTTTTCCTACAAGGAAGTTAGGATGATATAAGGGGAATATGGGGCTGAAGGTATGTTGAGATCGTCAGGTTAATAAAACAGGGGGGTGGTCTATGCTCAGGGTTATTACCCTCGCCAGAGGAGAGGGTATTGCATTTGGGTCCGTTTGTTTGTCTGTTTGTTTGTCCGTTTGTTTGTCCATTTGTTGGGTCGCCGAAATAGGTGACCCTTATTGTCAGTAATTCTGTCTGTTTGTTTGTTCGTTTGTCATCAGCATAATTGGTAGTAAACGTGGGCGGATTTTGACCAAACTCGAGTGGTAGGAACATCTTATGACCTCGTGCTTTGGAAATTGTGATGGTTGCTAGGGACGCTTTGGTTCCCTAGCAACAACCCAAAAACCATCAAAATCGGTACCGTTCACGCGAAATCAATTCCGAAAGCCATTATCCCACGTATGGTTATGAAATTTGGCAGGAATGATCAACAGGTGATGCTCTATCAAATATATTCCGGTTTTTGTGATATATGGAATACTTTACCCACAGCGCCCCCTACAATTAGGGTATGTGTGAAAATTGGCGAAAATTGAAGGCCCCCTAGCGACCAGGTGAGTGCATCGATACGAATGAAACTTTGCAGGTTCATGGTACTCAATGAGTACTACAACTTTTCCTCAGGACATATTGACCGATTTCGCTTTGGTCAGGGGTCAAAGATCAATTAGTGCAAAAATCGATAATATGCGAGAGCTGGAGGTGCCTTCGTGCCAAATGCTACTCCTCCTCGGGTTATGGTCGGATGGTCATGAAAATTCACACTAATCGTCTGGAATACATTGTGCACAAACTATCGAGCCGGATTTTCGATTTAGATCTTAGTTCACCCACAGCACCCCTTCGAACTTTGGGGATTTCCAATTTCAAACTGCATTTTCGGTACTTTTCATTCAAATGGATACCGAGTAGTTTTCAGTCGATGGAACTGGATGAGATTTGATATGCATAATCTTAAGGTGATTCCCTATCCACTATATGACATCCATTTTGCTCTATATCTTATAGTTTCCCAGCTCGGCGACCCATCGCCGCCTACCGGCTTGTTACTTGGCGAAATCTTCGATTTTGTCAAGTATGTTGGTCTGTTCCGTTTGTTGGTTTGTTTGTCCGGTGGTCTACAGCCCAAACGGCTGGACCAGTCATTCTTATGTTTGGACATAACTCAGTGACCGGAAGCCGTAGCGACTTCCGGTTGACGCCAAATTAAACTTCATTCAAATATCTAAATGATTACTAAATGCATCTTATTACAAATTACGCATAGTTTTCGCAAGCGTATGACGTCAAAGTTTTGCCTATTGACGTCATTAAAAAAATATTTACGCTCGTGTGCAGCCGAAACTACTGAAGCAATCATTCTCAAATTTTAACACGTGATAGCCAATCTTTCTGAAATAGTCTGGGATCAATCACGTCATAATCGCACTTAACGTCACGATGTTACGCCAAAAAAGGTGAAAACAAGCTTATGAACATAACTCGGTAACCGCAAGTTGTAGCGACTTACTGTTGACGCCAAAACAAACTTCAATGGTATATCTAAATGTTTTAAAATGCATGTTAGAACAAATTATGCACAGTTTTCACAAGCGTATGATGTCAAAGTTTTTAGCTATTGGCGTGATGAAAAAAAAATTCTATCCGTTCGACAGGTCACAATTCTTAACCGATTTGGATTAAATTTTAACAGCTGATAGAAATCCAGAGTGCAAAAGGATATGTGACTTTTGGTGATGTTCAAGATCAGGATCTGGATTCTGCATCACTTTATATTATCGCCCATTATAAACCAATCGGTAATTTTGTGAATTACACATGGCTATTTCTCAAACAGTTTTGCACTTATTATATTGAAACTTATACTGTCTATTTATGCATGTAATATTAACATGTGTACAACGTTTGATCGAAATTGACCCAAGGTCAAGGTCAGGGTCACCCAAAACATGAAAAACACACATATAAAATACATGTTTTTGTTTTACAACATATTTCAAACCTGATAACGGGATCGTAGAGCTGGTTGAACAGCGATGTTCCTCGGTATTTTCAAATATTTTCTACGATCAGAATGAAGGCAACAAGCACCGATGATAAGTTGTTGAATGTCACATGGTGGCTTTAAATGATTTGTGAAAATTTTCAATCTGCTGCCGTTACCATGACAACGCACGCCTGATAATTGTTATTTGTGACGTCGCGTCATTTTATTAATGTACGAACAAATAAACACCACACATTCCATGACATTACAGCTTGGACCACCACACGGAAAGGTCAACTAATTCGCCAAGTGTCGTGCTAAGCACGATTTTTCATTTGTCTGTTTGTTTGTCCGTTTGTGTGTCCATTTGTTTGTCCGTTTGTTTGTCCGTTTGTTTGTCTGTTTGTTTGTCCATTTGTTTGTCTGTTTGTTATCTTGCCAAAACGAACTTTTTGCAAAATATGTTAGTCAGCTTGTATGTTTTTTTTTTTGTTTGTTTGTTTGTCTGTAATCACGTATAAAAAATTCTGCAGAGCACATTTATCATTGGAAATTTTTGTAACTTCGCATATCAGAGGCCTATAGAGGTCCCTTTCAGTGCACAAAATTTTGAAGGTAAAGGTCAAAGGTCAAGGTCACTTTGTTGCAAATCAGGGGAGTCGACGAAACCCTTATTTTTTGAGTAATTTTGATCGGATCGTCTTCAAACTTCATGGGAATATAGTTCATGGTCTGGCGCTCAGCTGATTAATTTTTGGTGGCGATTGGCCTTGACCTTCATGGTTAGCGCCTAAGGTCAATTTTTCAAGTTTTAGGAACCATATTGTGTTGTACCTCAAATTGAACACCTCGATGAGTGCTTTCTAGATATGTCAAGCTTGAGACATTATGACGTCATTTGGTGACGTTATGAGGCAAAAGCATATTTTTCATGGTTACTCTGTAGAACGATTCTCATCGGAATCTCTCGTAGGCAGATATTCCTCAAGGAGTCGCTCCTGGTGGATAGCAGCTCTGTTCACCTCAGTGTGACCTTAAAGAAGTCACACGTGGTCACCTTTTGGCAAGATACGGGTCACCCTGCGGGTGACATTGGTTAGTTTATTTGTCTGTTGGTTTGTCCACACAGAACATGAGTGTTTTTCTCTGCAACCGCTTGTCGGATTGACACAAAATTTTCACCACAGAAGTGACGACTCGTGTTGAAGGTTTTAATTATAGTTATGACGTCATAGGTCACATGGTGTGGCATCCAAATTGGAAAGAAGGAAAACTTTGGACTTCTGTATCTTCAAAACCGCACCGTGATTAAAAATTGAAACTTGGCACATGGCAGGTGATCCGCATGGGAAATAAGTGTTGTCTTTTTTAACGATGTCAGAGAATCCGTCGTGATGACATCAGAATTTTATAAGCAGAATGCTACATCCAATCAGTATGAACATTTTTGAGGATCATCCAGGGATAAATTGGTCGACAAAAAAGAAAAAAGATGAAGACATCGGTCACGTGGTTCGGCAGTCTTTATTTATTTATTTTTCTTTTTAACCTTCAAAAATCTTCTCCGAAACGGCTGATCAAATCGAGGCGAAACTTTAGAGGTATGACCAACTATCCATGAGGAACAAAACGTTCCCAACCCATGATGTCATAGGTCACATGGTTTGGCAGTCATATTGGATTTACATAAAAACCTTTTTAAAACTTGTTCTCCAGAAAAGCTGGACAGCTCAAGGGGAAACTTCACAGACATATTCACCAAGTCTTGTGGATACTAGGGTGCTCACGAATAAGTGACAGGTCACATGGTCTGGCAGCCATGTTGGATTGAACAAAAATCTTTCAAAACTCACTTCTCTTGAACCGCTTCATCAATGGAAGTGAAACTTCACAATTATGATTGAGTAGTGATGGGGAATATATGTTTTAAATTTGAACCTGATCAGACGCAAGCAAGGTCTGGCACCCAGAATTATTTAAATTTTTTGATGTGGGTTCTTTTTTTGTGTTTGTTTTAATCGGGCTCACTTGGCTGCACTTGGATGGGTTTGAGTGTTGAGAAGTAGAAGCTGAAACCCGAATCCTATCCAGGTTCCTCCTGATGACTTCATCTATTCTTTTTGCTTATTTGGGTTCCTTCTGATTACTCCAATGCAGGACTGTACCTATTTGGTCTTCCATTTGAGTTGAATTGAATTTATTTCAATCCCATTCTAAATTCAATTGAATTTAAAAAAAAAAAACGTCATGGGTCAGGGTCACGTGTCCGATCAAAGCAGGGTTGCATCAAAGCGGGACGTCTTGGTACCCGGTCATCACTACCAGCAGTTATAAAGTGGCAGGTCTAGTTATGTCCATTATTAATAACGTAATACATCAGTACACAAACACCATACAAAATATACTCCACAAAACTACACAAACACCACACAAAACAAGTCCTGGCGAGGGTCTGCAAGCTATGATTGGTTTCTTTCTCTTTTTTTATTTTTTTTTGCAATGCACCACTTTTGAACCACACAAAACAAGGAGCCTTTGCAGTGGCTATGTTTTTTTTTTGGTTTTTTTTTTAAAGAATCAAAGGCAACGTCTGTTTAACTTTGAAATATTTACCCAACACTGTGCCGTTGTGAAACGTACCTGACAAGTGATTTACCAGACTCCCTTATTTCTCTTCGGGTAGATGCTATCTACTGCCTTGACTGGCATGTTCCGTGCACTGGCTGTGGTTTTCTCTGTGAATATTCGTCATATCCTTCCTTGCTTTCCTAGTGCCTTCCTATCTCCTCCAACAACTTAGAGTATTTCTGGCTTGTGGCTGCATATTCCCTCCACAACCTTTCAGTTGTCTTCTTATTCATATAACATAAACAGCATCAAAAAGCCTCAATGTGTCTTAATGGTTAAGGTGGCTACTTTGAGATCTTAGGGTCTTGAGTTTGAGCCCCTGTCGGCCATAAACTAACACCAGACTGTCATCCTTCTGAGGTCAGCAAAATGAGTACCAGCTTACTGCAAAAAGGGGGCACTGCATCAGTGGCATAGCCGTGCTCCCAGCAATGATGGAACCAGCAGCCACAGGCTGCATATAAAATACCAATAAAAACAAAACAGCACCTGTGTTTTGGGTAGCATAATTTGCTGGGGGGGGGGTGCAACTGTGCCGCTGATGCAGTGCCCCCTGTGGGTCAGGGCAGGGATTTGTAATTTTCTTCCCCTCTGCTGATGCAGACCCACATCGTATTTGCCTGTATTTTCTCCATGTAACTCCTTCGTGGTAATTATAACCGCCACCTTGCTGAATTTTTGCGTATGGGATCTGAGACCTCCAAGCGTTGCACAACAGCCAAATACTTGTGTGAGGCAGCATGTCTCACTCGGTCAGTCAGTTTTACAAAATGGAACTCAACAATCCATTCACTCTGCCCGCTGGTTCACTTTGTTACATTTCACTTTTCTGGGAACATATCTTGCACTTACTTCCTCCACTCCCATCGCCTCGTCAGATTATATGCTGGTGAAACTGCTTATCAGTCTTGCCCCGAAGGGGATGTGAGTCGATTGTAGTGCTCGTGTGTGTGTGTGTGTGTGTGTGTGTGTGTGTGTGTGTGTGTGTGTGTGTGTGTGTGTGTGTGTGTGTGTGTGTGTGTGTGTGTGTGTGTATGTGTGTGTCTTTTGGCATTAAATTTTTTTCTCTCTTCAACCACTTGTCCGATTGATGCAAAACTTCAAACGCAGGAGGGACTCCCAATGGAGAATATTTAAATGATAACTCTGATGTCATAGGGTACATGGTATGGCAGCCATGTTAGATTGAAGGCGAAAAAAATTGGAAATTATTTTTATTATTATTTTTGAAAATTGGATTTTGAAAAAAAAAACAATTGAAAAAAAAACTTTTATTTGAATTGAATTATATCCTTGAACACTGTAAAACACAAATCACCTTTTTGACACTTTAAAAAACAACAAACCTTTTGTTTTCGCAGGACTTGGACAAAATATTACGGCATTTTACGTGATCATAACCAATCAAATTTGCTGCTCACAGAGCCAGCCAATGTCCTTCTTTTCTCAAGACAGCACACCTGTGTGGGGTAAGGTGTTCTATGAACTCTACAGTCGTTATTATTAACTCCGCCCAGCAAAGGGAGACGGGGTTATGTTTCCACCCCTGTCTGTATATCTGTCTGTTTTTTTATGTGCACAATATCTCAAAAAAAGTTATGGACCGATTCGTACGAACCTTGGTGGACAGGTTGGGTGTGTTACAAAGACGAATTGATTTGATCTTGGTGAAGATCCGAATCTGGATCCGGATATGAGAATTTTTGAATTTTTAAAGTGATTCTTCACTATTGAGAGATGGGGCCAAAATGATAGATATGTATATATCATGATATTTCAAAAAGGTTGTGGACAGTTTATGACAAAACTAGCTGGATGAGTTGAGTAGGTGACAAGAACAAGCTGATTCGATTTTGGTTCAGGTCCGGATCCAGATCCGGCGTGTCAGTGGGATACAAAACGTAAACTGTTCAGCCTGGCGGAGGTATGCGCTCCACCGAGTGCCCTTCTAGTTATTATTATTCCTTCGGAATCGCTTTCCTCTCTATCCTGCCTGCGAGATCCCGTCGCTTGTGTCCAGTTTCCTTCACCGTGAACTTTGCTTTGCTCTGTGCCATACCTGTGTGCTTGAGTGAATGCCAATGCTCACCTTGTGTAAAAGGCAACCTGATTGATATGAGCAGATACGTGACGCATGAGCAATGCAATGACCCTGATATCGGTATACAAGCATCCATCACTTGTCCCCCCCCATAAAACAACATGCTCTTCGTCTACAAATATGTTATCTCAAAAAATTCTAAAATTCAAGGATTAGTAAAAGACATTAACAAGAACTCAAGTTCTTTCTTCTCATTTGAGGTAACTTCAAAGGATCAGTTTGAATTCGGAAATTAAAGACAGAATGCCCCCCCCTCCCCGCCCCCTAAATGAAATGAGACAAGGACCTTTTCATTCTGACTGCAGGACTGCCCAATAATTTGCCAGGAGGGATATTACAGATGTTAACTCCGGTGGATCGCTTACAAAAGGAATTGGATCAGCACCGACAGTCAGACAAAGGAGCAGATTAAGAGGTGGTTGGGAAGAATAGGCAGGTAGGATTGCATGTGATGCTTTGGTATTCAATACGAGTTCCCTTACAAAGAACTTCAACGAATGAGGAAGCCACTAGGCCCATCAAAGCCTGTGCTTGTACTATCAACATAAGGCTGTTTGTCCATGCCATATCATTTAAATGCTCAGCATCAAGCAAGGAGGCAGCACGAACCATTTTTAAAGGCTTTGGTATGACTCGGCCGGGGTCGGGTTCGAACCACTGATCTCACAGCCTCGGAGCGGACGCTCAAACCATTCCACCACCGAGTCTGGTTAGATGTAGGTATTCCTCCCAAAATGTGGGTCTTGTTCCCTTCAACATTTTTCTCTTTCACATTTTATTTTATCCCGTTATGCGTCCTCGTTCCCTTCAAATACCTTCACCCATACCAATCTCTTGCCATTTCACAAGTCCATACCCAACCCTCCTTTCAATGTATATTTAGTTCCCACCTCATTCCCCCAAATTTGTGCCTATGGAAGGAAAATGAAACCCTTGTTTCCACAAAATGAGAAAAAAAGTATATCCTGAATGGTGCTTCTGCCTTAAAGTGTGATTAGTTGGTGGTTTCCTTCTTCTCTGTGTCAACCTTTTGGTACATTACTTGCCATTTATGACAGGTGTTGCTGTGTTACATTGTTGGGAGGGGTAAAAAAATAAAATAACACGCACAGGATGAATAAGCACACTTCGCCTTTTACGACATCTGCTTCTTTTTTTTTTTCTCCTTTGGTCACATTTTTAAATCTAATGATGCATTTCGTGTTATGGGAAAACGATCCTGCCAGTTCGTCGCAGGTATCAATGAAAAGCAGACAACAAATCACAGCGGTCGGTATTCCTTACTACAGCGGATAACAGGTGTAAATGTCAAACTCACATGCGTATTCACAGCTTTGTTTTGGTCTGCATTCCAAAACAAGGTGTAAAGAATTTTTCACAGTCATATTGCTTTGTCTAATACACGGTGGTGGCACGAGCACATTTTCTTGTTATTTGTCTCGTCTACTTTCCGGGCTGTCGGAGATCGCCGATGCAGCTTCTTGGTTAAGGAAACACACTGAGCGATTCAGCGTTGCCTTCCCAGCGATATTAGCGTTGTCAGGAATTTGGAATTTAGCCGTGGTGCAGGCATAGAATGCCAACACATTGCAAAAAAAAAATGAACTATAAATTCTCAACAGACTTCACACCAGACTTCATACAAGGTTAGAGCATCTACTCTGATCCTGATTTGATTCTGAGCCTGATCCAGTCATACCAAACACTTAAGAATGGTATGGGCTGTTTACTCGCTTGGTACTCAGACATGTACATGATAGAGCATGGACAAACCCAATGAGTTTGCCTCTCTTGGTGTGTGGATGGGGCAGGGGAGGGGTGAGCAGGGGCAGAGCCGTATATTAGAAAGAGTACGGTCAACCCGGTTTCAGCGCATCTGCTTTATGATTGGTCAAAAGCCCTCATGTGACTACAGGGCGCCATGTTGTGGACCAACCTGCGTACCGAGCAGACGATACTCGCTTTGCGACAACGCTACAAACATATCATCTTGCATCGAATGCTTCCTCATAAAACGTCACTTTGATGAAATATTTAGAGTTACAACGTTTATAAACATGCCCTGCTGTGCAGCATGGGGTTTCTCAAATCGAAAGAATCGCGGGAAACAAATGCATCGCTTCCCCCGCAACCCAGAAAGGAGGAAAAACTGGGAAGTAAAGGTTCGTCAGGATGGCTGGAAAGCCAAAGACAGCCGTCTCTTGTGCGAGGTAAGGTCAACTTAACATGTCGACGTAAAGACTAAATAAGACCCAAGTATTATGTCACCAGCGAAATAAATATTGATGAATATTGTATTACTGATATCTTTTTCAACAATTTCAAAAAATTGTAGCAAGTTAGTGTATATTTAGTTGAAGATCATGGATAACATGTTTCGAAACTAACATGTATTTCGGTATATGGGACTACAGAGTACAGTGTAAACTTTGGGTTGGTCATTTGAACCATTTACCTTGGAACTGTTAGATGTGGTTGGTCCATGACTCCATAACGATGCTTAATGCCGATATAAGCAACACAGTATAGACCTGAAAGTGAAACACATGCAGTTCAAGGACCATGAATGATGACAAGAAGACTTTTGTTTCTATCATGATGTCTGCGCAATTTAACAATGATGATTTCTCAGTTTCTAGACATTACTAGTCTCTAGACATTCTACATTTGGTGAGTTTTAAGGTAAAAGTTGCAGCCTTTCATCGCCCTCTAACCTGATGTTTTAATGTAAGATAGAAACTTAATGTTCATTTGATTTAAAGATTTTTTTTTGAATTGTTCAATTAAACTAGTCAAGTTGATCTGAACATCGATTTGTCGGCTTCCTCGCAGCACAGATATAATTATTACGAGTTAAAAGATGGACAAGTACAAAAGAAAAAAGTGTGAAGAGGGGAAAATGCAGAAGTAAGAATATGTAAAGGGATGGATGATTTCAAGAGGAGGAATGAAATGGATGAGGGAAGAATGGTGGGAGAAAGAGTGGGGAAGAAGAGATTTGGAGAGATGAAAAAACAGATTTCTAAGGGAATAAACTTGAAAGTGGATTACGGTTTTGAGGAGAGAGAGAGAGAGAGAGAGAGAGAGAGAGAGAGAGAGAGAGAGAGAGAGAGAGAGAGAGAGAGAGAGAGAGAGAGAGAGAGAGAGAGAGAGAGAGAGAGAGAGAGAGAGAGAGAGAGAGAGATTTGGATTTAGGGAAGGAAGAAGAAAGTAAGGTGGGGGGGGGGGGCGGAGAATGAAGTAAGACCCAGAAAAAAAAACATTTAGACTTGAGGGGTTATAAACACTGTTACAGCAGCCCCAGATTGTGATGAATTAATGAAAAAGTCGGTAAAATTCCAACCAAGATTGAGATCTATAGATACAGAATATGTAGATGGGACAAGGCTTCAAATCTTTCATGGAGAAAACAAGAATTAAGACAATTCAGAAACAAAACTTCAGTAGGGCAAGCCCTAAAACATACAGTCCGCACTTGTGATGCAAGCTTGAGCGCACACGCCCTTGGTCCACAACATGGCGCCTATTGTTAAGTTGGCCAAACTCTTCTAATATATGGCTCTGAGCAGGGGGAGGGGGGAGGGGAGCAGGAGGGAGGGGTGCAGATTTCTCCTTAAATGTCCTGTCTGTCGAGAGAAAAGCGACACCATGACGTGACATTGCCGTCACCTACAGTGCTCCGGGAAGGTCACTTTCCTTTAGGTCAATGGTTTTATTTGTCATGTTTAAAGTCAACTCCTGTGCTATCTGGTGTCTCTGTCTGCATGCGTGAATAATATATGTGTGATAGCTAGCTCATGAGACACTGGGGGAGTGGGGGCATCACCAGATCCTTTACAATGTTGTACAGAAAGTGACAAAATGATACACAATGTTACGAACACATGGGTTCCCTTAACTGCGAGAGAGAGAAAGACAGACAGACAGACAGGGAGAGAGAGAGAGAGAGAGAGAGAGAGAGAGAGAGAGAGAGAGAGAGAGAGAGAGAGAGAGAGAGAGAGAGAGAGAGAGAGAGAGAGAGAGAGAGAGAGAGAGAGAGAGAGAGAGAGAGAGAGAGAGAGAGAGAGAGAGAGAGAGAGAGAGAGAGAGAGAGAGAGAGAGAGAGAGAGAGAGAGAGAGAGAGAGAGAGAGAGAGAGAGAGAGAGAGAGAGAGAGAGAGAGAGAGAGAGAGAGAGAGAGAGAGAGAGAGAGAGAGAGAGAGAGAGAGAGAGAGAGAGAGAGAGAGAGAGAGAGAGAGAGAGAGAGAGAGAGAGAGAGAGAGAGAGAGAGAGAGAGAGAGAGAGAGAGAGAGAAAAAAGAAAAAAGAGAGGAGAGAGACAGAGTGATAGAGATGGAGATTGAGATTGGGAGAAGAATAGGGAGAAAGACATATGATGGGGGGGGGGGGGAGAGATTAAAAGATCGAGCGATGGAGAGAGATGGTGACAGAGAGATGGAGAGAGAGAAAATACTCATATTTTTTATTCACCCACAATAAACCCTCTAAACTAAGTAATGAAATTTTAGGATGATCAAACACCATCCGCTCGTGACTAATGTTTTCATTAAAGAAAGCACAAAAAAGTTTTTCTCTTCATTTTTTAAAACAAATGAGCCAGCACCGCGTTCCCCAGATTGTTGTTCTGCGTCGCAATTTTGATCACGCCATTCCTCACCATCGAAGCAAGAATTACATGCAAATGGTGCAGATTTTTTTTTCCTTGTGAATAATTGTACTATACGTTTGTTGACAGCAATGAATGAACAGCATTGGGATGAATGAATGCGTTGCTGTTTGTTTGGTACAAAGTAAGAGAGTGCAATACGTCACGTCATATTGCAAATGTATTTTCTGCATTGTTGTATTTCAATCTCGCACAACAATAAAAACCGATTAATTGTGAATTAAAACAGCGAAGAACAATACGTGTTGTAGATTAGGAAAAAGAAACAAAGCTGAATGTGAAGAATGAAGCCGTTGTGAAATTTAATTCACAGCGTGTAAACATTTCGAGCTCAATAATAAAATGATGTAATGATCAATTATTTACCGACACACTATTTCACAAGTGCAATCGGCTTTATTCAGCACATCACCGAAGCGTTATAAATTATTTACAATGTAATAATTCCTGACTTGAGTGCTCCCCCTACCCCTCCTCCATAACTTAGATCAGCAAATCGAAACATTAAGCTGGGATGTATTAACAAAAAAAAAAAAAAATAAAAAAATAGATAAATAACAAACCATTTGCCAATTCAGCTGGAATTTTTGGGCATAATTTAAAAAAAATAAAATAATGAAGCTCGAGAGAGTGGAAGGAAAGATAAAATAAAATATTTATTATGAGTCTCTTGATTGCGAGACCTGTTTTATCCATTTATTTGTTTAATTTTATTCGGAAGACACTTCTTGATTGTGAATAATTTTTCATTAACAGATCAAATTTGGAAGAAGGAAACAACAACAAGACAGAGCATGTAACAATGCAGAACCTCACCGAGATATGTATATCACAGTAGATCTGAGAACTGGCGCGGACTCACTTACTGACTGACACACAGTACCCTTCCAATAGCTTTCGTGTTTCTTTTGGAACGTGCGAGGTCAACAACTCACTGAATAAATTCCCACATCCTTGTATATCATGAACTACAAGGGCACTCTTCGTCACCAGATATGTCTCCACACACATTATGACATAATTATGTGCATACTTGTACCAAGTTGGGCTAGGGATCCTAAGATCCTGAGTTCAAATCTCCCTCGGCTGTTGAATTAATATCAGGTACGGTTGACTCTGCCTGTCATCCTTCTGAAGTCGGCAAAATGAGTGCCAGCTGAGTCATTCCATCTGAAATCAGCAAATTTAAGAAAATGTTCCCAGTTGACCCCCTCAGATTTACTTTAAACTTTCATAAAATAGTTCCCAGGTATCAAAATGAAGCTGCGTAAAATTTTAGGTCCATAGATGCGGTCAACTCCGAGATATTGAGGGTTGAAAATGTGGTTGTGGCCCTATTTTTATGGTTGTTGCGAGCATCACAAAATGAACGGCTACTTTTAAACTCCCACAACTTTTAAAATATTAATGATAGAGCCTTGCAATTTTCAGAGATTATTCTTCTATAACTGCTCTGTAATAAAAAAAACATAAAACTGAGTATACCTCTATCAAATTTTATGACCTGATCAGTTGAAATCCAGAAAAAAATGTTGGTTTTGTATGAAGACCCAACTTTGACACCCCATATATTTTTATTGACCCATCCCAGAAACTTGAAATTTTTTCATGTAATAACTGTATGGTCGTAGTATTCAAATACATGTTTACTTTTCTTAATCAGTCATATATAATACAGTCATGATCCCTCAAAAATTTAACATTTTTCATTTTTCCCCAAAATTCAGGTGAGGATTGCAAATATATGACAAGGTATACCACTTCAAATTGTTCACCATTGGAAAGAGCATATTCAAGTTTACAAAAGTGTCAAATATCAAAGTAGTATATTTTTTTTAATATATTTTCTTTTTTTAAAACTGTTGTAAACACAGTCGTGAAAACATGAAGTGTGTGCATGGTGTGGGCACCATGGTAATCATGAATGATTAGTTCTATGATTCAAATTAATAATACAAAAATATATCACATACTGCAATAACAATGTAATAAAACATTTCACGTAAATGATTTGAATAGGTCCTTGATCTGCTTTTCCAAGTCAGGTGCGAGCTTGTACTGCCTCCCAGTTGACGTTAGGGAAGCATCAATAACTTTCATCACATGGACCAAAGGAACCCAACAAATGTCCTCCCTTGAATGTAGCTATATACACTGCTGACATCAGCAGATCAACCACTATTCCTGAGTTCTATTTTTCGCCCCAGCCAGATGAGTTAAGCTCTTGCTATTTACAAATGAGAAACAAAGAATTACAAATTCAAATTTCAAAGTATTGTGTTCATGGTATCCTAATAGCAGATGATATGTATGTACATTGTGTATACATGTACTACACATATGTACTACATGTAAAAGGACTGTTCATTAAATAGCACACACAACGTGCACAGCACTGGCAGAAGAAGAGATTTGGAGAGATGAAAAAATAGATTTCTATGACACATGTAAAATTTTTCACATATTAAAAAAAAAAATAATAACATCATTTATTCAAATATTTTTTAAATATTGATAGAAACATTATACCACATTGATATTTGACACTTTTGTAAACTTGAATATGCTCTTTCTAATGGTGAACAATTTGAAGTGGTATACCTTGTCATATATTTGCAATCCTCACCTGAATTTTGGGGAAAAATGAAAATTTTCAATTTTTGAGGGATCATGACTGTATTATATATGACTGATTAAGAAAAGTAAACATGTATTTGAATACTACTACCATACAGTTATTACCTGAAAAAAAATTCAACCTTCTGGGATGGGTCAATAAAAATATATGGGGTCTCAAAGTTGGGTCTTCATACAAAACCAACATTTTTTTTCTGGATTTCAACTGATCAGGTCATAAAAATTAATAGAGGTATACTCAGTTTAATGTTTGTTTCTTACAGAGCAGTTATAGAAGAATAATCTCTGAAAATTGCAAGGCTCTATCATTAATATTTTAAAAGTTGTGGGAGTTTATAAGTAGCCGTTCATTTTGTGAGGCTCGCAACAACCATAAAAATAGGGCCACAACCACATTTTCAACCTTCAATATCTCGGAGTTGACCGCATCTATGGACCTAAAATTTTATGCAGCTTCATTTTGATACCTGGGAAATATTTTATGAAAGTTTAAAGTAAATCTGAGAGGGTCAACTGGGAGGCCTCCGGTGATATGAGGTGGAATGACTGACTCAGCTTGCTGGTATCCTGTGTCGGAGTGGCGACCCATCTAGGATTGTACCCAATAGCCAAGAAGACTGCTTAAGCAGCACCAATGCTCTGCACAGAGTATGGTCCCAATGGATGGATGGATGTACCAAGTTTGATTTAAATCTTTGAACCCAGATTCAAAATATTAAATAATTCTGGCTGCCAGACAATGTGTCCAATCAGGTTGAAATTTACAACCTATATGCCCCATGACTACTTGATTACAACTGTGAAGTTTCATGTTGATTGATGACGTGGTTCAAGAGTAAGAATTTTAAAAAGATTTTTTATTGAATCCAATATGGCTGACAGACCATTATTTGTGATCAACCTGGTATCCCCAAGGCTTGGGGAATATGTGGGTGAATTTTCCCCTCGATTTGTAAAGCCGTTCTAGAGGAGAAGATATTTGAATGTTTATTCTTCAAAAAATCAGAGCTACCAAACCATGTTACCTCTGACATCATAGGTGGGGAACTTTTTGTTCCTCCTGGATAAGCGATCATCCTGTAATGTTTCACCTTGATCTGTTCAGCCGTTATGGAGGAGATTATTGAAGGTTTTTATGTTTTAAAAAATGGCTGCTGAACCACGTGACCGATGACGTCATCAGCCCTCCCCCCCCACTCCATCCAATTTAACCCAAGATGACCCTCAAAAATATTCATACTGATCGGATAAAGCGATCAATGTATGCAATTATGACATCATAACGAAGCCACCAATGACACCATCAAAAAGTCACTTGTATTAAACATTCTACATGAGTAGTCACATCCATGGTGAAAATTTCGTGTCAATCAGATAAGCAGTTGCAGAGAAAACAGAGAAAATTAGGAAGGGCCTGCGTACATACAGACGGACAACCCAAAAACATAATGTCACCGGCGACTTCGTCAGCGGAGGCATAAAAATACATCATGAATGGTCCGTGTATGTAGTAAAAGAAAACCTGCCTCATCACTATCATTAATTTATTTATTTGTGAATTCGCAGGATACGGTTACACACAGACAAACCTCTTTTAGAAGGAGTGGAGATAAAATGAGTATGGCCCTGGACAACAAAACGCAGATACACGGATAGACACAAGATAAATACATCACAAAAATTATAAAACAGGGTTAATCATCTCTTGTTTGGACATAATGCACACACAAGGTATACTGTTTAATCAACTTGTGGTTAAATTTGACATAATAATGTTGTGGTTAAATTAGACAACTTTGGCGAACTGTGCCGAAAGTGGGCCTTATAGTCAAGCCCATCGTACTTGCAGAATACCCCAAACCACAGGCATGTCCCCAACCTCCCCACACTGCCAAACGGTTCAGCCCTTATTCCCCAACCCAGAACTACCCAGATAATCATGTGATACATCTCTCAAATTGTGGCATTTGGATGGAGGTTGTCGTGAGTTAGAGTGCTGCTCGATTCGGTATTTATTGCAATGGTGGGATGGTGATGACACAGGCGAGATGGAACAAAAGGCTCTTATTCATGTCAACAATCCTTTTGAATAAGATGTAATTGTTGGATTGACGTATAATAATGCCTCCCCCCCCCTTTCCCCTCAAAAAGGGGGATGAAACTGAATAATCTGAATCCATCCTTCCCTGATTTTTGTATCCCATTGATAGGCCAGATCTGGTCCTGGACCTGAACCAAAATCGAATTGGCTTGTTCTTGTCGCCTACCCAACTCATCCACCAAGTTTCATCCGAATCCTTCCATAACTTTTTGAAATATCATGTTATGCCATATATCGTTTTGGCCCCGTTACTCAATGGTGAAAAAAACTTAAAAAATTTTATAATCCTCGGATCCGGATCCAGATCTTCACCAAAATCGAATCAATTGCTCATTGTCACACACGCAACTTGCTCACCAAAGTTTGTCTGAATCCGTCCATAACTTTTTGAGATATCGAGCTTACAGACAGTTAAACGGAGGTAAATTTGCAATTCCTCCATCTACCTTTGGTGGTGGAGGTAAAAAAAAAATATCCAGAGGAGTGACATCAAAATACGAGTTGCAATAAAGCTCAGTTTCAGGTTCACATGGAATTTTGATTAGCCTCTTCCATAATTATTTACACAATTTTGCACAGTCTTGAGATATATGATTTTTCTGATCAATAAGAATTGGGGACTTCAAGCAAAGCTAAATGTAATAAAAGCTCAATCAACATAACTTGTTTGTGCTACGTTTCCATCTCAGTCCATATCTGTGTTCACGACAGATTGACAGGACATGGTAATTGCATTACAAGTGAAAAACACATAAAATGTCAGAGCCACGGTTGTTTTAGTTATTTTTCTGTGTGGAGTTAAAGGGCAAGCCCATATTTATGTACAACTAAAATGGCCGCCAGTCGGCCATCTTTCATCAGATCATAAAATAAAGTGAGGTGCACGTGTATGCCATCATGTACTGTGTGTGTGTGTGCCAAGTTTGAACAAAATCTGACCATGCAAGTCTGAAAAATGATTCGGGACACATTTAAGTAACAAAATGACCGCCAGTCGGCCATCTCGGATCTGATCTTGAAAAAAATTAAAATGACGTGCAAATGTAAGCCATAATTATTTATCTGTGTGCCGAGTCTGAACAGCATTGGTAAATGCATATCCGAGAAATAGTTGAGGACGTGTTCAACGTCGGGGATTTTACAACTAAAATGGCCGCCAGTCGGCCATCTTGGATCTGATCTTAAAAAAAAAAAAAAAAAAAACATGACGTGCACATGCAAGCCATCATTCTTTATCTGTGTGCCAAGTTTCAACAAGATCGGTGAATGCTTGTCTGAGAAATGGTTGCGGACACATTTCGGTAATAAAATGGCCGCCAGTCGGCCATCTTGGATCTGATCTCGAAAAAAAACACGTATGTATGTCAGCCATTAATCATTGGCTTTGTGCCAAGTTTGAACAAGATCGGTAGGTGCATATCTGAGAAATGGTTGAGGACGTTTTCGACACCGGTTTTTTTTACAACTAAAATGGCCGCCAGTCGGCCATCTTTGGTCGCCTTGTGAAACAGAATGAAATGCATATGTGTACCATCATGTGTTATCTTTGTGTCAAGTACGAATAAACTCGGTTTGTACATTCAAAGATATGGTTGCGTACACATGCACAGACGCACGCACGCACGGACACGAAAATCGAAACCAAACCCATAAGCTCCTATTTCGGACGATGTCCAACGGGGGCTAATAATATCTTTGACTGCTAAAAAGAAGTACAAACAAAGTCTTCTTGGATCTCTTGGCCTTGCAATTAGTCACAACTTGTCTTGAAAGACCTCCAAACCTGGTTCTTTCCCTGCCTTGGAATATTCTGCAAATAGAGCTCTGACTTTTCTCAGCCATTATCAGCTCAGAACGATGTACAAAGCAAATGGGTGTGATGGCTTCCCACTTGTCCTTTGGAGGTGGTGGAATACAAAGGCCCAAAGACTGATAAGGTAGGTATCTGCCAATCAGAAGATGAGTCACAAGCTTTGTCCCTCGCTCAACATAAATTGGTAAATAGCTTTAAACACTTCTACCACTTCTCTTCTGGCCTTGTTTTTCCTGCCTACTGTGCCCTCGCTTCCTCCAAGCTCCTTCGGTCAACACTTGTTCATCCAGAAGCACAGACCTTGTTACTTTCCACAATTCTAAGCTTCAAACTCACTTGCACTACTCACTCTTTTCTGTGGAAATGACTTTTTCTGCTATACTCCCCCAAACGCTATACTTTGTCTCCCAAACAAGACAAAATCTCACATCTCTCAATCTTCACATAAGCAGGCAACAACCACTTCCTTCTCTTCACACCTTGATAGAATCCCAAGCTGGTCAAATACTTTGAATATGTCTTTCAAGCCTGACAAATCTCACACTCACTCTCTCTCCAAAAGGAACATCTGGCAAATCCTCCCATCTCCTTAACAATCCTCTTGAAGATGTTCAGTCACCCAAACCTCTGGGCCTCACAATCAGCCATGATCTCCATCATGCAAAGTCCTGCCTTGGCACACCTGACTCACATCCGCCCACAAGGCCTTCATCCATAATTTGATGGAGTACTGCTGTTTCCTCTAGGCTGGCTCCCCTGCCATATATCTTGCACAGCTTAATGGCATCATGGAAAACAAAGCCTTCAAGATTATTAGAATCTGGTGTGAGTAAGCCGAGTCTATGGTCTTATCACTGTCACATTGCAGACAGGTCGGTGGTCTCTGTCTTCTCCCGACTCCTTTCTGCTCTTCTACCCTCTGCTCTTTCCATGCTTTGTCGTCTCCTCATCCACCCCCCCCACCCCCCACCAGTTTTCTGCAGGGCGCTGCAGTCCACCCGCAACCCCTTCTGGTGAAACTCCCAAAATATGATACAAATTCGTTCCTCTTTTTTTTTCCAACCTGCAGAACCAACTTCAACATTCTCTTCAATCGCATTCTTCCCTCTGGGAGTCTAGGGCTTCAAGACAGCTGTTCACCACCATCTCAGATCGTCCTCAATTCAAAACCATGACCTTATCTACTCATACTAACCATCCCAAAGCCCTCCTCTTCAAATTTCTAGACTTCCTTCCCGAGAGTTTACTTCTGTATCTACCGAGTTCACCCCGTAGTCCTGCCCTACCCTTCATTCTTCCCCACATCCCTTTTGTCCAAGTCGCCCTCTATATTGTCCTTCAACCAAGCTGTTTGTGTGTCCTCCCCCTCTCTTTCTGTTGTCCCGTTTGTTCTGTTACGTCCTGATCGATTCTTTGTTCTTGCTCTTCCATGAGCCTCGACTTTTATACAAAAACCCCTCATTGCTTTCCCTCCATTCTTTTGAGGTGGCCACTCACCACCATCTATAGCCTGGTGTTGGCTTAACAGTTAAGATGGACGGCTTAAGATATTAGGGTCTTGAGTTTGAGCCCCTGTCATGCTGTCCAAATAATATCAGCTGGGTTGATTAAGCCTGTCATCCTTCTAAGGTCGGCAAAATGAGTACAGGCTTACTGGAAACAAGGGGCGTTTCTTCAGCGACACAGCGATGATGCAACCAGCAGCCACAGGCTGCATACAAAACAACAACAACAACCAACCATCTAAAGTCAAGCCCACATTCCACCTCACCTCCGCCATTCTGTCTTCGAAATATATGAAATTTACAATTTATCAACAGCAATGATCTATAGGTGTACCCGTCTCGAGTCGGACCTCGGCATGGCTTCAGGAGTCAAACTGACCATGCCGAAGGTATTATATGCTGCAGTCCTGATGGTCTCCATGATATTCTCAATCAAATGGACTATCGAGCAGTGAACCCCAACAATTGCTACTGAACATACAGTGTACAGTACCTTCCAGAAGGAGACAAAAATCTCACAGACTGTCTTTTATCCCTGTGAGGTCACAAAGTACAAAAGCAAATGCAGTACATACAAGACAAATATGCTATAATCTTAAACAGCAAACCACTCGAGCTGTAACTATTTGAAAGGCAACAAGTTATCAAACAGAATTATCTTACTACAATGCAGCTACTGCATACATGTGTATTTGTATGATCTTGTATGTATGTTTGTATGGATGTAGCCGAAATAGTGCCCCCATGGTGGTGGCGTGTGTGTGTGTGTGTGTGTGTGTGTGTGTGTGTGTGTGTGTGTGTGTGTGTGTTTGTGTGTGTGTGCTTGAGTGTGTGAGTGAGTGTGTATGTAGTATGTAGCTGAAATAGTGCCCCCATGGTGGTGGTGTGTGTGTGTGTGTGTGTGTGTGTGTGTGTGTGTGTGTGTTTGTGTGTGTGTGTGCTTGAGTGTGTGAGTGAGTGTGTATGTAGTATGTAGCTGAAATAGTGCCCCCATGGTGTTGGTGTGTGTGTGTGTTTGTGTGTGCTTGAGTGTGTGAGTGAGTGTGTATGTACGTATGTAGCTGAAATAGTGCTCTCCTGGTGGTGGTGTGTGTATCTGAAATAGTGCTCTCCTGGTGGTGTGTGTGTGTGTGTGTATCTGAAATAGTGCTCTCCTGGTGGTGGTGTGTGTGTGTGTGTGTGTGTGTGTATGTGTGTGTGTGTGTGTGTGTGTGTGTGTGTGTGTGTGTGTGTGTGTGTGTGTGTGTGTGTGTGTGTGTGTGTGTGTGTGTGTATATCTGAAATAGTGCCCCCCTGGAGGTGTGCATGTCTGTTTGTATGTATGTGTATTTATGTATGCATGTATCCGAAATAGTGCCCCCTGGTGATGTGCATGTGTCTTTGTTTGTATGTCTGTGTATTGATGTATGCATGTATCCGAAATAGTGCCCCCTGGTGGTGTAATAGTGCCCCCCTTTTAAGGGTTATAATAGTCTGTCTGTCTTCCTTTGTTAATTGTCTTTTTCTCGCCATTATGATGGCAATATACTACTTCCTGCAGTTCAATATTTTCCAAATAATGCTTCAGAGGGTGTAGCAACACAGTCTGTTCCAACACTGCTTTTATACAGAGAGAGGGTTTGTAACTAATCAACAAAAGTTGAGACACCTGTAGGAATTGTTTGGATCAACTTTCAAGACTTAATTTACTTTCATTGCTGCAGAACAGCTGCAGTTGCTAACCCATTACTTGTTCCCTGAAAAGGGCCTTTTTTAACAACTCTGAAATTTACATTATTTTTCAATTTTTGGTAACCTAAACTTTTTTTTAACCTCTGGCAGTTTACTGCTTAGTTTTGTACCATTTCAGGTTATTCACTGGACGTGAACTGCTTAAATTTCAGTAAAAACTGAAAAATAGGGGTGTTCTAAAACTTTTGACCGGTAGTGTATGTATGTAGCTGATATCGTGCCCCCCTCCCCGGTGGGGTGTGCGCTTGCCCAGAAGTGGATGGGAAACTGAAGTTGGAATGGAATCGTAAAGACATGTGTGCACACAAAATAATTTAATTTGAAACTAATTAAATAATGAAACTATCACGGAACAAGGATATGTGAGCTGTTTGAGAAGAACAGTGCTTACGTGCCCTCGGTGTACAGGACCTTCAGCAAGTGAGCTGAAATGAGTCTTTCTGATTCTGATGTACCATACTCTGTTACAGAGCATCGGTGCTGCCAAAGCAGTTCCTTGGTAAGGGTTATGCTGGGTGGTTTGCCTTTACCTTCCCAGCAGTAGTTCTGGCAGGAATTTGGATTTTGTTAGTGATGCCGGTGATAGCTCGCCTACGCTTTGAGAAGGACACCGTGGGGTCTTTCGCTTCCACAAACTAATGCTGAGAGACGGGATTCCATTTTAACGTCCATCCGAGAGACGGCACACACACAGTGATGAATCGCCCTGCCTGTGAAACACCAGGGTTGACCGTTTAAAGCTGGATCAGGATTCAAACCCAAGATAGACTGCTTCGAACTGAGTGTGCATACCTCGAGGCCATTCTGCCAGCCCCCTTATAAGTCTTAATCCATCAAAATTTCATAATGCTAGATATCTGTGGATTGAATGATGAAACAAACATTACTTTTCAATCTCACTTCCTTGATCCACACATTGCAGACATAAGTCTTCCAAACAGCATCAGAGTACGAATACATACCGAGATGATAAATATCACAAATAACTTCAGATTTCACTCACCAGATCGAAACGAGCATTGGTGCCTGATACAGGGATCCAATTAGAGAAAATTAGTCTTCCTTATATGTTCCATAAGAGACATGCGGATGGGTCTGCGGGTCGGAGGAGGGTGGAAGAGAAGGAAGACAGGCAACAATTAGAACCCAGTCTCGAGTCTCGGCGGGCAATAAAACGACCGTTGTGAGATCACCTGGGAGTACATGACAAGTCTGCACTCGCTGCACGGTGCGCTCGAAGCACACCTTTGGGTGAGTGCAGAGCTCACCAATTAAAGATCACAGACTCTCGCCTGTTGAAAATCTTTGTTCATATAACGCCATGTGGCAGCTTCTCATTGGCTGGGCATGCAATGTTATCAGTTTTACCATTGATGCTTCCATCCCGGATTCCTTCTATTGGTGTTGGAGCCTTGTGTTCTTACAATGATGAAAAGGGGGATTGTTTACCCTTGGTCCTGAGAGAGAGAGAGAGAGAGAGAGAGAGAGAGAGAGAGAGAGAGAGAGAGAGAGAGAGAGAGAGAGAGAGAGAGAGACTGAGAGAGAGAGAGAGAGAGAGACTGAGAGAGAGAGAGACTGAGAGAGAGAGAGAGTAAGAGAGAGAGAGAGAGAGTAAGAGAGAGAGAGAGAGAGAGAGTAAGAGAGAGAGAGAGAGAGTAAGAGAGAGAGAGAGAGAGAGAGAGAGACTGAGAGAGAGAGACTGAGAGAGAGAGAGAGAGAGAGAGAGAGAGAGAGACTGAGAGAGAGAGAGAGAGAGAGAGAGAGAGAGAGAGAGAGAGAGAGAGAGAGAGAGAGAGAGAGAGAGAGAGAGAGAGAGAGAGAGAGAGACTGAGAGAGAGAGAGAGACTGAGAGAGAGAGACTGAGAGAGAGAGAGAGAGAGAGAGAGAGTGAGAGAGAGAGAGAGAGAGAGTGAGAGAGAGAGAGAGACTGAGAGAGAGAGAGAGAGAGAGAGAGAGAGAGAGAGAGAGAGAGAGAGAGAGAGAGAGAGAGAGAGAGAGAGAGAGAGAGAGAGAGAGAGAGAGAGAGAGAGAGAGAGAGAGAGAGAGAGAGAGAGAGAGAGAGAGAGAGAGAGAGAGAGAGAGAGAGAGAGAGAGAGAGAGAGAGAGAGAGAGAGAGAGAGAGAGAGAGAGAGAGAGAGAGAGAGAGAGAGAGAGAGAGAGAGAGAGAGAGAGAGAGAGAGAGAGAGAGAGAGAGAGAGAGAGAGAGAGTTGTGATCATGGATGTTCATCCTGACCGTTTTAAGAGCTCACATCATCATTAAGCTAATGGGTTTATTCAGCTGTTTGCATCATATTTTATACAAAGCAATGAAATTTCGAAACACACATGGCCACACAGTGACTCACACACACCCCTAATAAGTTGGGATATTCGGGGATTTAGGATTTGCTTGTTTCGCAAGGTTTGCCGCAATAGTCTCGGTCTCCAATCATAATTTCAAAAAAGAAACCCACGGCAGGATTTCTTTGAGTACTGCAACAATGTTGATATATTATGGTAATGGAATACTGCATGCTGTCATTTACACAAAATTTGTGGCAGGAAACTTTACACCAACCTATTTATATGTATGTACACAAATCGCTCGACACAATGCCGACCTTCTTCCACATCCACCGCTCACGATATATCCTTGTCAGTGCCAGTGGTTACATTTTCATCTACTTGTGTAATATGAAGCACAAAATGGATTTAATGGGTTAGTTTGCACTACTACTGTCGTCAATACGCATGGCCAATCGGGGTTCTTTGTTCCCGTCGCACGACCATAGCTCATCTGAAAGGTAATGAACTGGGATTCACACACAGGTGCGATCGCATGCGAGGCTGTTGAAATCTCTTAATGGTTGATTTGTGATTAAACAAAGTAAAGGGTATATGACTGTCAAGCTGAAAGATCTACAGTTTATATTGTGCAGATGCAGCTCAGTAGCGGACAGAGACCCGGTGAATCAGCATGGTGAGATACATATATAATGGTGAACTCTCTGAATGAGGTCAACCCCGCCATTTAAAGATTTTTTTTAAATCACACCGTGGTCCGCGGTGTTCACCCTCAAACTTGCAGCGCATGCTGACAACACTACAGCTTTGTTCTGGCTGTCCACTTATCAATACAAGGTGTAGTGCCCAGTTGTATAATCCAACCAGGAGTGTTGCCTCGAAGACCTCAACACCCCACTCCGCCTGGCATTTGCCACGCACTTTTACGTCACAGCGTTATCATTATATTATTACGTCATTACCAATTACATTTTTATTCCGCAAAACGAAAAGCGGGGTTAAAAGCAAGAGGTAATTTCACTTCTATCCGTCCTATCGGTTTATGATCGAGGAACAACTTGATTTCAATTGATTGTTATATTGAGAATCGGAACAGGAACCTTTGTCGTTTAACAGTACTTTGCCTCTGAGTTCGTCCCGATCGCGCATGATGTCGAGAGGACTGATAAATATTTACTCTTTCTGCCTGTCTGGCAGTAAAAGAAAATTTTAAATCATTCCGAACAGGAAACTTGCTGTTTTTAAGGACGTCATAAAGGACACAAACAAGTCACGGAGAACTAATGTAACGAGTTAAATAAGATGGCGTAGGAGACACTGCGTCAACAGCGGCAAACTTCCAAATTTTTTTCTTTCTACAACCTTCAAAAATATATTCAATTTCAATCAAATTGTATCCGTGAACACTGGAGAGCACAAATCGCCTTGTTGGCTCTTTTAAAACCCTTCCGTTTAGCAGTAGTAGGACAAAATATTACGGCATTTCACGTCATCTCAACCAATCAAATTTGCTGCTCGCAGACCCCGCCCATGTCCTTGTTTTTCAAGACTGCACAGGGTAAGGTGTTCTATGAGCTCTCTAGTTTTTTTGTTTTTTTTTCTCAGAGTTCAGAACAAAGGATGATGATTGCATGGAGCATAGTCCCTCATCACTATGTGTATGACCAAATAGCTTCGTCACATTGCAGCTTGCAGGCGTACGGATAAATGTGGGACACATGTCATTTGTCTTTACATCATGAGATAAGAAATCGAGTCGTGAGGACTGTCCCACCTGTACACCTTCTGTCTTCTTGAAACCATTTTGACTTTGCCTGTCTGGCGTTCTTCCCATCCCTTCGGAGCGTCGTCCTCATCATGAACGATGGGATATTCAGGTTCAAATTCCCAACGTACTGTTGGTCCATTTGACTACTCATAGACATGTCCTTGTAAGTGTATATTCATGGAGAGATAAACCAATGTTTTCATATTATGTTCTTGTCTGACATATGATGTGTGTACAAGTTATGGAGTTAAAGAATTCTGACAAATCGAAGTGTTGGTAAATGCGATGTCGTGATTCATCCACCATCGACAAGTTGAGTTGGATTATGTTTCCTTTATTTGGATTGTAGTGACTCCTAGTGGCTGCTCTCAGTATTATGATCATAAGAGATGGTGAGAAGGTCTATTGTTTATCCAAAAAAGTATTTCACTGAAATGCACAGACTCATCCAGATGTACAAATTGAAATTAAGAACACATTTAACCACGTCCAATGGCGAGCCCTAAATCAGCTAACCCAGTTGAACAACCCAAACAGAATGAAGAAACTTCGATCCAAAAACAACCTTGCATCGAGACCTCACCTTTACACTCCGGTGGTCGTGTTTCTTGCATAGACAGATTTAAAACTAGACCCTAACGTCCATCATCATCATCAGCCCATGCTTGCAGACAAGTAACTTACTTTAGGTTGCTCAAAAGTGCATCACACTCATTGAATGTAGCAACTCTCGACCTGAGAGGTACCTGGATTTGTGTTTAAAGTTAGGTCAGGATTCAAACACAGAGTAGGCTCCTCAAAGGTGAGTATGCTACCTTTGAGCTACCCTCTGATGAGAAAATCGAACAGTCCAACCCATGACGCATCAATCCATACTGCAGTCAGCATTAACCCAAGGGGATCCTCTGTCTCTTTCACTGTACACACTCTTCCTCAACGAAGCTCTCCAGAGTTCAATATCACACATCTAGAGCTCACTGTTTATCTATCTACCTACCAATGGCAAATTCCATTCTATTCCCTCATATTCCAGCATTAGAGAGGTCCAGCCGGTGATGGAAACCTCTCGTATGAGAAAAAGTCAATCTGATGGTGATCTACATACGTTATCAGAAAGGGATCCAATCCAAAGACCTAATCTTAAACTTGCACTAGTTTATGTACATCCATTGGTGTGCAGATGAGGTTGACGGGAAGATTGGTGAAAAGCCGGCGGTAGTAGGCTGGACGCTTGGTGTGGATGGAGGAAGAGAGAAGAGCAAAGAGAGCGGATAGGTTGAGGTTTCAAAGTAGGAGGAAAAGAGGTAAGCTGTGGTTGAGATGGAATGATTGGTTGATGAGGGATATCAGTAAGGTAGGGGTGGTTGAAGGTGGATAGTGATGGCTGAGGACAGGGGGAAGCGGTGGAGTATAGAAGTCAAGGCAGGGCAGAAGCTTGGTACCGTTGGACCTCACCCCTTATAAAGGGAAGAGGAGGAGAAGGAGGTTAGCACTGTCTTCTCCCCTTTCTTGTGAAACTTAGAATGACCGTGTGTCTCTGCAGAAACTGTTTAGGAGATAATATCCCCTTGCTAATAAAATTGGTCAAGAAAGAGGCAAACATGGCAGTATCACTCCGTGAAAAACAATAAAAACATAAAGTATGCGATTCTCATTGCACTCATTCGTTCTTCTTTTTTTTCTGCCTGTGGAACCAACTTCCACATCCTCTTCAATCTCATTCTTCCCTCCAGGGCTTCAAGACAGCCGTTCACCACCATCTCACATCATCCCCCATCCAAAACCATGATCTTTTCTACCCCATTAATGCTCACCAAACCCACATCTTTCCAAATTTCCAGTTTCTCCTTCCAGGGAGTTTGCTTCTGTATCCATCTTGTCCTCTCCTACCCCTCATTCTTCCCCACATCCCTCATCTCTCCAAGTCTCCCTTTATTTGACTCTCAAACCATATGTCGGCGTGTTCCCCCCCTCTCTTTCTACTGTTCCTTTTGTTCTGTTACATCCTGATCGATGCTATGTTCTAGCTCCTCCATGCACCTCCACATTGTGTACAAAAAAAAGAAATAATGATGAGGGAGGATATTTGTCTACCTTTCCAAATCCTCCAGAGACAGGCTTGCTTTTTGTTGTAATGGAATGCTCGTCACCGTGAGGCCCATCGTTGGACTGTCTGCAGTGGTGGGCAAGTTAGACAGTGGATTTTATCAACTCAAAGCCGATAACAGGGTTGAGAACTCCCGTGGGAAGTGACGTGATATTGACGACGTTTCCAGTGCTTGTCCTTCATCAGGGCAAAATTGGTGGTGTGCAGGTTTGTCCATCTTTCTGGTTTGTCCACATAAAATTAACGATCGTAACTTCTTCAAGGTGGAGGAATTATCTGGAGGGAAGAATGAGTCAACAAAGAAGAGTTTAAATTACGATGCAATTCTACAACACTCGAATTTCAAAATGGCGTACGAATGCTAAACCAGGCCTTTTGCTCATGTACTGTGTGTGTGTGTGTGTGTGTGTGTGTGTGTGTGTGTGTGTGTGTGTGTGTGTGTGTGTGTGTGTGTGTGTGTGTGTGTGTGTGTGTGTGTGTGTGTGTGTGTGTGTGTGTGTTTTTTACACTGATTCGGTTCTGCTCACCGGGAGCTTTTAACCTGCTGTTGCTCGCATGAAATCTGTTATTGAAATCGTCTTTCGAACATAATTTTCAGCATTTAAACGAAAGAGTGGCAATTTCATAATGGTTAATCATAATTGTTCGGTTCCTGAATGCAAATCGCACTCACGGAAATATTGGAATACAAGAAATATCCAAGGATGAGAGGAGTCGGTTACCTACCGTTTCCTGTTAGTACAATTAGCTATACCACACACAAACACACACACACACACGCACGCACGCACGCACACGCACGCACGCACACATGAATGGATGCTTCTTCTTTTACCAATAAATGCAAAAACCTAGTACAATTTATCTTGTGGCCCTGAAAGCAAACAAAAATATATAATTGTAACTGCACTCCCTGTCCTCCCAAACATAATTAACAATAATTATAATCAATTTAAACCTACCCTGTGCATAGACAAGCCCCAGATATGACCTTCCAATCAGTGTTAGGAAACATGAAGGTTTGGGTAGAGCGTACCCATCTACGAGCCTTCGGTCTTTCACGGAGCATACATCGTCGAGGAGTTTTTGCAGTACGGATTGCAAGATATCAACATTTTGGACGAGTTCACCAGGATGTTCTCCAAATATTTTGTTGTGTAGAGGCACACCCCTATGTCGCAGGTAAGTTTCCAAGTATTTTCGGGTTCTTTAATAGTGTTTTTTCAGCCATTCCATGCTACAATCCTTATCTGACAAGCATGAAATACGTCCAGGACCGTCCGGATGAACTTCGTTACTCGGTGTTCCTGCACATTGAAGCTGAGTATTCTTGGGCAGATTACATAATTTTCAAAGTGCCATGTTGTATAATGAAGGACTGATGATGGAGAATGGAGTTTTAAAACAAACTGAAGACAAAGTTGTCCACAGACCTTAAGTCATAAATAAACAATTACCAAATTCATCCACAGCCTGATGGAGTACTGCTCTCCCCTCTGGGCTGGTGCTCCTGCTTCTCACCTTTCTCGGCTTCACCCTGTAGAAACCAAGGCATTTTGGATCATTGGTATGCCCCGCGATGAAGCTGAATCGTTGGGTCTTTCACTCTCTCACGCAGGCAGGTCAGTGGTCTTTCTGTCTTCTACCGTCTCTTCTCTGGCCTCACCCCCCCCCCCCCGCCGTGTCTGCGATTTGTCTCCCTCCCATGTTTCCGCAAGGCACTCAAGGTCCGCCAGCAACCTCCTTCTGGTGAAACTCCCAAAATAAAGAATCACTGCTCACCTTCACTCTTTCATTCCTCTTTTATCCCACCTCGAGAACAAACTCCCACACTCCGCTCAATCACGCTCCGCTCAATCACACTCTTCCCTCCAGGTCTTCAAAACAGCTCTTCACCACCATCTCTTATCTTCCCCTGTCCAAATCCTCGATCTTTTCTACCCCTGTTAATCAACCCCAAACCCACCTCCTTCAAATTTCCTGCTTTCATCCTGAAAGTCCCTGTAATATCCATCTTGTATACCCCGTGTTCCCCGCCCCATCCCTCTACCTTCCACAGATCTCCTAATGTCTCTGTTCCCCACTGTTTTGTGATTCCCTCTTGTCTCCTGCTCCCTTTGTTATACGTTGTGTGTGTTATCACTTTACGAGCCTCGACATGATGAACAAAATTTTTTTTACTGTTATTCTTTTTTTTTTTAACAAGAGCTGTCATGAATGATGTCATAAACTATTGTCCTATAGTCACAGGAACACTGAAAAGCCATAAGAGCTGAAATTTCGCAAAGACCTTCAGGGTAAAAATCCCAAAATAATCAAATGAGTGGCTTCTCACAGCCAATGTTAAAACAATGTCGTCAAAGACATAATGGTCTACGTTGACATAACGGTTTACATTTGACAAGCACTGGTGCCATCATTGAATACCGACCTGGAAAGATACAATTATTGTCTGGAACTTTCAAAAATCCCATTACGAACCAATATTACAACAAATTTCTCTTACGTTACATTCACGATCATTTTCTGGAAAAAAACATTTTCACCCATGGGATTACATGCAAGCTTGCTTGGTTGCCTCATTCCTTACTCGAGGGCTTCAAGATGGCTATTCACCTCCACCTCTGGTGACGGAGGATCAACGTTGATCCCTGGGTCAGCAGCCATGTGGTCTGCCATGTCATGTATCTAGACTTGCATCGACAGGTGCATGATTCAACCCACTTCAATAATCTGTTCTCCATCTGTCCGGGGCTTCAACTATCGATGAACAAGAACTGCCTTCCTGAAGCTGTTTGCTCCCATTCTTGACTGCAGTGCTTCAAGTAGGTGGTGAACCACTATCACGCCATCCTCAAACCATCCCCTTGGTATTATTTACCCCCCATTAAGCCTACTTCACTGAACCCTCTCACACCCGTTTGCCTCTGAGCTGTTGAAGCCTGGGTTCGAATCCTGACCCACCTACAAACTGTCATCCTGGTGTTTCATGGGCAGGGTGATTCATCATTGTGGTTGCCATTCCTCAGATGGACGTTATTTAATCGGTGTCCCATCTGCCGGCGTTCGTTGCTGGAAGTTAAAGATCATACGGTGTCCTTCGCAAAAAAGTAGGCAAACTATCTCCAGCACCCAGACCAAATTCCAAATTCCTGCTCTAACCTACCTGGGACATCGCGTCAACGTGCCCCCAGCCAATGATGCTCCAAGCATCCTTCGACTGGATACAAAGAAGAATAAGAACACTAAGGCATTTTAAAGGTCAGGACTCACAAAGGAGGCCACCACACAATAAAAACTTGGGTCCACAATATCCGATGACTGAACAGAGATTAACGATCGGGCACAAAACTGACACATCGGGCATCAGCACTGCATCGTGCGCTCCATACTTACGGAAACATTGGATATCAACACAATTTCAGGCAAATGGATGCTTAGAATGCTGAAAGATGATCGGAAGAGAACCTGACAATGTCTCCGGACAACTTGTTGATCGGATTCAAACAAACTCAAGACAAGTTTGAGTAGGATTGTAACTTAGGATGAGTTACTGGTTCACCACCTTTGATCCTGAAACCAAAGAGCAGAGCACTCATTTGAAGCACACATATTCTCCACCTGCTCAAAATTTCAAGAAAAAGGGACAAGCTGAAAAGGTCATGGCCATTGTTTCGTGGGACAGTGAACGGATGATCATCTCTGGAAAAGGGGGAGTGCTACATTTTGATGAAATACGACAGTTGTGAAAACAACAAGCATTGTAGAAACTTGAGTTGTACAATATTACTTCTTTGGGACAATACATCATACACACAGTGCAGGTTGCAGTGATCACAGCGACCAACAGTGACCATTTGAACTGCTTCCCCCATCATACATGTTCAGCACATTTGGCTCCCCCAGGCTTCTATTTGTTCAGGAAATTGACAGAAGAGCTTTATGGGAAGAATACTGATGTAGCGCATGGCTTCAGGAAGGATAATTTGCTGGAGGGGCAGCAGTGCTGCTGATGCAGTGCCCCTTGCAGTTTAGAACAGGAATTTGGCCAGGATGCCAGCGGTAGCTCGCCTACTCTTCGTGAAGGACACAGTGGGATA
>NC_140975.1:62530311-62560311 GCF_056783735.1 Eptatretus burgeri | reverse complement strand
GACGATCACGTGGCGTAGCCTATTAAAAGGCTGCCGCTCGACGATTCAAATCATAACCGCACTAGACATCGAAGTGTTAACATCACCGTCATGCCGAAGAAAACTTCGAAGAATGCTGCAAAGAAGTCTCCTGGCCGTGGCCGTGGACGCGGACGCAAGGAGGATCCATCATCACCCACACCCTCCCCATCACGCTCACCTACTACTACTGACACGCTCACCTACTACTACTACTGATACTACTGACATGGACATCTACTCACCATGGAGTCTGAAACACTGACGGGTTCCTCCTGTGTGAACCCCATTTTTGTATACCAATTCCCCTAAACGCTGCCAATACGCCATTATACGGTAGCTGTAAGTTAGAAACACGTTCAGTAAATTCTGTGGTCGTCTGGAAGACGTCAAATACGTCTACATACGTCAATATGCGTTGGCGATACGTTACACATAGGTTCAAAGCACGTTACTCATAGGTTAGAAATAAGTTTCGGGTTCGCTAGACATTACCTCGACGCATTTCGACTTATGAGTAACTTACACATAACGTGTGTCACTGTCAACGTGTGCCAACGATTGCATAACGTGCCTACATCTTATGGCCAGCGTATGTGGAACGTGTGAGTCATACGCCGAGCACGTTGAAAAATTTTGAGCATGCTTAAAATTTGTCGACGAGCTCGGCGTACTACGACTATGCCAGCATGCTTCAGCGTACTCTTAACATATACAAAACTTACCCATAACGTATTCGACGTGTGCCAGCGTATTCGCCAAATTTTTCATACGTCAGCATACGCTGGCTAAACCGTCAAGGTGTGACAGGGCCTTAAGATTGGCTGATCAGATCAAACAACACATCCCCATGGCGATTTGAAGAAAGCTTGTGAGGGTTAGAACACAACCAGTGCGAGCATGTAGAAATATCCAGCAACCACCGGCCACTGTACCTGCTTCATCCGCCATTGCACAGCACTTGGGTGCCAACCCTATCTGTGCAGACCAGGACAATGCAGATATGTTCAGGATATTGAGCCGAGGTCGGAGTTCGTTTCATTTTCGTATGTTGGAAACAACCTTCATCCTTACCACCGATCCAATACTATGTCGTCAAAAGGAATTTGTACGATCTCTGTGTCTCCTTCAGCATGGAAAGATCAAGGGAAGTACGGTAACTAATGGTGAATGGACCTCAGGGGAAACCCATCCCCTCTCTCTCCAGGATGTGGTTGCAAACGTCAATCATCGATGAACTCTGCTCCAGCCAATGGGAGCTCGAGGTGAAGATCATGAGCCGACCAATGGGCATTCGGATTAACCGTGACGTCATTACGGTTGAACCAATCAGCGTCAACCTTATTGAGACCTGCGTATAAAGCACGCGCCTGCACTTCCTCCTTCACTTGCTGCGATTTTTACCCTGAAGAGTGTAATAAGAAAAATAAATAAATAAATAAATAAATACTCAACGCCATGACATTGACGGCTTTTTTCAGGAATGTATTCCTTGCGGATAGCAGGGTCCGACAGCATTCAACCCCTTTTACTGACGTAAATCACGTCAGCAACAAATTATTTGTTTGAAAGGTTACAAAATGGGTGTAATAGACTTAATCTGTGTGTAATCAGTGGTTTAACTTAAAAATTAAGCTCTCCCACGTATCAAAGGAGTTTTAAGGTGCAACTTAAATTGGTCAACCAACAAGGCAAACATGAAGACCAAAGAGCTTTCCAAATAAGTCAGTCATAAAGTGGTGGAGAAGCAACGTTCAGAAGAGGGTTATAAGGTTATTTCAAAGTCACTCCTTATCCCTTTGAGTATGGTTAAATCCCTCATTAAGAAGTGGAAGACGTATCATACCATCCAGACACTACCCAGATCAGGTCGCCCATCCAAACTCAACTGCGAGGCAAACATGAAACTGGTTCGGGATGTCACTGTAAATTCAACAATGACTTTGAAAGATCTACAAGGCTCTATGTCCGAGATGGGGGTCAGTGTTCATCAATCAACAATGTCCCGTTCCCTTGACAAAGCTGGTCTCTATGGACAGGTGGCAAGTAAGAAGTCATTACTGAAAAAGACTAATCTAAAAGCTCGTATGGAGTTTGTGAAAAAGCACCTTAATGATACTGCAGGCACGTGGGGAAAAGTGTTGCGGTCAGACGTGACAAAAGTTGAACCATTTGGTCTAAACTCAAAGTGTTACGTCTGGTGCAAACCTAACACTACACATCACCCAGTCAACAGCATCCCTACTGTCAAGTATGGTGATGGCAGCATCATGTTATGGGGCGGCTTTTCATCAACATGAACGAACAAACTTGTCAGGATAGAAGGGACAATCGATGGTACAAAGTACAGAGGAATCCTTGATGATAACCTGCTTGAATCAGCCATGAATCTGAAACGGGGTAGGAGATTCACATTTCAACAGAACAATGATCTGAAGCATAAAGCTAAAGCCACGCTGGAGTGGCTGAATAAGAAGAAAATAAATGTTCTTGAGTTGCCCAGTCAAAGTGATGACTTGAACCCAATTGAACATTTCTGGTGAGACTTGAAGATTGCAGTCCATCGACGATCTCACTGTGCAAAGGTGGTGGAGACCTTCCCAAAAAGACTCGCAGCAGTCAGTGGTGTAAATGGTTCTTCCACGAAGTATTGATCTCAGGGGCTGAATACTGTAGCGTCGATGGCTCAACTAACATCAAGCTCGTCGCAGCGGGAGGTTAAAGTCCCACGATGTCCTGAGCGGCTCAACTCCGATGGAGACGTTCCAAATTAATGGCGGACGGCATGTGCGCAGGTCGTGAGGAGAGACAAGAGAAACCTCCATCTTTTAAACCCAATGGGTTTATTTCCCAAACCACAATAATATAAAGAACTCGGGATGATTGAACGCGACAGAGGAGATGACGGCAGGTTGTGGTGGAGAAGAAAAGGGGACATAAAATCGATAATAAATAATTATGTACAAATGAAAATAGGTAAAATAAATCGAAATAAATTAGGGTGTCTGACTCCAGACTGTCACATATGGGAAGGGAACGAAAACTGGGGGACTCAACTCTGGGGCAGTGGGGATGAGCAAGGGGATGAGGAGGGACGAGGAGGACGACGATGAGGTGAGCAGATTATGTGGAGACGAACAAACAGTGATGGCACACAGCAGGCCCCAGGGGCGGCGCAGGGCAGGAACGACGAAATGGCCAGAGGCAGGAAGAACAGGCAAAGGACGAGGACAGGCAGGGCAGCCTCCTCTCCTCAGAAACGATTCTCCTCACAAACTCCTCAGTTCCCTGCTCTCCTCTGATCAACTGCTCCATTCTCCTCAGACCAGACCTCGACGTTTTTCCTCAGCCATCTCCAACACTCACACTCCCAACTGCCGATCTGGCTCCTTTTTAGAGGTGTACATAGCTCCACCCCTTGGGAGGCATTCATATCTCCTCCCCCTACCTCTTTCATGTCGTCTCCCAGCGCCCCCCGGTAGAGGTTTACATAGAGGTTTTACACAGTTTCATTAACCATAAACTCCAACTAATTACGACCACCACCATCCCCTGTACGGTGTACATGCAAATAAGGCAATGCTTAAGCTGACATTTCCCTACTTATACATCGAGATGGCTACCTACTCGCACACGGACCATGCCGCACTATACATTCCTATCTGTTCCATGGTAAGATCTAATCCCCTCCACAAATGTAACAATACTTTTACAACCAGTGAATTTTGATTTGTACATGCTTTTTTAACAGATATTCTTGACATGTGACCTCCTTCAACTATAACAATGTTTAGTTTTTATCTTTTCAGTTATGAATAAAAAAAGTTAATTTGGAAAAATTGTCCATAATTCGTAATTTATCTAAATGTGATATTATTGGGAGGAAGTGAATAATTTTGCTGGCCGCTGTTTTTCAGGCTATTTGGCACAATATTCCTGTAAAAGTGCTTCAATGTATACAAGAAGCATGGGTCGAAGAGTGATGTCACTCGAGAAGGCAAAGGGTGGATACACAAAGTGTTGACCGACAATATAAAATGATACTGTTCTTGTTATTAACTTAAGCAGTTTGTTTCATGCACATTTATGAAGGATGTCAATTTACAATAATAAACACATATGACTGTTATCACTGATAATTTGATGAATTTACCCTCAAGTAGGAATATCATTGGAATAACCCTATTACGTGCATACACATCCATCCCCAGGTCACGTACTAAATGGGTTTATGCGGGGTCAAAACCATCCTTTTACGCCGTCATTCGATCAAAATTGATGATTGATTTGTAACTTCCTTTCCAACCACATTGAACATATAAAAATATGGAGAGGTACAAATAAGCAACTGGACCTTTGGGTCTATTTTAAAACCTAATTATTTGGAGTCTGAATGGCAATATAATGAGATATTTCACACTATCTTTCTTCCATAAATATTCCCAATTAACAACTCAAGGAAAGGAAACCTAAATGGAGTGTATTAACATCAGTAATCGAAATTATTTTCAATTGCATTTATAGTACAATATTTGCTTTGAACTTTATGTTCATACATTCATAGATAACCAAGAATATAATTACTTCGGCAGTGTAAGTGTGGGTATAATGGCTTTAAAAAGGATTAGAGCGCAAGATGAATTTCCCTTCAAACTGCGTTAAATATTCATCTACCGTTAAATATTCATCTACCGTTCATGACCACAATAAAAATGTTTAAAAAAAATTAAAATGTGTAACTCATTTCTAATGTGTGACAACCTGTCGATCATTACCTAATAAAGTCTTTTAATGTAAAATTATCTGGACGTTTATCATGCTGAGAAATCAGGGCATTCAATGGGCGTTCAAAATTTTCTCGGAATGAGATGATCACGTTCGTACGTTGCAAACAATCTTTAATATGATTCAATCCATAAGCATATATAATTGGGAGTATTAACAATATATATATTATTCTTACGAATTATATACACTTCAGGTTTGTTGAATATCTCAGTGGTATGTGCGAGAGATGAGAAGTATGCACATCAGCTTCTCAGCTGCTGAGCCTGGGTTTGAATTCCGACACAGGGAAAAATGAAGATCCTACGGTGTATTTTGTGAAGAGGAGGTGAATTATCGCCGGCATCCTGAACAAATTTCAAATTCTTTCCAGTTGAATAGCAAGCTTGGCCAACCAGCTCCTGAAAGACCTGGACCAAAAAATTTCCTCAACCCACCCGACAAGAAGATGGTAATAATTGGGGTATTTAAAGAAGGAAAATAATTGTATGTATATATATATATATATATATATATATATATATATATATATATATATATATATATATATATATATATATATATACACACACACACACCGAGGAATAAAAAGAAGAGGATGGGTTAATGCCCAAAACGTCATCTTGGCCTTAATTCTCACGGCGGTTAGCATATCTCGATCAAAGTCCAGTTGATTCCACCTATTGTACTACCTGAATGTTGACACAAATCGACAGCAGCCGTAAAACTAGTTCTTCACTACCCCCGCCACCGAAGGTGAGGGAGATTATGTTTTCACCCCTCTCTGTCTGTTTGTTAATTGCCGGAATCCTTTGGATTTCGGCAATTATGTTGGTCGGTTGTGTGTGTCATTCTGTGTCTGTCTGTCTGTCTGTCTGTCTGTTTGTTTGTGTGTTTGTTTACCCTGTAGCAGCACACCGTTTCAGCGATCATGACCAAACTGGGTACAGACGTCGGCCATGGTCCAACTTAGACACTTGTCGTTTTGGTGAATCTAGGTCAAAGGTCAAGGTCAAGGTCACCGAAAAGCCGAAATTTTTCTTTTCGCAATAACGTCCGCCAAAATGGTCGTATCGACTTCAAACCAAATCCAAAATGTGCATCTTCCAATTCTGCATCCAACCATATGTCTCATTGGGGTGTCACACCAACACCCTTCTTAGTGGTGGGGGTCAAATGTCGGGGGGGGGGGGTTGGGTCAAAAAATTTCAAATTGCGATAAAAACGCCATTTCAAGTCCAATTGACTTCCAAGTTATGATCATGACTAAATTAAGTGTTATAACTCATTGAAAAAGTAGCACTATCGACTTATAAGAACCAAATCGATTTCCAGGTTTTTGTATTTTCAGAGATCATGGAGATATGACAAAGTTATTCCGGCAATTCCCTGCTCAACGAGCAATTTCATTTACTTGTTTCTCTTTCAGTAAATAACGATCTAAGACTTGTTAGCTCAAACAGTTAAAACAGCTGTTGTTCTGTTTTGTAGTTATTATTTGCTTATTTTCTTGCTATTCTTTGTTCTAAAACCCAGTAAGGAGTGTTTGTAATAACATCTAATCGTTTTTAGCTGGGGTTAAGCATATCAAAAGTTGATTTATTGTTTCCACCAGAGGAGGCACAAACAGCAAATCGATTTAACAGCCTTGCATGATTCATTCCTGCATAATTTACCAAATTGTTTAATTAATCACGCGTATATGTGCCTGTTATTATGAAAATATATATCCCAGGACTTGATTGATAATGGCCGGATTCAAACCATTGACTTAATTTCTTCCTTTCAGACAGTAAATTCACCTGTTCCTTATTTCCTGCCTGAGTTTAAATATTTATTTGTTACTTGGGTTTGTATATTTAAAGCATGCTGGAAGGGATTATGATTCTGCAAATTATTTTGGCAGTTTCTGAAAACTATACCGCGTTATTGATGAAGGAAATGCATAATTTAAAAATTGTGCATATCAAGTATTTAAACTGAAAAAACTAACCTTGCCACGTTATGATAATCACAACTTTAAACTGGAGAGTTCGAAGAACAACTTAGCACAAGCAAGTCATGAGAAAAAACGGACATGGGAAGGGTCTTTTAAACTCTTGCTTTGTGTTTCTGAGCGCGATCGATATTACATACGAGCCACCATTTTGTCTAAATCTCGATATTGCCCAACGCTGAGATCGTGAGCAGCAAATTTCACTGGTTGAGATGGCGTAAAATGGGGTGATATTTAGTCCAAGTACTGATAAACTGGAGATTTTTGGAAGTGTTAACAAGGCAGTTCTACAGTGTTCTACAGTGTTCTACAGTGTTCATCTACATAATTCAATTAAAATAAAATAAAGATTTTAAAGGTTGTAGAAAAAAAAACTTCTTGGCAGTTGATGCACCGTCTTTTACACCAACTTATTTAACTCGTTACATTAGCTTTTCATGCATATTGTATGTGTCCATTATGAGGTCCTTAAAAACAGTAATATAAGTTTCCTGTTTGGAATGATTTTCAATTTTGTTTGACTGCCAAATGAAAATTATTTTTACTTCACTCCTCTCTGTGTGCATGTGCTATCAGGATGAGATCCCGTACAATTTGCCAAATTTGGAGCCAAAGTACTGCTAAACTACAGGTTTGTTTTCCGATTCCTGTTCCGAGTCGGTTCTAAATATAACATTCAATTGAAATTAAGTTGTTCCTCAATTATAGACTGATGCCAGGAGACAGACAAACAGTGAAGCAATTGCTGAACCCAAACTTTCGCTTCACACGCGTGGGGTAAAGAGTGAACGCAGAAGTGCTACATATGCAGGATAGTGTCATGTACGCCACAATAACCTTTTTATGCAGTTACTTCAGAAAGTTCGTGAACATGCTTGTGAATGTATTACGTGCAAAACAAGAACATCAAGGTCGACAAAAGAAAATCAACGCATATATCGCACCTGGTTGCAGGTTTGCATCATTTCTTGGGGGGGGGGAATGGGCCAGTAATCATAATCCAGACGAGACAGCACAAAGGTGGGTACCGTCGCAAGTCGGGCCTCAACACACAGCGTCCCAGAGATCCAAGTGCATATCCTGAAGGAAGAGTCCTGATTGTTCAAATGACCTCACTTTGATTCAATCGTAAAGATTTCCGAGAGAAGAACTCTTTGCAATTGTGATTGAAAATATACTTCACAAAAGCTCCATCACATCCATTGGATGCGACAGAAAATAGAACAAACCTGGCATGTTTACAAAAATAAGCTCATTAATGTAATTACAACTCATGCATTTACCAAAACTCATCAATTACCAAAAATAGAATGACTATAAAAGCACACTTTTTCAACAAATACTTCAACTCAATAAAAGGGTTAACCAAAAAAAGGCTATAAAATCCTTCACTTTAATTCGTAATTAATCTGAGAAGTATTTGCCATTTCTGTAGATCTCTGTGCAGAGAGATAAGAAAAAACAGCCTTTTTACAGCCTTGTTTTCCCTGCTCAGCAGGGGTTAGCTTTTTTTGCGGTCAGGTCAGGTCAGGTATGGGAGCATGCGCCAGAGTAGCGCGTCACTGCGTCCACTTTCCGCCGGTACTCCAGGGGCCTCCGTCTGGCCACCCCCCAGGCAGATGCCTGGCCCATCCCCATCTCCTTGAGATGCCAATCAACCTGCTGCAACCACGAGGCATGTGGTCGGCCCATTGGCCTCCTCCACTCACGAGACTCCCTCGCTGAGAGAATCTTGTGAGCAGGATCAGCATCAGGAAAATGAGCCACATGTCCCCACAGCCGCAGCTGACGCTCACGGACTATGCAGGTAACAAATCTCATCTGAGTCTTTCTCAGCAACCGCTCGTTGGATACAAAGTCCGACCAGCAATAGCAAAGGATTCTCCGAAGAGATCTGGCACCAAAGGAATTAAGTCTCCATCTCAGATCCTTGGTCAGAGTCCAAGACTCGCATCCATAGAGGAAGACTGGAAGCACCAAGGACCTGAAGACTCGGACTTTCGTCCTCCCGCACAGGTACCGGGAGCGCCACACCCCATTATCCAGTGAATCCATAACTCCCCAGGCCCGACACAGACGTATATTGACCTCTGACTCACAGCCAGCAGAGACATGAATATCACTGCCAAGGTAAGTGAATCTCTCCACGATTGCAACATCCTCACCACAAACAGACACAGACAAGAGAGCGGCATCCAAGATGTCATTGAAAGCCTGGATCTTAGTTTTGACCCAGGAAACCCGTAATCCCAGTGGTTCCGACTCTTCATTCAGCACCTAGAGGGCCCCCAAAAGGATGTCTAAAGTCTCCGCAAAGATGACTGCATCATCTGCGAAATCAAGGTAAGAGATCTTGACATTGCCAAACGATGCACCGCAGCTTGATCTCTCCGACATCCTCCTGAGAATCCAGTCCATACAAGTGCTGAAAAGTGTGGGGGCCAGTACACACCCCTGACGAACTCCAGTAACAACTGGAAATAAGTCAGAGATGATACCACCACATCTCACAGCAATCTCAGTACCAGAGTAGAGTTCAGACATCACATCGATCAGTTTTGGTGGCACCCCACGAAGACCAAGAATCCTCCAGAGGGCATCCCGATTCACTGAATCGAACGCTTTACAGAGATCAACATAGGCTGCAAGCAGCCCCTGCCGAAACTCTCGTCTGCGTTCGGTGAGGACCCGAAGAGCAAGGATACGGTCAATCATTGACCACTTTGGTGTAAAGCCTGACTGCTCTGGATGCTGGTGCTCAAGCAGATGGTGGCGAACCCTATCAAGAATTATCCGAGCAAAGACCTTGCCCGGCACTGAGAGCAGCGTCACCCCTCGGTAGTTGTTGCAGACTTGGCGATCACCCTTCCCTTTCCAGAGAGGGACAACAAGGCCCCTCTTCCAATCAATTGGGATGATGCCTGTGTTCCAAGCAGAGCACAGAACTGCATGCAACGACACGAGTGCAGCATTTCCACCAGCCTTGAGAAGTTTAGCATGGATGCCACAGATCCCTGGAGCTTTACGCCATTTCAACCGGTTCACGCAGCCTGTGTTTCCACAAGCGAAGGTGGACCACAGTTGATTGGAGGGTCAGCAACAGGGATTGAAACACCCCTGACGTCCAACTCGACAGCTGGTGGATGAGCCTGGTACAACCGCTCAAAGTAAACCGGCCCAGCGAGCCTTCACTTCGGACTCCTCTGTTAAGAGCACACACCCTCTGCTCTAACTGCAGTGCATCGAGGGATGGGCTTGGATGAACGCAATGTGTGCATTCCCCTGTAAGCAGGATGAGAATCCCTTGACCATAGGTGGTGCTCTACCCCCTCACTGATTCCTCGAACATGGACCTCCTTGTCCACCGTTAGCGCAGGTACAGTTTTATACCTCAGCTCCCTGAACAGCTCAGCTCTGCCATTCAGCCTGACCCTGCAACTCTGGTCAATGGTATCCAGTGTCCCTTGAGAGACAAAATTGTTCTTTGCCCTCCGGTGAGTTCCAAGACATCCACCGGCAACATCAAGGACGGTGGTCTTGAAGGCACTCCACAACTCTTCAGGACCTCCCAAGTCACCCAGACTCCTCAAATCTCCATCAGCCTATTCACTAACTCCTCAGCGACCCTCTCATCCTTGAGCTTGCCAACATCCAGCCTCGGATGGGATGGTACCATTCTCCTGGATTTAAAGTGCAACTTCAGAGTTGCTACAACAAGCCGGTGGTCAGTATTGAGGAACTGAGCACTCCGGTAGTCCTGCAGTTCTGGATCATCCTCCAGTGACCATCAACGAGGAGATGGTCAATCTCCTTTGCCATACTGCCAGCATTGGAATACCAAGTCCAGCGATGAGCTTGTCGGCGCTGAAACCATGAACCAGCCACCCTAAGTCCATGACTTCTTGCAAAGTCAAGGAACTTGGTGCTATTCTAGTTCATAGTTCCTGACCCATGGGGAACAACACACATCTCATAACCATCCCGATCAGTTCCAGTCGATGCATTGAAATCCCCCAAGACGAGAAGAGTATCTTGTCTGAGGCAATGATCAACCACAGATCGAGCGTGGCATAGAATGTGTCCTTCACGGTGACGTCACTCGCCTCAGTCGGAGCATATACAGAGACCAGGGAAATGACACCTAAGGAGTGACGAATCCTTAGTCTCATAGTTCACCCGTTGACCGGTGTTACCTCAATTATCATTGGGGTCAGTTTATTGGACACAGCTGCAGCAATTCCTTGGGTATGGTAACCATCAGAGCGACCAGACCAATAGTAGGATTAACAACCCACCATTATCTCGCCCCAATCCGGTCTCCGAACCTCAGAGAGAGCTGCAATACCAATGTCCAAACGCTTGAGCTCAGATGATAACAGAGACAGGTGATCATCCTCTCTTCGGGATAGGACATTCCAGGCACCCACCCGAAGGGACCGCCTCAGGTTAAACCAAGGATACCGCCGTCTGGTGGACGACACCTCAGCACCACTCCGACACTCTCTCCCGCAATTTTACCCAGGGATGTTAACCCATGGTTTCCCTCCTATCATCAAAGATTGGGGGTCCCAAAGGCCCCAATCCCATCATCCGGTGAGCTGCCCTGCGAAGGGAAGCTGCACAGGAGGTACTCCCATGGAGTGGGCTTTCAGATTTGTTTGCGTTTTTGTGTTTTGCGGAATGAAGGGTTTTACGGTGGCCGGAGTGCAAATCCTGCACCAACCTCCTAATAAGAAGTAACCCAACTGCAGGAGGACGTCCGCAGACACAGTTGGGCTCCAGTTTTTTGCAGGCTCCATGCAATCATGGTTCCCTTCTTGAGGCAATGTTTTTTAGGGCCGGATTCCCTTCCTGACGTCACCCCTGGTCGCCTCTTATGGCACACAGGGAGGATGGTAAACCTATTCTAACGGGGGCATACACTGGGACCAGTACACTGGTACTCATTACGCTGACCTCGGAAGGATGACAGGCTGAGTCAACCCCTTGTGTTAATTCAGTGTCCAACGGGGCTTGAACTCAGGACCCTAGGATCTCAAACCAGCCACCCTGACCGTTAAGCCAACACCAGGCTCCACAGAGAAGTAAGACCGAAAGCAAAGAACAGACCAAAGAGGAGAATGCGCACAAGCATTAATGTGGGAGTTCTTATTTCAATGTTCATCATTTCTTCCACTCAGACTAAGCTGGTGAACTGAACCTTCAATTCCAAATAATTAATGGCACTGACATGTTGGGGTGGAAAGGGGGGGGGTGCAGAGGGAGGAGGAGTAAGGCAACTTACATTTTCTCAGAGGCGTAGCCATGGCCTGCTTTGACCAATAGCAAACGGCCCTGCTCTGAGCAATCCTGTTCGCTTCTCTTAGGTCATGAAACAGTAAAGAGACTGATAATGTGATGCATGATTACGCAGGGCTCATCCCGATACAGTCGTGGGTAGCTTTTGCTTTTGGGGGATTGAAACCGTGCTCACATTCTCACGCTCACTGTACGATGTCCCAGACCAACCAGCTTTCTGGTGGAGCTCCTCATGGCCTTGACTTCTCCACTCGTGCTGGCTTCTCAGATCTCAAACCCCGACTGCTTGTGAGATTGTTTTCTTTGCCAGCATAACTGCAAAGGTCTGCCTCATGCTTTCATAATCGCTATCACAGTTCCAGTAATGTCATCTCTTCACACACTCTCGTCCAGGCGTCGTTGGGAAATTTGAAATGTCCAGCAGAATGGAATTTGCTCCATTCTGGATATTATTTTTCGTTAACTAAATGGAAAGATCAAGCCAAAACACCAATAGATGAGACAAGTATTCTATCTTTTATAACAAACACATGAAGCAATTCCATAGAAATCTATGTTCAAATACGACATACAAAATCAATACAGCACTGTATATCAATACCTTCCTGTCCCGTTGTTTTGCTGCCATCTTCCTGGTCACGTGACCCCCAAAAAGGAGAAACAAAGTTCACCTTCCAGCACATTTGGGTCCATGAAGCCATAAACCATGCTGGAAAACTTTGCTTTGCTGTGTGCCCAAGCGGCCAAATTCGTACCCGGGAGACTTGCACACTCTTCCGGGTGAGAATTCATGGGATGAGCTAAGTGGTGCCATCATGTGGCATCCATTGTTCGTGTCCATATCGGTCCTTTCCGGCAATGTAGTAGCCTTGTTAGTCGGACAGTAACAAGTACGGTACCCTATGTTAAACGTGGTCACCAGTACGAGGAAAGGTTGGACTTGTGACAGGGTGTAATAGATCACACACAATGCCGAAGAGAATCCTATTAGATTTGTGGACAGTTAAGTCTCATTTTATCTGGATATAATACCTTGGTAGCAATGGGGACATTAGGCTTGCAGTAGCCCTGTAACGGTTTCAATCAAAGCAAGTATGGACCTTCACAAGGACATCTGGAATTGTTGGACAGAAAAAGAAAGTGAAATCCAAACAAGTGACCTATAATACCAGTTTAGAAAATTCCAGGCAACCCCTTTAGAATGAAATGTGGGGCGAAATATGCAGCTGTCTGTCTGGACTTGCTGTACAGGGCCAAGGTCATGTGTTGTGCAGCCAGTCACAATGTCTGTTCAGTCATTGGCCCAGGAATTCCCACAAACAAAGCCACTGCCAGGATTTTTATGCATTTTGCAATGAAGTCTCTGCAGACTGCTGCATTTTAGCCCTGTGGACAGATGGATGTGATGACAGGTTGATGGCAGAGCAGAGGGGAGATAGAGGGTGTTGTCACACCGTGAGAATTTCCTTTGAGGTTTGCTTTTGTGTATATTGTATAATATAATATCTCGACTCGGTTGTGTAATGGTTCGAGTGTCCGCTCGTTGGCGGTTCAAACTCCGGTCGAGTCACACCAAAAACTTTTTTAAATGGTACGTTCTGCTTCCTTGCTTGACGCTCAGCATTTAAAAGGATAGAGCATGCACGGACAAACAATGCTGGGAAGGCAATGGCAAACCACCCAGTATAACCCTTTCCAAGAAACTGCTTTGGCAGGTCCAACGCTCATAAAGAGTATGGTACATCAAAAATATAAAATAAAATACAGATAAATCAAAAGACAAATATCAGGCATCTTCTGATCATCATCATCATCATCATCATGTACTTTAGCTTGCACAGCTTAACCATGTGATCAGTAAATTGGTTCAATGACCGCAGGTTGTTTCGATGAGGAATTTTAAGTTTGAAGGATGAACAAAGCAGCAGATTTGTTTTTTAACAAAAAAAATTAATAAACACTTTTACAGATTTTTTTTTTTTTTTTGCAACTGGGTAAAACAATTGTTGCCAGGTTCAAAATTGCATGAAGGGAGATTCTCATTATTCTTTCAAATTTCATATTCCTGTCTCTTCATTCCTGGCCCAAAATCTGCTGTAGTTGATGTTAATGGTGTTAGAAGAGATGGACATTAGACTAATGTGTGCGAAAGACAGCATCAACCTCAGGACCATGAATAGTATGATATAATATGGAACATCGATGCTACATTGCTAGATAGATGCGTAATCCCTAGAGAGGAGGAATGCAAGCGCACTTGCACGCACACACATGACAACTTTGTTCGAATACTTACTTTCCTGCACTGTTTGCAGAATCCACAGTTGATGATCCAATGACACACATACACACACACTAATCATATTCACAATGAAATCCTTGATTGCGTGATGCGAATAATGCCACAATTATGAAACTTTTCCGATTTAGTGATAATGCCACGAATTGTTTATCTCGATTATACCAAAGAGAGAAAAACTGTGACTTAACGATAAAATGAACACTGATAAAGTAATTTTGTTGGTAATATCCACATAATAGGTGTAAGAGCCCCCTGAAAAGCACGCAATGATCCGCAGGAGGAGAGGAGATATGGACCATAGTCTGTGCAGAGCGTTGGTGCTGCCTAAGTAGTCTCCTTGGTTATTGGGCACAATCCTGGATGGGTCGCTACTCCGACACAGTATACCAGCATGCTGGCATTCATTATGCCGACCTCGGAAGGATGACAGGCCGAGTTAACCCCACCTGGTGTTAATTCAACAGCTGAGTGGGATTATGAACTCAGGACCCTGGGATCCAAAGCCCACCACCCGAACCATTAAGCCAACACCTGGCATCATGATCCGCAGGCGGTGGCGCCACATCCTTTTCAAAGTGGGAAAAAGACCCATTCTCATTGCAAAGAGTCAGTCTGTCCACACATCTTAAGTACCTTCAAATTATATTCGAACCCTCACAAGGAAATCATTTTTTATTCTTTTGAAACTCAGCACTTTTTCACATTGCTTCTATCTGTCCACTTTGCCGTCGACATTAAAAAAGACATTTTCACTTTTCCGTGTCGTTGAGAAGCGACACATCTTTTCTCGCAAGCAATCAAGAACCTGGAAAACGGTGCTTCCCGAATTATACACACAAAGTTCTCTCATCAGCATCCTTTCTCCCTCGAAACGACCGCCGCATAGCCGTTGATGCCCGGAATGAAGTGGTATTTCAGGAATGATGGCGTGTTTCCTGGAGGTCACGCGATCACACATCATGTGATTACGAGCTCAGCTTGGGCAAAGGCTTTGTGACTGTATTTTCCGAGCTGGAGATAAGAGCTGCCAAACTCATTTCATTATTGTACTCCAGAGACATAATTCATGCCAATTCCTTATTAAATAAAGGTGGTTTTAATGTTTTATTTCTGAGGATGTTCTGACAACCATTAGGGTAATGGAATTTTCATTGTGATTTAGATGCTCAAACATGTCCTCGGTGAAATGCACTGTATTTCTCTTCATCTGCAGCACTCGTATTATATGTGGTTGATCTTCTGCAAAACTTTTCCTCGTTTCCTTGTTTTCTTCTCGGCTCATCTGTCCAAGCTTGACTCAGCATCACTCTGACATTTAGCCATGATGACGTTTCAAAGGGCGTTGCCTCCTGGTTGTGTCCACCTCCTCTGCGGGTGACACTTTTAATTACTCAAGTCATCACAGTATCCGGTGGTATGTCCTTCCTTTGCAATGTGTGGGATGTGTGATGATGTGAATCAACACACAAAGAGAGATCATTGCAAGGTTTACAGAATTTCAGGTTTTGGTGAGCTTTCTTTTCAGTGATGTCTTGGATTTTACTTTACTAGTTATCTGTAAATGAAATTGCCTCTTTCACATCATTGACAAATAGGCACATTCAGCCTTTTTAAAATTTATCTTTAAGAGTGCTTTTTGTCATTTTGCTTTTACACTGATTGGATCTAATCTGATTGTGGAGCCCACAGGGCCTCTGTTATGGTAAAAGACCAGGAAGAATCTTAATAAGGACATCCAAGGATATACAAGGAAGTTGGATACAAGAGGAGGCCATTTAACCCCTCGTGCCTGCACTCTATCAACACCACATTAATTCAATATATCAGTTTATTGACTCAATTTCATGGGAGAAAGGGGGGAGGTTGGGAGAATGAGGAAGAGAATGGTAGGACTGTGCTACAGAGGTTGGGGGATGAAATATTTCATGGTGAACAATGAACCAACATCGCAAGCGTCTTCATCGATCCATCCATCCATTGGGACCATACTCTATGCAGAGTGTTGGTGCTGCCAAAGCAGTCTCCTTGGCTGTTGGGCACAATCCTGGATGAGTCGCCACTCCGACAGAGCGTCTTCACTTTTTAACAACATCCATTGATGGACATCACAATCATAACACTGTATCAAATCACCCACCCATTACTGAACTACCAACCAGCACTGCCAATACCCAACCGAGCCCATCTCTCACCAATGCCTCGAAGTACTATCTAATACTGCTGCCACTACCTTTCCAGGGAGACCATTATTGGTTCACGAAAAAATAAGTGACCACTATATTCGTTATTGGTCTATCTGTCTGTCTGTCTGTCCCGAGCATAGCTCCGTGAGTTTTGATCCGGTCCTGATAAAATTTTGGTGGGAGGTTTATATCGTGATCTCGTCGTGTTTTTCTGACATCGGGAGTGATGCGCCCATTATGGGCGGAGCCATGCCCAAAAAACGTGTTTTTAGGGGGTAGCCGATTTAAATTTGCATCTTCTCCTAGGGGGTTTGTCGAATCTGGCAGGGTTTTTGGTATTTGGTAAGCCCAATTGCACCTGCATAGCCCCACGGAGCTCAATTTTTCATTTTCGTCCCAAGGTCAAGGCCACAAGGTCACAAACTTAGAAAATTGCAAATTGTGTTTTTTTGGGGGTAGCCAATTTCAATTTGCATCTTCTCCTAGGGGGTTTGTCGAATCTGGCAGGGGTTTTGGTATTTTGTTAGCCCAATGGCACCTGCATAGCCCTACGGAGCTCGATTTTTCATTTTCGTCCCAAGGTCAAGGTCACAATGTCATGAACCTAGAAAATTGCGAATTTTGACATAAAAATCACACGACCGCCCAAACTTTGAGAGCTAGAATGACAATATTTTTTATGCATAATCTTGAGGTCATTCCCCACCTAAAGTCTTGAAACCATTTTGCTCTATCGATAACACCTATCGAACACCTTGCCCGTGGCACCCCCGCCAAGTTTGTTTTTATGCTGATTTCATCAAAGTATGGATAATCCGAGGAGTGTGAAATGCCATATAGCCTACATGACGTTATATTGTTCATGGAATGTTCCAGAGGAAGTTTTGCACCAAAGGTCATAATCCTTGACCTTTGACCTTTAAAGTTCACAAAGGTCAAATTTTCAAAGTTGTGAGAATCGAACCGGCTTTTTGACCTACTTCGACGAACTAACTCCAATAAGCTATAGCACGTATCCTGTTTCCTTATTTTAATGTCCACAACATTGTTTTGTGACCTTTAAAGGTTATGCAAAGGTCAAATTTTTAAAGTTGTTGAACAAAACCGGGTTTTCGACATTTTGCAGCTAATAACCTGTCACTCGTACCACATCATGTTGATCATTTTTATAACTTGGTCAAACATTATCACATTGTCTGATCCTTGACTTCTGAAACAAACTACATCGTCAAATACCGCTCATGAACCATCGTCGTCTTCAGACTTGTATGCATTAACTACTCTCTGAGTGAAAACCCCTATCGTACTACCTTCCATCCTCACTCTCTTATTTACCTTCATGCTGTGGCCCCTGGTCCTTCTGCTGAAAATTCTCCTGCATTTATTTTTTCTTTATACCCTCCATTATCTTAAACATGTCTATCACATCTACTCATAATCGCCTCCTTTCTAACGTATGAAGTCTTGTCTCCTTCAACCACTCCTCATAGCTTAGACGAGCAAGGTGTGGAATTAATCAAAGTTGCTCTATGTAAAACCCTCTCTATGGCAGCTGTGTCATTACTCAGAAGTGGGGACGAAAAATAGCTTCAACATTCAAGGTGAGAACTCACTAAAGTTACATTCAGAGTTAACACTACCTCTTTTGATTCATAATTTGTTCCCTTGTGAAGACAACGTAAAACCCTATTAGCTTCACCGATAGCTTCCTGGCACTGAGCTGTCTGTTTACCCCCAACATCTATTACCACCCCCAGATCCTTCTGTATCACATGCTACAACACTGCCAATTGCATTATATAGTCTATTTCTAATATTCTTACCCATCACCAGTATCTTACACTTCCTTATGTTGAACTGCTTCTGCCAATCTTTTTCCAAATCCATCTTTTTTTCTTCCTTACAGGAGCAAGGCTCATGGAAGAGCAAGGTATATCTGATATTGGGACAAAAATCAAGGGAATGAACATACAGGAGAAGAGTAAAGGGTGGCGGTGAGGAAACACTGAAACTATCGAGTAAGATAATTGGGTTAGTTAAGGTTAATAGGGGTAATAATGATCATGGGACATAATTGGAGATGACAACATGTGGCGTGCACTTGCTTGCTTGAAGTGCTGGAGGGAAGAGCTCCATCTTTGGAGCAGAGGGATAGGGTTCTGTGCAACACAATGTGGAGTCATCTGCAAAAAGGAAGAGGTTTTCCAGCACATCGGAGAGGTCATTTATATAGATGAGAAACAAGAGTGGGCCCAAAACACTGCCTTGAGAAACTCCAACCTCCACTTGGAGAGAGGGAGGGGAGAGGGAGGGGAGAGGGTTTCATTGAGGACAACGCATTGATTGCAAGAGTAGAAGTCAGAAATCCTTTACATTCAGTCAGCTACCCAATAACTTGCACCCATGTTTTCTAATCCTCAGAGCAAATTTCCCTCTCTAAAGTGCTTCTCTATTAACTATTGCCAACGTCTTCCTGCCATGACATGACATGATGTCATCTCACCTTCCTTCAAAATCCTTTATTCCTGCTCCTTCTGAACAATACAACTTTGTCTATGACCCAGCATCATGAGGAATATCTACATATTTAATAGTTTCATCCTGCACCAAAATCATCTCCCTGAACTCATTCTTACCTATCTCCACTCATGACTGCCTGCCCTCATCCAACCTTCAACACGACCTGCCCTCGCCAAACCCCAAACACTACCTGCACTCACACCATCCTCACTACTTTCTGCAGTCAGCCCACCCTCACTCCTGCCTACAATCAATCCACCTTCACCACTACCTCCATTCACCATCCTCTCACCATTGCCTGGACTCACTACACCTTTACCATTGCCAATATCCCATGTAGACTCAATGCACAAATGTTGCAAAAATTTTACCGAAAAATTGCTCATACAATGTTACCTCCTGCGAAGTACGAGTAGTTATCCATTCCTTCTACTTATCCAAAGCAATCCTCAGGTGTGCCAGTTATACACACATCCAACAGCAACAACTAACCTTTGTTTGTGCTATCTCCGAATCAAACATTTATAACATTCCTCTGATCTCCTTCTTCCACAATGGACTCACTCTACTGGCTCGATTGCCAACCATCTTTGCAACTACCTCTCTTTACCTGCACTCCCCAACCCAAGTAATCCAATCCCAAAACTAAAATTAAAAAGAAAAAGAAAAATAGCACCGCAAAGCGGGCATAACCCCTCAGTCCCTTGACAAAACTAATTTCAAGATGGTGGCCATATTGAAAATCGCAGCACGCCCATTTTCGAAAGGAACCTTCCTCTACTCAACCCCAACACTTCTTCTTCTTTCGGCTGCTCCCATTAGGGGTCGCCACAGCGGATCATCCGTATGATCCGCATAGTGATTTGGCACATGTTTTACGCCGGATGACCTTCCTGATGCAACCCTGGTCGCCTCTTACGACACAGGGATATGGTACTGTTTTAACCTATTTTAACTGGGGTATACACCGGCCCAGTACACTGGTACTCATTTCGCCGACCTCGGAAGGATGACAGGCTGAGTCAACCCCCTGGTGTATTAATTCAGTGGCCCAACGGGGCTTGAACTCAGGACCTTTTGGATCTACTCAACCCCAACACACCCAGCAAAAATGGATTTAATCGGACAAGGCGTTCTCCTCGAAATTGACCAATTTCCAATTTCAAGATGGCTGCCTTGGTGGCCACAGTGAAAAACGCAGCATGCCCATTTTGGAAAGGAACCTTCCTCTACTCAACCCCATTATACCTCGCCAGAATAAAATCAATGTGTGAAGCCGTTCTCAAGTTATTGTCCGGAAACCAAATTCAAGATGGCTGCTCTCGCCGCCAAATTGGATATCGGATTGCGCAGAATATCGAAAGGAACCTTCCTCTAAACACCCCCATTATATCACACAAAAATGAAATCAATAAGTCAAGCCGTTCTCAAGTTATTGTCCGGAAACCAAATTCAAGATGACTGCCCGAGCCGCCATATTGGATATCGCATCGCACTGATAATTATCGAAAGGAAGCTTCCTCGACCCAGCCCCAACACACACTGCAAAAATGGATATAATCAGACAAGGCGTTCTCCTCGAAATTGACGGAAACCAAAAGTTGACAGACGCCCGGACGCCTGGACAATGCCTATGACGACAATATCCCTTAGCCCCGAGGTCGGCAACCTGCGGCCCGCGGGCCAAATGCGGCCCGCAAGCTCCTCCCGTGCGGCCCGCGGCGCCTTGTCCGGATTTCCATTAGGTGCGGCCCGCGAAACATTTTTCTGAACCGACGGCAAATTTAACATATGTGGACAAATGATTCTTCCACATATATCACAGTCTCTGTACGTCACAATAAATTATTTTTGCTTCTTGTCCACTTAACTTGGTCTTAAATATTTTTTCGTTGTTGTTTCAGATGGCTGAAGGTCTTAAGGTTCAATTTACAATTACATTTATTATCATTGATTTTAGGTGTGTTTGTTATTTTTCACGTTGGGAGGGGGGTGCGGCCCGCGAGGTGGCCCGAGCGTAGCCCAGTGGCCCGCGGCCTGGTTTTGGTTGCCGACGCCTGCTCAGCCAATTCGGGCTGAGGGGTAAAAAAAACCTACTGAGCGACAGCTCTCGATAAGCTGCAGCGTGCTAATAAATAAAATAAATATCATAACGCGCTGATCCACTACAAACAGTACTGTGACGTCAAACGATAACGAATACACCAAATATTAAATAAAATAAAAAGAGCAAATCCTACAAACACCAAAATATCCACCTATCCCGTTTTGCCCAAAAAGCGCTGCATACACTGACCGATCACTCTGAAATCCTTCCACTATTCATTAGCAATTGGTCACTGGCTTTGACACAATACAATTTTGTATGACAGACCCTAGGCATCAAAAAGCTACATGTATCGAACAAACAGTTTCAAACGGAGCATCTCACAACCATTAGAGCATTTAAGGTGCATCAGATGTGGCAATTAATGTGAATTGTTACTCCCAGCTTGCCGGCTCGATCACAGTAGACGCCGTTAGCATTTTTGCCACCTTCATCCCTGCCCCGTTGAAAACTCCATGCAGACACGGGCAACTTGCTAGTCTCATAAAATCACTGACTCACAGAATCCTGCAAATGTTTAACTTTGTACTTAACTTTGAATTAACCTTGGGCAAAGGCCTACTCTTGCAAAATATACCATAGAGTCTTTAATGTCTCCATTGAAGACAGGACCATCTGGTTTAAGATGCCTGCCAGAAAAGGTGAACTCCATGATACACCGTGTACAGCCGGCATTGCACCTGACAGCAGTTTTAGTGGCATCTGATTCCATCAAACTTCAAACTTGGAACCAAACTGTTCAAAAGTATGCATCTAATCGTTGATGTGGTTTCATGCAACACGAACAGACAACAATGGTACATATAAGTCATAACATAGATATAATAACAGACATAAATACATAGACAAAAGGCTTGGAATAAAGAGTTAAGTCCTAAATGCTGAGTGTAAAGTCATCAGTCAGTCATCGAACGTCATTGGTTGAACAATTTTCGATTTTAGCCTTGCATAAGTTACTCGATAATCCATAGCATTGTAATTATTACTAACGACATTGTTAACCAACCTGAAAATTGCATAAGATAATCCATACGTCTTTGTATGTTTCAGTTCAGTATGTCCATCATCAAATTCTCACGATGGCCTGATTCAGAAGCAATTCATCCCATCAAGTGGATTTCTGAGGACAACAAAAGAGTTCAAACCTCAATATCATTATTAAATATTGTTGCGGATTCGCGCCCGCCGGCGTGCCGACGGCCACGTAACTCGAATCGCGGCACGTCGCCCACCGGACGGACAATCCAGTCGTGACCCTCTCGGACTAACGCCGGGAACCAGTCACGGGTGGACCTTTCGGTCTCACCGCGATCGAGCCAATCAGCCCCCGCGTGGGATAGGGTTGCTCGCCAAATTCGACCTACCTAAGTACCCACGCGGAGGGTAGACCGGGCGATCGCACCTCGCCGCAGGTCGACTTCGGACACGGGCCACTTAAGCGACCCGTTCCGTACTATCGGGATAACCGAGCGGTGTTATCGTCGACCTCGACGGTTCGATTAATTATCGGGCGTATTCAGCGCACTACCAACCCTTTACGTGAAGCAAGATGAGGATTCAATGAAGGAAATGACGAAGCGAAGCGGGAAACAGTTCGACACAAAGCACATTTATTCGCGACGAACGGAAAGCACACATATTCAATTCCACCAAAAGCACACAGAAAAGAAAAACACAATTCAATTTACACAAAAAGCAAATATAAAAGAGAAACACAATGCAGAGCTATCCGACTACCGAGCACACGGCAACACTTATACAATTTTACTTCACAGACGGCGCTGACAACACATACCCAAAACCAAGGAAAGAATACCCTCAAGGATGAGGCGGGCCTGAGGCCGAGACCGGGTCGGGCCTACCCCTCTGGTGATGAGACGCGGAGCGGCGATGGTGCCTCAACTCCGCGGGCCTCGCGGGCAGTGTCTGGAAGGGGGTGGGACGGGGCCCCCTTGGTCGCACTATCTCAGCGCGGGGGGAAACAGGAGGGGGTTGCTGATGCTCGGGGTATAGAGGATTTTTATTGCCCCGCAACGAGCGTCTCCACCTCGGCCAGGTCGCGCTGTAGGCCTCCCTGGGGTGCAGCTCCCTGCACGACGCGAGCACCCCCTCGCCTGCCCTCGCCGCCTCTCCACAGCTCCGTCCCCTCCGTTCCGACTCCAACGCACACGACGACCAGCTCCTTCTTGCCAACTCCACCGCCCGCGAAGTCTTGACTCTCTGTTCCCTCTCGACTCTCCTACTCTACTACTCCCTGGACTGACGAACACGGTCGCTTTTTATCAGCCCCGTGGCTTCGCCCTCTCATCTTTGACCCCCTCCCTTCGACCTTTCACCTCGCTCCCCATTGGCCCGAGAAAAAGTGGGCGTGAATGCTTTTTGATCCATAAATTTGCATATATCGATCGCCCTCCAACGCCCTGGGGGCGGGGCCAATTCGCCCCTCGCTCACCGATTGGACGGCAAAAAGTGGGCGTGTGTCGTTTTTGATCCGTTTTTGAAGCACAAAATCCGTGATTTTGTACACGCTGTTCGGCGCGCGCCCTGCACGAGTCCAACACCGGCACCCACAGGCGGCGCAAGAACGGTGGCGATGCGACGGTTGCGAGGTGTGACGTGAAGGTCGTGGCGGTTGTGGTGAAGCGGCGTTGTGGTTGGTGGTTGATGTTGTGACTGGTGGTGGTAATCATGGCGGTTGGTCCAAAATAAAGATAGCAAAAGAAAAACGGCTATCCTGAAGAGTCGCAGCACGCGTAAATGACATGTATTCCCACTAGACAACGGGTTTGGGCCTAACTACACATGTACTTACCGAGATATCTCACCTAAGGGACCTGAATGGTGGTTTGCGAATTTGGTAACCACAACAATATTTTATTTGCTGGACATGATTGAGTCATAAGCTGAAAATAAAGCAAATTATTTTTTGAATAAGGGGAGGATGTTTATAACAGAGGAGTTGTTCATTGTTTTTGTTGATATGGCAACTCCTGTTTCCCTTGCTTTATTAAGTACCAAGATGGTGGCACTGAAACCATTACGATACCATACCATTAAATTTGTCTTCATTAATGAGAGCCTGACCCCTCCAACCACTATAACAAAAGAGGAGACGGGGATATTTAAAAATCAAAATCAAATGTTGCACTAGATCACACGCTGGGACTATAGCGGCACTCGGTAGAGAACGTACCTCCGCTCCGCCAAGCTAAGCAGTTTACGCTTTGTGTCCCAGTGATAGGCCGGATCTGCATGCAGACCCGAAACAAAATCGAATCGGCCTGCTCTCGTCACATACCCAACTCATCCACCTAGTTTTCTCATAATCCATCCACAACTTTTTTGAGATATCGTGCTCACAGACAGACAGACAAACAGGCAAGCAGGGATGAAAACGTAACCTCCGTCCACCTTCGGTGATGCGGGTAATGAAACAAGACCACATCGATGGACTGAGTGAGACCTCAGTTCATATGGTGTACATGAGGAATAATATCGGTGAATTTTCAATTTAAGGTTATTTATTATTATTATTAAAGGATGATGGAGAAAATAAGAATCTTCACCCATTGACGTCTTTTCCCAAATTACACATTTACCGATCACACCATTCATAGCAAATCTAGTTCCCTAACCTCTGTCCATTCCAAAGATCGATTTAATAATTCATAGTATAAGATTGTGTACAGTTCTTCCTGTGGTCCATAAAGTCATCTTGTTTGTGCTGCTACCAACCAAGCCCCCCCGACATGCATCCTACCCGTCTTGAATTAGCTACTCCGAACACCGGACGGACGACACAACAGCACCCTAAAGAGTCCTTTGGGGACAAGGACGAGCGACGCTGACCGGCACAACACGTCAAAGAGAGCCAACTGAGTGTTGCAGTCCCTTCGCTGCCCAAAGCATATGATTCCTCGTTTCCAAAGCGATGAGAGGGGATGCAAGCATTGGCGTGACAGCAGCTGCAACTGTTCGCAAGACTCAAAACTCACATAGTTCTCACGCAGAGTCTTGTTCTCTCCCCTAACTCTCCACCTCTGACCTTACATTGCGAATTATTCACTTATTTGTAGGACTACAATTAACGCTTAAGGCCAAAAACAAGGCAGAGATATAATTATCAAACGTATTTATTGCGTTTGCGGGAATTTATGAATCTTTATCAAATCAAACAATTTCTAAGTTTGTAATATATTTAAAGAGATCACAAAGAGAAATTGGTGTAATAATAATAATGTTCATCTAATATGCCTGGTTATTGATTTTGACCACTAATGTTGGGTTGCGAGCGGACGTACATCCACAGAAGGGTCTGCAGTAATAGTGCTGCTCAGCATTATTGACGGAAGAGATTTTGACAACGAAGGTGAATTTGACTCTTTAGCACATATGAAGTGCCTTTTTCAGGCAGCTGGGAAAGAGGCAACGTCGGTAATTGAGATGGAAATATGCAGTGACAGTGGAATAAAACTGAATTTGAAATCCACTAAGCATGCTTTGATGAAATCACACCATTATATCTCTATATTGCAGGCCAACTAAATAAGATAAAATCCTTATCACATCACAAGGCAGTGAAACCGCCATCTCAGCACTGCACTGTGTCAAGAAGTAATTTAAAACTTTTTCTCCAATGAAATTAGCCTTAGTCCCTTTCTGCAGCTTCTTGTACTTTTGATCACTGCAAATCTTGTGGTTGGTCTAGTTCCTGAAAACGATGGAAACATTTGACGATGAAAAGGATTCGGTATGCTGCATGCTCGTACACCACGCGCACGGAATTGCGTGCGCACGCAAACATACCTCGGCCTTGGCATATGGAAAGGGCATTGCCTATTAAAGTAGGAGCACGTGTGTTACAGCATGCAGCAGCCGATTGCTACCTGGCTCATGTTCGACCAGGTGGCAGATGGAGGGTGATCGCTTTAACCCAGAGGAGTTGGATCACAGCCCATTGGGAGCATCGTGAAGAAACTGCGGCGTGTGAGATGGGGGCCAAAAGATTGCTTTCTGTGGATCAAGATGTACCACCCCTCCGCCCTTCAATGACTGGTCTTTACAAAACAATGTTATGTTCTTGAGCTGTATTGCAATCACAGTGTAGTTCACATTCACATTGCAATAACGAAGAATTTATTAATGGCACACCATCACGTGATTCGAACGTCAGGCCTCGCCAGCCAGTTCATTAAAGACTCATGCCAAAAACGGCCCCTGCCGACCCCACAAGATTGGAATGATTGGGACTGTAAAAAAAGTAGTAATAGTAAAGTAGTAGTAGTAAAGTAGTAGTAGTAAAGTAGTAGTAGTACTCGTAGTAGTTGTCGTAGTATTCACCCCCAAGAATGCATTCATCATCATCATGAACACATCAGTCATTTGGTATATACTGTATCTTTAGTCCAAGAGAGGTTTCATTCTATCACACTCATGAGGACATCATACACCTCATGTAAAACAACATATTGGGTAAGAAAACCAAATTTTTATCCAGAGACATGGAGTTAAGATGAGATAGAAAAAGGCTCAGGGGGGGGGTGGCACACTCGGCCACGCCCCCCTAAACCCCTCCCCTCCTGTCAAAAGCGATCACTTTTACCTTCATCACCGAAGATGAAGGAGGTTATGTTTTCACCACTTTCTGTCTGTGTGTTTGTCTGTGTACAGGATATCTCAAAATGTTGTGGATGGATTCAGATGAAATTTTGTGGACAGGTTGTGTGTGTGGACACACAGCGACGCGCTGCTCTGGCGCATGCTCCCATAGACCCATACCTGGCCTGACCTGTTGGGCGTGTGACAAGGACGAACTGATTCGATTTTGGTAAAGATCCGGATCCGGATCCGACTACTCGAATTATTTAAGTGATTCTTTACCATTGAGAGATTGGGTTAAAACGATATATAGCAATGGGGTACCACGATATCTCGAAAAGTTGTGGACGGATTCAGATGAAACTTGGTGGTCACGTTGGGTGTGTGGCAAGGAAGAATTGATTCGATTTTGGTGAAGATCCGAATCCGGATCTGGATACGAGAGTTATTTAATTTTTAAAGTGATTCTTTATCATTGAGAGATAGGGCTAAAAACGACATAACAAATGATATTTCAAAAATGTAATGAGTCCGATATGTTCTCATGGATCAGACATTGCATGGTGGAGGTATGCGCTCCATGGAGTACCCTTCTCGTTTTGAAGTGCATCTCTCCATGGACAAAGATTTAACAACTTTATTCCGAAAGTTTGGAAAGGAACATAAAGCTGCTTGTCATATGTGCACATTACAGAGAATTTACTTTCATTACAGACATTATAATCTGCTTCACAATATTAATATCGAACGTCGTGAGCTTCATACTCAACCTGTGCACATGAGAGAATTGGAAACAACAACAATAACAACACAAGAGCCTGGCAATTTGGAATCCGTGTCGTCGGCTATGACCCTTTTGCTTCCGGTTTTTGTCATGGGGAATGATGCGTCCCTGGAAATAAAGGCATCGTCGGAGACATGAAAGACCCAAATATCAGACATGGTGTATATTTCCTCCACTGATTTTAATAAAGATATCTCCCGCATCATCAAAAAATAATTTTTAATCGTGATTTACATTATTTGATCGCTGAGCCCGAATCCAGGCCGAAGTAACTGGAAATTGCGTATACAGTTGTGAACAAGTTGTAGGTTAAGTCAGAAGCGAATGTAAGAAGAATTCTACGTTCGCTTTGAGGCTTTGCCTATTCCATATTATTTTTTTAAGCTCAATTAAAGGGTGACATAAATTATGTTTATAAAAAGTGTTTTCAAATTAGAAAGGTGTATTAAAAAATAAATTGAGTGCCTCTATCAACCTCCTGCCTTATACAGCAAGAGCATCATTCTGTTACGAATTCACGCCTGCCGGCGTGCGGACAGCTGCTTTTTAGCCGAATCGCAGCCGTACGCCCACCGGACGGACAATTCAGTCGCGACTTTCCGGAACAACACCGAAAACCAGTCACGGGTGTGCTCCAAGCGCACACCACGGCCTAGTCAATATTCTACCCGTGTGCGACAGGGTCAATCGCCGAATTGTCGATATACCTAATTATTCGCGCGGGTAACCTACCGAGAGACCGTACCTCAGCGAGGTCTGCTTGGACACGAACCGCTTAAGCGGTTCGTTCCGTTTTGGGATAACCGAGCGGGGTATTATCACGAGACCTCGCTGGACCCGATTCTTTTATCGGCTATCAAAAAGCCCGCTACCATTCCGAAATGCAATATGGCGTTTCAATGGGGAAAATGACACGACGAACAGGTTCACATTCAAACAAGCACATTTATGATTTTCCACACGTATACAATCAAGCAATAAATTGATGAAACACGCATGTAGTTATACAGCCAAACACAATGCAAAGGAAAGAGCTAATACTGTCTATAACTAATCATGTACAGTCACTTATACAGTTATACTTGCGGACATGGTGCCACAACATTCGCACAAATAAAAGAAAGAAAAAGACCCCCTCAAAGACAAGGGGGTCAGACTGGACCCCTTAGGGTCTTTATGTCCAAGGAGCTTGCTTGACCGAAGGAACTCCAAGAGGCCGCCGCAGGTTACCTCCACCCTCGTGGTGACTTGCTTGGGCATCCCTCTTGGACCCTCTCCAGCTCCTCTCCGACTGACTTCCACTCGCCTCTCCACTTGCTTCTCCTCGACGACCCACCACTCGGTTCTCCTCGACGACACACACTTCACTGCGTTCAGCGCTCGCTTTTATCTCCACGGTCCTCGCCCCTCCCCCTACATCCCCCCCTCGTCCCTCCTCCTCCCTCCCCCTCCCTTCCAGCACGCACGCGAAGCTTCCAGAAGCAGGGCGTTTTCCTCGCTGAATCGGGGTTTTTCATTGAGTACTTCTGTAGGCGATCATTGTTTCCTTTTCCGCACGTATTTGTCTTTGGGGGGAGGGGTGAGGCCATCGTCCGTTCTCCCCCGATGAATGCCAGGCTTCTCGCAACCGTGCTGAGGTGGAAATGCGGTGGTGGTGTGGTTGGCGTTATGGTGGCATGGCTGGCATTTTGTGGTGGTAGTGAGGGTGGTGTGGTTGGGCGGTGGTGGTTAAGGTGGTTGTTGTGAAGGCGGCTGTTCGTTGTCTGTGGGGATGTTGGCGGTTGATGAGAAGGTGGTTTTGGTGATCGTGGTTGTTGTGGTTGGTGGCGCTTTGTGGTGGTCGTAATGGCAGTTGTTCCAAAATAACGATAGTAAAAGAAAAACGGCTAACTCAAAGATCACAGCCCAGGTGACAGGAATAAATCCCATTAAACAATGGTGGAGAAATCAAACTGAACACAGACTTATCGGCATAAATGAACTAAGGACTTATATGGTGTTCTGCGAATTTCCACAGCTGTAACAATTCTATTGATTACTTCTTCCGGTCATGTGATCAGCATGGCCTCTACAATTTAACATCAGGACCCTGTCCTATTGTTGTCACACAAATTTGGTAGCATTATCACAAGTGGGTCTGGAGAAGAAAATTTTTGAAGGAATTTACGTGATTTTTCCCCAAAATTGACTGTCGGCCATTTTGACACACTTCTGGTCACATGATCGGTATCACCTTCACAATTTAACACCCCTACCCTGGCCTAGTGTTGGAACCCAAATTTGGTAGCATTCTGACAAGTGGGTCTGGAAAAGAATATTTTTGAATTAATTTACTAAGTTCACCATTTTGACCCACTTAGTCACGTGACCGGAACGCACTTTGCAATCCCCGTTACCAGTGAGGAGTGG